>NC_137464.1:83054932-83570508 GCF_964235325.1 Thermobia domestica
CTTGTACACGGAGAAAAATGCATAATCCAGTCGGCATTTAAATGCTGTTTTTACCAGGTTACGCGCGTCACCACATTAAGTAATGATGTTTCATCCGTAGTACGATCTACACCACCACCCAGCGAAAATTTTGTATTGTGGGACCACCATTTCAAATCTAGAATTAACGCCATACCCATTCCGACGGTGGTAACTTACGTATATAATGTAATTACCACCTTTCTAAGACTGTCCGCTCTTGGTTCTTTCTAAATCTGTGAGTCCCTACCTTACGAGAGTAACAAAACGTCATGTCATTCTGTGAGAAGGAAAGAGAGGAAAGATGTTTTTAACACGAAACCCAGACGTCGAACTCCAGACTTTTGCCATGGAGTTCCCACTTTTATACATGAAATTACACTACTTGAGGAGCGCACCCGCGTAAATACAATGTATCCACACGGAAATCCTAGTCCTTTTTTTCTCAGTGTAAGTTTGTGGCAACACAGACGTCCGATGTTTCCACATAGATCATATTCCGGATAAAAGTCCAAAAATCCCGCCCCCCCCCCCTCAGTCGTGTTAACTAGAGAGCCCCTAACACCCCACGTGTTTCTGTTAGTGTTGTTACAGGTGGCCTTCGGTAAACTCCACCTCTTTGCCGCTCACCTTATATGGCCGGCCTAAAACTTAGCCAGTATATACGGCAATTTGATGATACGGCCGTTTCCTCGAAAAGAACAAAAAAATCTCTCCACCTGTTCGTAAGCCACCGTCTGTTCCCTTAAAATCTGATATGGTGGAAGACAATCTGACGGATACTAAGTGAAAGGTAGATGGCCCACATGGAAAGGTTCGCGTCAAACATTAATTTCTAATGTTTTATTTTTTACTATTATTATTGTTATATATTTTCTCTATTGTTATTATTAGTAGCATTTATTGTTATTGTTATGTATTTGTTATTCTCATATATTTATAATTTTGTTTTAGATTTTTCCTTCTCTTTTGCAGCTGTATTATTTTTCTTATATTTTGATATATTGATTTTTAAGTTTTATTTAAATAACTCGTGTTCCTCGTGACGGGAATAAATAGCCTCGATGTTGATGTCTCTATTAAATCAACCAATCAATCAACTACTCGCCCGCCTTCGTTCTCTCAGGTTTCACACTTTATAGCGACCAAAATTGAGCTGCTTGTTTTTGAGACTTGTCTCGCAATAAATTGAACATTGTGTTGCTGGCACATACAGTAGTAACTAACTTTCCATTTTCTTAAGTTATTGTCAAAATTAGATGACTGGAAAAATTATGAGTGAGGCTACTATAATTTGCTACAGCAAATTACTCAAACGTGATTAAAAATTTTAAAATGTTGAAATGGTTAAAGAATCATTTAAGACATTATCACCATTGCCTTTCTAGCTTTACTCGGGTAAATATCAAGGAATGTCCATAGTTCCGTGGTTATGCTTCAATGTGCGTCAATAGAATTTGAGGAAGTTTAGATAAAATAAGTTGGAAGTCTAAGGAAAGCATGCTTTAGGTATATATAGGGATCAGCATGACGGTCAATACAGCATTCAGTTAGTAGAACATGAACAAGCGAATAGCAAAGTGTCACTATGCCTTATCAACGTTGAAGGACTCAATGCATTGGTGCATTGTGTTAGAATGGAGCCTCATGGTCTTCCTACGGAAAGGCAGGCTCAAATATTGTGAAATTTGTGCACGTGCAAAGCATGTTTCCAAAACACAGGGAATCTTGCAAGATGGACCGCGCAATGTAATCACAGCATTGATAACACCCATATTGTTCACATGACTATGCCAAAATGAACACTGTCGTCCACAGTATTAGGTAGACGCTGGAGCATAATGCGTGTGAAGTCGTCTTAGTCGATACTTTGACAGCGTCCTGTGAACTTTCTGCTGTGGTATACATGGCTTTACGTTGACTTCCATTGATTCAGAACAACGAACACCTCAAGCTATGTACAAAGCTTGTATGAACACCGTTGCTGACATGTTGAGCGGCAGAGAAGGTGCACAGTGACGACTGCATATCTATTAGATGCTATCGTAATGAGCGTAATCTGCTACTGTAGTGTTGAGTATTAAGGCAGCCAAAAGACAGAAGTGGTGGTGTGAGTCGGCACCATTAGGTACTAAATACGACCTCAGCTCCTGCCCATTCAGAGCAACCTCACTAGTGATCAATACATTAGGAAAGTTCCTTGATACAACTTCGCATGTTATTTCAACAGTATCATGCCCGATCACATCTATCCCAGAATATAGAATCGTTCTTAAAGGAATGACCTGCACGTCGCCTGATATGTTTCTCATCGAAGATGAGTGTGGTATTATCGGTTGACATTTTGTTTATCACAGACCTTCAACAAGTAGGGTCGATGTCTTGTTAACTCGAGAAGTAAGGCTACTGGAATGGCGAATCTTTAACCAAATTACACTTATACTACCAGTGATTAGAAGACGTATGGTAAACAATTGACAAATACAAAGCGAACATGGCCGACTTAAGTTTTCGGAAAAAAGTCGGCAAACCAGGTTGTCATTCGCTGTCATAGTACCTCCTCTTGGTCGAAAAAGGCTAATCAGTATCCAGTTTCAGTCCGAATACGAAATCCAGGCACTCACAGCAGCCCAAATACAGAAACTGATCCGAATGTCCTTACACATTCGAGCGGTCCTTCCACCATTGTAAATGGAGTACCGAAGTCACATGGCAGCATTTACTGATGAGGTAGCCAAAAAAGTCTGATCTTCCCTCCCCCCCAAAAAAGTCTGAATCTCCACTTGCACCTCCCAAGAAATTAAATCTGGCGTCGTCACTATAACTCTCCTCGTGAAATAATAGAAGTTCCGACCCCTAAGTTGAAAAACCCTGTGTTAGAACATTTGGTATGGAAGGATTGTTTCAATAAGGTTTATGTTGCTCCTGAAAAAGCGTATTTAAAAATTAACCGCCTTATGCAGAGTCGTTTTGAGGTATGACTAGCGTCATACTAAAGGCATGACTACTGCAGGAAATATATGTTACTCGAACTTTTTAGTATGGCACTAATCATTCTTTGTAAGTTATCCGATATGGATTCAGATTGAATGTGAAACGCAGGTTCCCTTTTATCAGCCTGCGCATGAGTTTGTTTTATGCGTTAACTGGAAATTTAACGTCCAGTTTTAGCACCGAAGCTATATGACTAGCGAACTTAGTTTAATGGGGTTTGAATTCCCTGAGCTTACACTTCCGCAAGCAAACCCGCTACTCCTGTACATACTTTGAGATTGGAAACTTATTTCTTATCCCCAGAACACAACCCAAAATTATTTGAGAATGGATCACGAAAGCTCAGCTTAAAGCACATGAATATAACAAAAGCACATATTTGAAACACAATATAACAGTGTACGTCTCAAGTAGCTCTGGTAGTTTTTTAATGTGTGTTATTTTATTATGGTAAAGAAAAGTTAGAAACAAAAACAAATATTGCTGATACAAATTTGTCAATTGTATCAGCTGATTCAAATAATAGTATTTTGAATACGACTCTTCAGTTCTTGTATATCATTTATCATTTCACAAAGAAACATATGCTTTGATGTACTTCCAAAGGAAGAAGTACAGAGGAGTAATGCGAACATTGATTTCCATGGATTATTCATGAAACAGTCTGTTATCGACTCTTCAGGTCCATCTCACACTACCGTGGCGTTTCACCTCACTTTCTATCGATAAAAACATTTCCTTACACGCCTTGATAGTACTATTTGTCGAAGGATCCTTGTGAAACACACGACGAAAGTTTCATTGTCTTTGTACAACCTTTGTACACACATTGTGCTTTTCCCTTAATAAAAGCATTTCTTTTAAGCTGCACTAGAACCGCCAGCACCAAATTCACAAATATTGATCTGTTTTTGCAACACTTAACTAACCAAAAAGGTTCATTTTTGGAATGTGTAATGACTAGGCCTATTGAAAAGCTTTCAGTTAGAATTCGAACACCTGATATTATACTGGGTTTTTAGAATAGTAATTAAATTACTTTAAATTGCATGACAGTTACTATTTATTTATTTCATTTCCAGATTGTTTCCAGCTTAGGTAATAAACCTAAACATTTAAGGAATATGGTTCCTTCAACTGGCGAAAGAATCTGCCTTGACCCGAGTGGGTTACGTGCGCTGCTTAGGCATGTTTGGTAAGCTCCTTATCAAGTAGAATAAAACATCTATTTTTTTAAAGTATGTATCTTCTATTCGAATGTTGATTAAAGAATCATTATTTGCAGGTTTATATAACAGAGAAATATGCCATTAGAGAAAATATTATATTAAAAGCATCATGTCTACATTAGTATGTCGAAAACATGAACATAACATTTCAATTAAAATAATTATCCACAGCAGAATTTAGTTTTAGTTTAATGTCTCTTTCCAGCATTGAATCAATATGAGACACATACCGACAGTTCGATGGGGTTCGGATGTGTATAGAGCTCCGTGGCTATTTGGTTAGCGTACGCACTTTCGGTGCGGATGATGCGATAGTAGACTGAATGTCCGTGAAACCGCGGGTGAATTAAATATTTCCATCGGCTCCAAATTTCACCAAATCGTACACGAATACCTGGACGTGTATTGGCAAAATTTATACTGTAGATTGTCATATAGAACCTGAAGAATATTTATATCACCATTAGCAATAGCCACTCAAGAAAACAGTTGCCAATATCACAATTCTGGCCAGTACAGGATGAATCATGGGTTCATGGGTATGGAAAACCGAGCTAATGTCATCTCATTGGAAGTCACGTGAACCTCTAAAACCCAAAAGGGCCAGGCAAGCCCGATCCTACTGAAAGTTCTACTTTTTTTTTTTTTAAATGTCTGGGATCGTACATCACAAATTTCTTCCATGTGGCCAAACTGTCAATAAGGAGGTTTACGCGACTGTATTACAATGGTTACATGATTTCGCTCGTCGTAAGTGGCAGAACAAAGGGGCATCTGAATAGTACCATCAATATCATGACAATGGTCTGTGTTTCACTTAAGGGATTGAAATCGACGTTTTGCCCAAATATATCATTCCCATCGAACACAATTTCTCCTATTCGTTGGATCTAGCTCCGTGTGACTATTTCCTTTTCCCTAGTCTGAGATTTTCATTTAAAAGGAAACTATTTGACAACATTCAGGACATCCAGAATAATACAAGGGAACTCCAGGGTATTACACAGTTTCATCAGATCATTTGCTAAAAGAATATTCATTGAATATGCAATTAGGAATCTTGTTTTCAAAACTAGATATATCCGTAAGATCATTACAACAAATAGTGACCATTAAATAAAAAGTATTGTCACCTTGTACATCAAGCGCCATGTCCTTCCATACAACCATCACCCTATTCATAAACAAAGTCCAATTCTAGAAAAGAAATGCATAATAAATTAAAATTATCTGAATGTCGAAACAGTGCATGGAAGTCTTAAATCAGATCCGTAGCTATGGAGGGGCAATAGCGCCCTAAATTATTATTTTTGCTCCCTTTGCAATAGAATTATTGAAAGCTTTTCAAAATGTTTCAAAACAAGATACAAGGTGGTTGCAGTTTTATTTACCAACTTAAATTCTATTCAGTACATTTTACTTATTTCTACGAAAAATGATATGCTTCTTGCTAGAGTGGCAAACATCACATAGGAACCTTAGTGATCTTGGGAGTTTTATACAATAATATTTGTCGGCATAGTATATCCATCGTATAAGAAACAACAGCTCTGTTACGGATTTCTTAAATACTAAATAAATAAAGAGCTTTGTGGTGTTCGTTGATGTCTTTGACATTGTCCTTCCAGTATTCACCTCTGCCTTCCTCTAAGAAATTCAACTGGCTACAAGCCTGTCTTAAATACCTGGAGCATTTCCTTGTCACTTTCATTTATATGAAGCAAGAAAAATAGTTCCAACTATCAACTCAAAAATTACTTTTATATACGAAAATCTCAAGTAATCTTCCCGCCAACTTGTTTTGTTGATGTTCACAACTATTTGATAATAAGCAAATCACTCTGGGACAACAACCACTGGAAGAAGAAAGAACTGTCTAGAAATTTTAGGATTGTAAGTACGTTATTGCACAAATCTAATATATTTTTGTGTATATTACGAAAAACCCAATCCCCGGTTTCTAAAATCTAGAGAGGCATAGTTATACCCCCGCTGCGGGCGCAAATGTTCCTAGGAGGAATACGGTTAATTTTTCTTTACTTTCCGTGCAGTGTACTAGCTCAACTTCAACACAGTTGTCGTAACTAAAAGAAACTTTTGTCCGATAAACAAAAGTTTTAATTTCCCTTTGAAATTTTGAAACTAATACTTATCTACAATTAATTTATATAATTGGGTCATCTAGAATTTACTTCCAACTACCATATTTGAATGCAAAAGTTTTTCGGAAAATACAGTATTTAAGAATTGATAAGACTGATATAATTTAATTTGAGATTATGGCGGATTAGTGAGTTCAATGAGCGATTCGTGTGTTGAGTCTTGGTTGCTGCCAGAAATTTCGCATAATATTAACTACTAAATGTAAATTATTGGTGATGTTCGTTTTCATTTGACTCTTAGCCTTTCATCCAAATGTTAATAAATCTTCATAATGAATATATGAAGAGTTTCTCAAATATTATCACCAAGTATTTTCATTTTATTTAAATCTATATTTTTATTTACATTTTATTTATCTTTTGTACAGTCACTGAACACACACAATGCATGCATATTGTTGCATATAAACAAAGCTTTCCTTTTTAGCATTACAAAACTTAAAAGAATTTTAAAAATTTTGTACAGCGTAATGATTCGTAAAACTTGTAAATCTAAGTCGTTTTTCAGTTCTCATATAGATTTCTAAAATAACTATTAAGATTATTCGTCCTGTGTTCTCTTTTAAAAACGAAAGAAAAAATAGAAAATTTTAATATATATATATATATATATATATATATATATATATATATATATATATATATATATATATATATATATGTAGTGTATAGTCAATTTATTGTTAAGAACAAAAACTCGTAAATGGAAAAGGAATATCGTGTGGAAGAGGGGAATGATTTAAAAATACAAATTGTGTCCCCTACAACTATTTAATATAAAAAACTTTTTCCATGATAGGATCAGAGGGGAATGATTTAAAAATACAAGTTGCGTTTCCCCACTGACTTGCTAAACTAAGTCTCTGTATTAAAAATTGTTCGCTCCGTGGATCTCCTGTTTTCGCAACCAGCTGTGAACCAATTCGTTTCACTAGATTCTTTGCCTCTTTGCTGAAAACATCCATGGTTTCAACAGCAAAGGGAATGAAAATATGTCCTCTTTTAAGCATGTGTATTTTAAATGTTTTCGTTTGCACGCTATCTCTGCCGCACTTGCAGCTTCCTTAGATGTTGATACGATATGAGAAGCTGCAAAAGTGTCAACACAAGTGACATCCCATATTAGACATTGCCCTTTTTCCCAGGGGATTAACGTGATGCCATCTGGTCTTTTCCCATCATCCCTTGATAAACCTGATGGTTCTAAAATTGAAGGCACGTCTATGCTGGCCAAAGCACGCTTTAGGATACCATTTAATTCAACGTGTCGGGACACTCTGCCTGCGCTTTTGGAACAGCTCAATGGATTCAAATATTTTTCATTGACCTGCTCCCGACAAATGCATGTAAATTTTTTACACATGTTCATGCCAAGGCGTAGAGCAGTACAAAGACGAAAAGAATTGTTAGTCATGAGAGTTCCAATATTCCTCGATGGAATTGATTGCAACCATGCACCAGATTCTTTTTCTTGTAATCCCCTTAAAGCGAGCTATACCAAATACATTATCCAAGACTAACTCTTGTTCAATAATTGATTTTAAGATTATTTTGTCCCAGCTTTATTGTACTTCCAATGTGGATGGTATGTCATTTCCAAATAAAAACTTCCATACATCAATTGCCTCTGTCAAGTGATGAATGACCACATCATCAACAGGAATGCTAAGAATGTTGGAGATGAGTGGTCTCACTCCATAACAAGAGGAAACAAAAGCTGGAAGACTGAGGTCCGAGACTCTGCGGATGTTCAAACCTCCGACTTGAATTCGAAGACTAGCTTGTGTCCATTGTATTTGATTCATGGATATATTTACAATAGACTCTAATGCTTTTTTCAGGCAGGCATACATTTGGAGAAGTAGAGATGGCATATACATGTTGGAGTAGTTCGAAGAAAACATTGTAACTTTGGTATACCCATGCAGTTTTTTAGAAGGAACTATGCCAAGTGAGATGGTAAAATTTTTAAACGTTCAATAACAGTTTTAAGCTGATTTAGGTGCTCATTAAAAGCTATTTCGTAACCTGTTTCATGCAGTGGAGCACCTAGAAGAAATAACTGGTTCGCATTAACTGTTCGAAGTCCAGGAAGAAGCTGTTGAAATTGTGATACAATAGTGGTGTCCACTTGTCCAGATGTGAAAAACAGTTCACATTTAGAAGGATTAACTTCTAAACCAATGCGTTTAGACTCCGCTAATAAAGTATTCACATCCTGAAAAACGGATTGTGGGGACCCATCCAAAGTACCATCATCCAGATAAAATAAGTTTAGTTCAGATGATAATTTGTGAATTATAGGATGGATTGATAATCTGTAAAGCATTGGGCCAGCGGGACCCCCTTGTTGACAACCGACCTGGGACAGTATTGTTTTCTCTCCAAAAAACAGCATTGATGGACAAGCATAACTTTGCCAGAAAAAGGGATAGGCGGCAGGGAGCTGTTGATTTATTTCACTTAGCATGATATCACATTCCACCGTATTAAAGGCATTTTATAGTATATTTTGAGAATGACGTGCTGTGAATTTTCATGGTTCTTGATAGAAGTTCGAGTTAAATGGATAATTGCTTCACACCCTCTTTTCGTTGCGAACCCTAATTGGTTGGGTTGGAAATAGGAAGAGCATTACCGATAAACACTGGAGCATGCGAGCTTAGAAGCCAATCTTCTTAAGGTGCAGCCCACAGCTATTGGACGAATTCCGCCTTCTTTCTTGCGGAGTGCACAAAGTGTGGCTCCAAAGAAATATTTTCGTATATCTTGAGGCACTCTTCCACACAAAATAAGATTAATTAACCTCGTTAGGTTTTCCAATAATATTTCAGCTGCTTCCCCTGCTGATTTGGATAACAAATCCTTTAGATGTTGTGGAGATAAGCCATCAATGCCTGGAGCTGAACCACTAGGAAAACTGTAGATAGCTCTCGAAACCATCTTAGCATCCACCGTTAAAACAGGGTCACTTTCTAAAGGAGGATCTGGAAACGAGAGTTTCCTAGATGGCATGGGATGCTTGTTGGTGAGAAGCTTATAGGTCTCCTCGTTTACTGGGGCCAATGTGTCATCTGAACTTAGCAATCGAATTGCACCTTTTGTGTCAAAATCCGAAATTTTTGCTGCCACTCTTTTGGAAATCTCTGATTTTTCTTCTTTTTGAAGCGATTTGTTGGCGGAGAAGACAAATTTAGTTTTTTTTTTTCACGAGGTTTGTGTAAGATTTATTCTTTCTCTCAGTTGGTATATGGAGACCATAATAAGAGAAACTTAATAATTTTTTTTCCAGGCAGAGGTGTCATTTTGGTTTACACAATCTGCGATGATGTACGCTAACTTCTTAGCAACAGCATATCGAACTTCTTGGGGAATTCTTTTCAGAATGAAAACATTAGATTTTAACTTTCCCAGTTCTGTCGCAAATTCCTCTGCTTCAGAAATACTATGAATTTCTAGTTCAGCATGTTTACGAGTGTTGTGAATATTTAGTCCTTTTCTTGTTGGAAACGTTTTTAAACATGAAGGACAGGTATGTACACTGTTTTCCGATAACCGTAAATTAGTTTCAGATATATTAATATTTGCCATGACCAGGGTTGCCATACTCGAGACTCGCGATGATGCCAAACGCGGGTCTGAATTATGCTAGATTTTTATAAATTATGCCAAATTTTCAAATTATCTTTCCTAACTAATTTTAAAGACCCGCCCGTACTTATCTTCATTATTTCAATGAAGTGTTTCAACCGTATTCATGTACAAAGCTAATATGACGCTGTCAGGAATGATAATGAAATAAATTGGTAAATGGCACATTATAGGAGAGGAAGGTCGAATTTATTTTTTATGAATGAATAACATTTTAAGAAATATATACACAACATGCCGCTTCCGACACAGGCCTGAAGCATTTCTTTTAGTGTAGTTACTAGCTATCCCCCGATGTTCATATCCCTCCCCTCTCAAGTTGTAAATTGAAAGGGACCGAAACATTCCAGATAACCAAACATTCAGGTTTCAGTTGACAGTAATAAAGCTATGGGTAAGTAAATATGTTTTGTAGTCACGTTTTGCTGTTTTTTGAACATTTCTCTGAATTCAACAATAAATTACAACCGCGGAAATACTGACTGGTCTCATTGTTCCAACCATCGCTTCAACTAAGTAGAATAATTCCCGACGGTCCTTGAACCATCTAAATTTTCGTACTTTTTCTGGTCATCAGAGGTTAAGAATGAAATTATGCTAGATTTGGCCAAGATGCTAAAGTCAAGATCGTAGATGCTAAATGCATGTGAATTATGCTAGATCTAGCACCAAGATGCTAGATATGGCTTCACTGGCCATGACACGGCACATCAACTTTTATAATTATAGCAAATAAATGAAAATTTGAGATGTCTTTTTCATTGTTGGAATTCAATCAGTTGGGGAACGAATTCTTCCAACGATGAGTGATGATAACTATAAAAAGTTTGAACTTGGAAAACACTATCACACAAAAACCTTTTACATTGTCACACTATTACACCTTTTATCACATTTCCGAAGATGTTGGAAATAGTTCATTCATTAAAAATTAACTAAAACTCACTAAAATCGCGGAGCGGTTTTAAAACACGTCTATACCGATCAACAATCAACCAAGTGTATTTTCTTGTCAAAAAGTGTTCTTGAATAGCAAAATATCTGTTGCATAGTCATCGGAAAAAAACAATCTCCAGACCTAGTAATTGAAGTCATGACTTCCATAACCGCACAAGTCCAGCTGAAGAGATATTGAGAAACTGAATAAAAACTGAATATTTGTTGGAAATGTAAACTTAGAAATTAGATTTTTTTTTATACTTAGTGACATTTGTTATCCAGCAAAGTGTAAGTATGAAAAAGTCTGATATTCAAGTTCACATTTTCAACAAATATTCAGTTTTTATTGAATTTCTTAATATCTTCGCAGCTGAACTTGTGCGGTTATGGAAGTCACGGCTTCAATTCAATTCCTTCCAAAAATATGATGATGGTACCATTGATTAATAGTTAATATAGTTGAAATATCTAATATTATTAAGATGTCTAGATTCTTTCAAGCGTTTTGTCTTTACAGGCAGATTCTCATTCGTCAGATCTACCAATTTAAGATCTTTGTTTGGATCCAAAAAAATAAAATAAAAAATTCTTAAGATCAAGGCCGATGGAAGAAGTTGGATTTTTTTTTTTTTTTAAAGAAATAATGAATCTAAACGACAAAGTACAAAGTGCAATAATACAAAACCTGCAGAGACAACTTGTGATTCAAAGGGAAACTCTGTACATATAGTTCTTAATCACGTCTTCAAGAAATAGTTTGGTTGGATGATTAAGAGATTAATACACGGCTTAAGTTAAAATTATTGGAAGAATTTAGCAAGATATATTTAAAAATGATGACATCTTCGACATGATCATGAAGAATATAATGGACATATCTGTGAAATAGATATAACAATTCCTCGCTTTTAGAACACAGTCATCTTATGTCTTTAAGACGAGGTCCATAACTTTTGTGGTCCGTTAATCGGAAGAAGATTATAATGGAGCTAAATTTTGGGGAAAAACTTCAATATAAAACTATTATTCGCAAAAACAGTTGTTTCTGTAATTTCAAAGGAATGTATCAGGTTCCAAATATCATCAAACTTGCCAATAAATATTGATGCAAAGTAAAAAAAAATCGTCTAGATGACCAGAAAAATGCGAAAAAACGATACTGAAAGAATATATGATTGATATAATCTTTGTAAGCACAATATTTTTCTTGGTTCTTCTATGGACATGCGTTGTTGAAGATGGAAAAATGGAAAAATGTCTGCTCAGTTAACCATAAATTACGTAAACAGCAAATTCGAGATGAAATGGAAAAGGTCATAACACACTAACGTCAAGACACAATATTTTGCATAAAATATTTTATGATTAGTTGAATGTGGACAGTGCACACAAAAAGTCGCAAAAATTATTGATTTAAATTGAGAAGAAAGAAATTCAAGTTTTAACTAGTAATCATTTTTCTTCCAAGAAAGAGTCTAAACTTCAATGTTCCTTACTCAGTGACTGTAAAGCCATCGAACAACTCCCACCGTTTATTTCAAGGAAGAAACTGTAATGTTTTAGCGCTTATGATTGATTATTCAGCGTTCTTTAAGCACTTCAAGACTTTGTTACGTACTCACTCTTGATGGCGCATCTGAGATTATTACACTTAATATTACCGTGCAGTAAGCAGCAGATACCTATTACTACATCTTCATAGAGCAGAAACATCCTAAACCTGCAATGAACTGTTGGTGTTCTGATTATCGATCCTGCACCAAGCTTCTACGTTGGAACTGCTGTCCATGCCTGCTTTAAGTCCAATGCAAATTAGTAAGTATAATGTTCTCTTTCTCTTTTCAGAACAATAAACAAGTGTTTTCAAAAGTTGAACATTATATATATCCATTTGATTTGTGACTTAGGAAGCTCACTGAACAAGTTAAAATTACCACAGTTCCAAGCTCTCACTAAATTCCTTCAAAATGACTTTTCCAGAAATCAAGACTTAGTTAAATCAATTTGTCTTACACAGGCACGTAGCCAAGGGGGGAGGTCCGGACCAAACCACCTTCGAGACCAGAAATGAAAAAAAAAATTAAGGAAGGATAAAACGAAATGAAATTAGAAAAAGAAGAATCGGCGTTAAAAAATTAAACAAAAAACTACAGAAAACTTTTGGTTACTCTTTCTTATGAGGAGATTTGTAATTACTTGCAATACATGGTGGCGAGGTGAGTGGGATATCTTGGAAGAGTCAGGGGATTTGAAATTTCTAGAAAAGTTACAGAATTCTCAAAATTTCTGCTACTAGTCAGGGAGATTTCAAGCTTCTGAAAGCATAATGCCGATTAGCAGCGTCGAAACTTTTGATCATAATTTTTCGTCATCGCATCCTTGCAGTATCAAACATGTTATTTCAAAAACAATTTTCTACTACTTTAATCTGTCATTTGGAACAGACACTATGAAGAAATAATAAAAACAAAAATTTATGTTAAAACAAAGTTCTGTTAACATTTGATTCAACAGAGAAAGGAACGCAGATATTGTAAGATATTTTATAAGACATTATTGAGTTTGTACACTAATGTCCAAAATTATTGTCGCATGTCTATAAATATGTTGTTGTAGGAGTATAATTTGATAACGAATTCGCCCGGTATTTCTTACAATGTTAGTATGTGTATAATCGGCAATGACATGTAAGTGTCAAATTTTGTCGAAAGAGCAGTAAATAAGAAAAATAAAACAAAAATAAAACTTTCTTGTCCATTTAGCAACATTTCGTTTTACTCACTCTAATTTTCGTATTTATAATTCTTTTCCTATGAAATTTACCACAAATAGGGTCTATACATTTCCCGATTATACACATGGTATCAGTATTAAAAGTACCCTGCAAAATCATTTATAAATATTATATTCTTACAAGAAGACAGTCATAGATATGCGACAATCATTTTGGTTATGAGTGTACTTCTTATAATAGTGAATATGTACTTTGAGATCGTAATGAAAGGAAAATTGTTATATTTGAATGAACAGAGGAAGAACAGAGGAAATGAAATGAAATGAATTGAAACGTAAATATTGTAAAAATCATTTTCAATACATTTTTTTTTTTTAAATTTTACTCGAGATTTCTTCGTAGTTTGTTATTAAAATATTCACCAACATATCCTCATTTTATTGTCCTAACAAACCAACATATGTTGTTAGTAAAGTAGTTTAGATTGATTGGGCCTTCAGTGTTTCATGTCACGTCCCCCCTCCCGTTACGAAATCTTGTCTGTGTGCCTGTCTTACCCGAAAAGTATGAATTCATCTCATTTAGTGGAAAGTATTAGACAACCAAAACAAAGAATTCAGGAGAAACGAATTTTAAGTTATTACTCTCTCTCTTACTCACATCTTACGTTCATCAGTAGAAGTTTCTCTAACATCTGTCCACAATAGCATAGGCCAACGCCATCACTTCTCTGGTCTACCGATTTCTCTGTGATCATCTGTCTTGCCAGGTTACTCAAATAAGATAGGTAGGGAGTCATATAGTGTTCGCAATGTTGATTTTACCTAGCGTTTACCCTCCTCCTGCGGGCGGCCATACTTCTGGTGCAGTTTCACTCGATGGATGTCGTCGCCATACAATGCTGGTATTTCTCTGTTCAGATTGGCGACAGTACATATTGTTGGTAATAAACAGCATTGATTTTGACTTTTGTTTCGACCTTTACTCTATAGCAAAAGAAACTAACACTTAAAAAACTTTTGAAAAAGTTTGTTTGCATTGACGCACAAAGTTACATCAGTCTTTTTAACGAAAGCCTCTGTAGGTGATGACTGACCTTTTCCACAATCCCTTAGGTAAATTTATGCTTTCTGTATTGTTACCAAAATTTTCAGCTTTAACAGATAGGTGGCGCTCGGGCGGCTCCTGCCCTTGCTCTTTCGTTCCGTAATGTTAACGTATGCACGCTGTATTACTCACTGTGATTGGGCCATATGTAATTGTTTGATCATAACATTCTCAGATAATGAGTTCTCACAGGAAACCATACACCAGATCTACTTTACCACAAATCTTGTGAATTCCACTGATGTTCTTTTTGGATGCAATTTCATTGATGATGTGAGTTGTAGAGGAGGAGGATGCGCATAACGTTTAATTAAACCACTGGCAGTGGTCTGTCCCATTACAAAGCCATTGTTTTGATACTGTTCTGCTATGAGGGAAATGCTAATTTCCATGGGAAAGAGTTATACATAAGCGATTTTCAAAAGCTCTAAAGCAATTTTCCTCATCGGCATTTTCCAAATTGCAAGACCTTCAACTGTACAAGTGTGAGACTTATTCACGTATCGAATTTCGTTCAAAACAATTACAATAAAATACGTTATGATACATACTAACCGTTGATTTCTTATATTGTACAGAATGATCAGAAAATCCCACTACCCCTATGTATTACTTAGATGTTAATAAATTGTTTCTTATTGTTGCATGTGCTGATATGCATCTAAATTATGGCTGAAGAGTCCATTTACACCATAGAAGAACGGGTCATAATGAGTATGTGGGCTCATGAACGACCCCAAACAGGAAAATCAATGAGAGATGTTCAGTATTATTTTTTTATTGTAAGGTTTCAGAAACCTTCACCTGCAAAACCAGCAATTTTACGGTGAGATAAAAAGCTAATGCAACTGGTTGCATAAAAGAAGCCCCACTCAGGACGACCACTAACACGACTGGAAACGTGTCTGGAGCCTGCAGCGTCTGTCAAACGTTCAGCAAAAAGCTCAATTCGTAAGGAGTCACAGAAATTTTGTGTCCTATACTTGACATTTGACGAAGGATTTGCAGTTAAATGCATATACACTTTCGTTTCTAAACCAATTGAGTGATAGTCACACGTTAAATCGTCAGCAGGCTTGTGGGCGAATACTTGATGACTACAGCTCTTTCTTCAAAGGGAAAAATGTTCTTCTCTGATGAGTGTGCAATACATCGCAGTGCAAAAGCCAGAAACGTTTATTTCTGGAGTAAAGAAAGCACACATTTTTGTGAAGAATTTGAACACAACTTACCACATGTCATGATCTGGGCTGGATTGTCTGCAACCCACTTGATAGGTTCATATTTCTTTCACAGTGCTGTGAATCACATTGCGTATCTCACCATGTTACATGATTGGTATATTCCATATCAGCAAGATCGGAGATCTATAGTTCCTCGGCCGTCTATAGTTCCAGTAGGATGGAGCACCAGTCCATTATGCTATTACCGCTAGAGAATATCTCAATGACGTATTTCCTAATAAATGGATTTGACGTAGTTCTATCCATTTGCCTGCACCTTTGAAGTGACCACCATGACATCCCGATCTGTAATCTTGCGACAATGCATTATGGAAGTTCATTAAAGAAAAGGTTGCTGCTACACGTTACGAGACAGTTGACGAACTTAAGAATGCTGTTCGATATAAAATGCGACCATCTATTAATATGTGGACACGCGATAAGGGGTAAAGAGACTTTGTGATCACTCTGTGGATATTAAGAATATTTAATTGCAGCTTAGGTACTAATAATAAATTAGTTAACTGTCACACACAACAAAAAACAATTGAAATATACAACGTTGTAACATGGAATACAGTGAACAAAACTTTTAACATGCTTCATTCTTTACAGGTTTCTGGAATGTTTGATTGCAAAGAAGCAGACTACTGTTAAATCATCTTAATCTTGGCAATTACCTTGAAATTCTACGTAAAGAAGACCAAGATATACCTTTTCCCTCTCAAGAAGGTAAGCTTTCCCTTTGTCTTTGTTTAATTATAGACATTTTTCTACTCCCGTTTGTCAAAAATTGGCTTCGATTACAAGGTGTACAATTATTACGCATGTTTTTAAAATTATATTCTCAAGGATCCCAGTGCTGCATAAACACAAAGTGGCCCAAAAGGAGGTATACAGTACTGTACTGATCAGTTCATTGCGTTTTTTTTTTTTTTATCATTTCTTATTGTTATCTAATAGGTAGACTTAGTTTCTTTATTATTTGTTCTTAATGCATTTTTTCTTTTGCCTTAAGCTCCGAACAGCCGAAGCAAATAAACCCATAAACTAGAATGTTATACTTGAACAATACAGCGGTGTATACCTACTTTTGGGCCACCCTGTATATTTCTGTCAGCGGTTTCGTAATTTGTCATGGTCCCTTCTAACCAAAGGGCCAACTCGCATGTATTTCATAAAACGTGGTGTCGGGTTCGATTATTGGAATGCATAGAATTCTGCTGTTTGCTCATCACCGCAAAGCAATTGGGATTATTTGATTAAGAGGTAATGAACTCCACTCCACTCTATACGGAATGACAACGACGAAGTGATGCGAAGGGCTGACCACACATCAACTAAAATCCGTCTAGTTGACCATAATACTTCGTGAGTTGAAACGTTAGTAATTATAATCAATTTAGCTGTAGTATTAATTGGTTGTGTTCGGGGTTTAGCATCTCTGCCAGCATCGAGGATATATGAAAGATGGACCTACAGCTTAACGTGGATTTCGAATCGCACGAGCTCCCACCGGGAATCCTACCCAGGTCTCGCTCACCGAAGACGTGTATGCTAGCCATGTAACTATGAGAAGCTCAGTCACGCTATTAACATTAGTGATTATAGGTAGTTGGCCTATAGGAGTTTGCAAAGAATTTAACCACTTATCAAGAGAGACAAGAAACATTAAAAAATAGCACAGAAAATACAAACGTGTTATATATATATTTGATTGCTACCATCGGAATGTCAGCTTTTATGTCTGAGAGGAAATCTCAGTATAATGCAACCAATGAATGAGTCGGGATCACGTTTACTTACGTTATAAACTCAGTGCATGTTCAGGGAACAGACTATCAGTCACACCAGAGGAGACGTGTTATTTAACAGGGTCACGTGAAAGTGTATCATAGAGAAAACGCAATTGTAAGTGCTTATCCTTTACGAGTTTAAAGTGAAACGTTGTATCCATCTAGCCTAAAAACTACCCACAGTGATATTTTCGTGCCGGTGACTCAGAATTGAAAAATGAGTTCTGCAGCAACCGATCAATGGATATTTTTATGAGTTCCCCAGCAATATCCTGAAAGTATTCATGTAATTACAGACGACTTCGACATATATCGTACTACTATCGTTCGGCGGAATCCCGCAATCTATTAAGATGAAAAAGTTGGACTCATGTGTGCCACATGAGTTGACAGTGAACGACAAGGATCCTCATCTGTAGCTGTGCACTTCTCTGAGTGTACTTAACAACCAAGAAGATTTCTTGCATCGGATTGTTGACTGGATGAAAAATGGAACTGTTACAACAACCATACACGCTCAAGACTGGATAGATCGTGATTAACATACAAACTGACTTCTCGACCCGCAGCTTTTGTTGCTGGAATGGCAATTTATGGTAAGAGTGGTTCATCATGTTTTTCTCCATCGAGGCAAGACCATCACTGAGAAATGTCACACTGAATTCCACGAAATTCACTGAAAACTTGTACACGAACACTCAGCAGTGGCTAACAGACATGATATTCTCTTGTATCACGAAAATGAACTTCCAGATGTCGCTCGAAGAACGGTACAGACTCTAGGTGAGTTGCAGTATGAAGCCCTTCATCATCCACCATGTTCTAGTGAAGTTTCTTCTCCCGACATCTCAATCACTTCTTGGCAAGGAACGTCCCTGATGGGGTACAACGTGCACTTGAAGTTTTGCATTGCGGACTCCAGACTTGTTTCGTCATGAATGTGTTTCTGTAGCTGGAAACAACCCTAATCAGGTTTAATTTTTTCGCCTTTGAAAGCTACATGTCATTCGGATGCTTCTATCGCACCAACCCAACACTTACATATCTATATGTATGTAAGTATTTATATGTGTCTCGTGACATCTGTCAACAAGGAGGTATTTACATAATATTTTTTGCATCATCTTCAAAACAGGTATATTGGTGTTGCTTCGATATTTGAGTGGCTAAATATGATTTATAACAAAAAATATTCCAAAGAATTAACTCGTTGGGAATTTTTGATTGATAGTAAAATATGCTCACATGTTTTAACGGGTTTAGTTATGGAGGATACAAGAATGATTATAGATTTTATAGTTTTAGTGATATTAAATTTTGCTTTATATTTTTAATTCTAGTTTTCTTTGACGTAGCTGTGAGGATAATATCTTGGTGGTATATACTCTCTTCTGACTGGAAGTATTGTGCTTTAATAGTGGGCCATGTGTGTGCAAGTTGATAACATTATGCCCGCGGATTCTCCCGTTTTCCTACTTTCTTACCATTTTTTCCAAACTTATGCACTTGCATCTATCAACAAAAAATTGTTATTCCATTTTCTTTCCGGAACATATCTTGTTTCACGAAAAACATTTTGGGTAATATATTAAATGAACCATTATCATCTCGGTATTCAGTCAATGATTTGTGTACAACACTCCATAATACATAGTTGCCTGCAAGCCTCTTCAGCGTTTCAAAGCTGTTGCAACTGGCATCTTCTTTAATCTGGTGTGTGTACTGTAGTGTTATCCTTCCCCTAGCATTCCTCTAGCAATTTTTGAACTAGTCCATCATGCCATAAGGTATGTTCAGACCAGATAGCCCTACTTTTCACAACATTTCTAATGGAAAAGTTCTTTTCTCCCCAACTATTTCCATTACATTGGAATTTTTAAAAAAATAGCCAGTCTTTACAGATTTCAATGCGGTAAAAACTAATATCACGGATAAAATTGTCTTCTAGATCAGGGGGGTTAGAGTAAATTGAAACTTTACCTTTTACGTAATCAATAAGATATATATACAGTGTACATTAATTGAACTTACTTTTTTATACTCACGGTTTCTTTGCCTTCCTCTAGTGTATGTGGGGGAGAGTATCTGGATCATCTCTCTGTAGTATCCAGCAGAAATCAGCCAATGCACAGTTCTCTGGGAGAGCATCGAGGTGGGAGTAAAGGAAGTGCATCTTCAGTGTCATGTTGCACTCAATGATCTTATAAGCATGAATGAGGTCGTCCACAAAGTCCCTGTAATTTTTAGCTCTCCTTTTTCCCAACGACAATGTCACCTTACGAAAACAACGCCACGCATGCGTCAAAGGTTAGAGTGGACTCAAAGTGTGTATTTAACGGTTCAGCATCATCGTTATCACTACTTGATGGTGGTATATATGGACAGCAGAACCTGGCAATCCTTCGCCATGAGCAACAGAACAAATTACAGATGGGATGTCAGAGTATTGAATATTTCTTTTCCTCTTGGTACTGACTTCTTTCCTCAAGGGAGGTACCATAAAAAAATACCAACCAATGTTTGATTTGTGAGTTCACGCGAAATAGCAGGCACACCAAACTCCATAGAAACGTAGGGGGGGCGCGGTGGCTCAATGGTACAGAGTTCACCTCTGGTGCTTGGGGTCCCGGGTTCGATCCCAGCCCCGCCAAGTGAACTTTGTGGTGGACAAACACCGTGCTCGTGGGTTTTCTCGGGGTTCTCCCGTTTCCTCCCACTTTCTTCATTCCACCATTTCACTCATCTCTCATCATCACCGTCTCCTTTAGCCTAACCGGCATAACCGTGGGACGTAAAACTTAAAGATTTCATTTCATTTTTCCATAGAAACGTTTTTTACATGCATCCAGGCATTCAGTGTAGACGAACACAAGAGACGAACCTGCATCACGTGTGAAGCCCACGATTTATCTTGATCTCCGCTGCTTTAGCCAATTGTCGCCTTTAGAATGACAAATAGCATCTGCACAAATGCAATAAATGTTACAGCATGTGCGAGGCGCTGTCAGCGTAGAAGCACACAATAACACAGTTCTTCTATTTCAACATTTCACCTTACATTCCTTCACTGCCAACCGCCACGACGCTCGTTCCAGTAACAAGTGAGCACAAGAGCACGCAGTCGTGACCAATGACAATTAAAATCCCATCTGGTTTCTATTTCTACATTCGATAATACTCACGTGACACGATAGTGCCCACAAGGGTCATGGTGTAAAGCAGTGTTGCCAAATTGTACTAGAAGCGTACAGCTCACTCAGTTACGGCAGAGAAACCGTTGTCGCGATGCCTTTGCATGTAAGTCTTATGATGTCACATAAGTGTTACTGTCCAACGTAAACACTTTACTTACTCGTAATCCTGAGCTAGGAGACAATTTAAACCATGATATTCTTGTTTCACGCATCGAAATCTATAAAGCACGGCTACTTTTGTTTCTGTAAAAAATAAAAACTGAAAATTTATGGGCCAGTGTCTTGGTTTGTTACTTTGTCCATCCTAGGAATTTTCAAAATACGTCGGTCGGTAGCACCGGATTTCAAAGACTGTTATGCATTTCTTACTTGTTTGGCCATACGTCCAGACCTCGCTACAATATAAAAATACACTCTGAACAAAGGTAGTTAACAAGCGCTTGCAAATAAATATATCAATATTACAGGAAATAAGTATATTGCATTTGCAGTTGAAGGTAACTTTAGCTTGGTTTGTTCTACTAATAATCTCTTCTTGAATCTTTCATCCAGTGTTATATTACAATCAAGTGTATTTTTTTAACTTCTTTGCACCAATAAAATATCTTGTATTTGTTTTGTTCTTAGCTGCTACCATTACCCTTCTTTCAGAGCGATTAGATCTTCATGTTATATTTTTTGAGTATTTAATCCATTATATTAAGCTCAGCTTCAAATTCTTGCACATTTTCAACTAACTCCTCCCCTTCTGAATCCAAATTGATTATGTTTCCTTCGATTCTCTGTAGAACGATTAGCTTTGGTATTTTCATCGCATGAATTACTAACATCAGAGTTCTATATATGTTCACATTTGATAGCCAACGTTTTTTATCTTTTTTTTAATAG
Organism: Thermobia domestica; assembly: GCF_964235325.1. Taxonomy (NCBI): domain Eukaryota; kingdom Metazoa; phylum Arthropoda; class Insecta; order Zygentoma; family Lepismatidae; genus Thermobia; species Thermobia domestica. Next base: position 83,076,868 of record NC_137464.1, read on the forward strand.
TTCAGTAAGGCACTTTTTAAGTTGTGGTGTCTTCTGGGACATGAAGGGTGTTATCCATGTGGATTTTCTGTACAAAGGGAGCACAATTAATGCTCAGTGTCACTCCCCATTGTTGAGTGGTGCTGAACGAAAGTCCATTCGCAAGAAAAGACCTGCGATGTTGTCTGAAAATGTCATTCTTCTCCATGAGAATGCCCGACCTCACACGGCCAATATGATAACAACAACAGCTGGGCGAAATTCACTGGGAAGTTCTGCCCCATCCCCCTACAGTCCAGATTTAGCCCCAGTGATTATCATTTCTTGCATCCCTTAAAGACCATCTGGGAGGGAGAGGAAATTCACGACAGATGAAGCACTGCAGAACGGTGTGCTCCAGTGTTTACAACCAGGTTCTTTATACGTCAAAGGAATCAGGGAGCTACCACAACGGTGGCAACGGACCTCGACGCACATGGAGAATACTTTCAAAAACTGACACAGTTCGGTGCTTCTTGTGTATCTGTTTTCTCTAAAGAAATAAAAGTCCCGGTCAACCTTCAACGACCCTTGTAATTGATCTGGCCTACTTAAAACTGCTGTTTTTACTTATTATCCTTGAGTGTTCTTAGAAAATATCAGTATTTCAGAATCTAAGGAGTGTATCGAAAAGTAGTTAGCAACATTGGGGGTGTCGGTGTGCACTTCCGAGGCTGCATAGCTGGTAAAACCTGGAAGCACCTGGTCAGTTGAAGTCTTGTAAACGGATAGCTGCGTGCTTGTTGCTGTGTTCCGAGTTGAATGGGAAATGTCGCGTGTGAAACGGGAAGTGAAGTGGGAAATCCTGCACAATTGGTGCATCGTCAAAGGCATAACATACAATCAGATAGGAAAAAAGTGTGGGGTTCATCATACAACTGCGAAATCGGTCACTGAGAAATTCGGTGAACATTACAGCTTTGAAGATATGCCGAGATCCGGGCAAAAAAAGGGTCCCAGAAACCCTGGACTCGACCGTGAAGTTGTGCGGTTGATACACCAAAATCCATCAATGTCTGTGCAGGATTTGGCTACCAAAGCGAGAACGTCCATAGGAATGATTCAGCGTATCAAGGCCAGACATAATTTGAATACCTATAAGAAGCAAAAACGTGCGAAACAAACACCAAGGCAGAGACAAACGGCGCAAACAAGAGCCCGAAAGCTGTATGACAACATCGTAAAGTCACCAGAGTGATGTGTGTTAATGAACGATGAAACGTACGTAAAAGAGGACTCAAAACACTTCCGGGACCCCAATATTATACTGCACGCAATGCTGGGGATGTATGTGCTGCACAGAGATACGTTGACGTGGAAAAATTGGGGAAAAAGTACTGGTATGGCAGGCAATCTGCTCCTGTGGTTTGCGCTCCGGTATTTTTTATGCAGAATCCACTATAAATGCAGAAGTGTGCCGAAAGGAATGTCTACAAAAAAGACTGCTACCATTGTATGAAAGGCATGCAATGCCCCCTTGTTTTGGCCCGACTTAGCAACAGCACACTATGCTAAGACGACAGTACGGTGGCTCAATGAACAGAACATCGAGTTTGTAGGGAAACACATGAATCCACCAAACTGCCCACAACTCCGTCCAATTGAAAGATATTGGGCAATTGTCAAACGCAACTTTCGAAAGAATGATAAACCAGTGCGCAACATGGCGGACTTCAAGAGAACCTGGGCTGCAGCATCGAGGAAATGCACCGTCGAGAATGTGTAACGGTTAATGGCTGGAATTAAACAGAAACTACGTTCATATATACGACGGAACATGTAAGTTGTATTTTCTTTGTCATGTAGATAAATAGAGGTTCTCTATTAATAAAAATGTGGGTTTGCTTCACTTTTTATCTTTTCTTCTGACTTTCCTGACATATGCAATGTTGCTAACTACTTTTCGATACACTCCTTATGTTACTAAATAGGTAATAATCATAAGAGCTAGGACTAGTGGATATAGTGGCTTGTCTAAGCATTGGAACTACAAATCTTTTAAAATATTCAGTTATTTACTATCCCAGTATGAAAAAGATTCGTTTGTTTAAAACAAACTTACGTTTTAATCTCACTTTTCTTTCAATGCTTGTTAATATTCCTCAGAATGTTTCAACTATAATCTTTATTAGCTCTTCGGCTCTTCTGATAATACTTTGTATTTGGTAACCTTACTTCACAATTAATAAAATAATAAATATTATAATAACAAGCTTGTTTACTTTTGTGTTTACATTCACACTATATATTACGTATAGTTTGAATTAAGAATATATTCCTATGGTTTCTATTTGTTTCCTATTACAAAAGTAATTAGTATTCTCAATATTTGGCGGGCTAAATTTAATTCTTTTCAATTTTCAGATCAGTAATGGTATGCAGAATTGATTTTAGGGTACGTAGCTTTGATTAAATGGGGTGGTCGGATCAATGGGTGGGTGGGGATAGTGTACCATCAATCTTCAGAGACTTCAAAGGGTCAAAGGTAAAGATTGATGGTGGCTGGATTGACAGACAGGGGAACAGGCAGTGGAAGGAGGGCGTTTGGGCCGCTGGGCAGACGGTCGGATGTAGTTACGTCTTTTTTTTTCAAAATCGGCATTTTACATATTGATCTTTTTTTTTCCTTGGGTGGTATTGGATTGGGTGCGTGGGATGTCTTACAGAGGCAATGCCACTAAAGTCTAGAGACATCCCAATTAAGAGGCAGACTGGTATTACACTGACACACACACAACTACATATAGACATATACACGTACGACACCACTTCCAAGCACGCATACACATGTACATACGTATGAATATATTAAACTACACACACCTCCAGTTACACCACTAATACTCTCACCACACACATACACACATATAGATAGATAGATAGATAGATAGACAGACATTTTGGTGTGAGAGACCTGAATTCGATTCCTGGCGAGAGCATATGTGGTTCGAATTCCATGTTAAGCTGCAGGTTCACGTTTCATATAGCCTCAATGCTAAAAGGGGCGCTAAACTCGAAATATTTAACAGACGTACACATTTGATCCGCGACACCCAAATTCATTATGTCATTCATAGACAACTACATTTACTGACAAAAATAAAAAAAATCGTAGAAGATACTTGTTTACTGAATCTTAAGGACATCCAAATAAAGTATCCTGATTTTTTTTATGAGTGTACCTTACAGTTTCTTGCCAACAATTTTCGAACATAAATATCATTTCATCGTGTCTACAAGTAGTTATTTCTCTTTGCAAATCTCCTTCTGATAGTTTTCCACTTGATTCCTAACATTCCTAAAACTGTACAACGACTCAATTTAATTTACACAACAGAGAGAAATGGTATAAATTATTCTTCATTTCCACCCACCAAATTCCATTGAACTTCGCAAACATAGCCGTAATTCCACTCTTCACCAAACTTTCTCTGTTATTCCTATCCTTATGTTTCTAATGTGCATTTGTCCCCCCTTCTTTTTCTATTCCATACTTCATCTTTCCTATAATTGTTTTCTTCATTCTCTCTGTACGATTTTCACTGCTAGTGTTCTTTCATTTCACTTTCTTCGAAAATTCTTTTTCCATAATTTATTTTCCAGCCCTTTTTATCCTTAAGTTTTCATCATACTTTTTTTTTTAACAATAATCATTGATTTCTACAGCTGTTTATCAAATTTTCTTCCCACTCTTCGTTCATTGTCAATATTGTGTTCTTTTCTAGCTTATTCGTGTCCTTTACTCTGATATTTGCCGTAAATCAAAAGTCGTGTTGGAAATAAAACATTGGAGATATGATCAAATGCACATTGATACACTTCAATATTAGTATATAGACCTTATTTTTAAATTTTTACAACTGGTATGATTTTTTTTAACTTTGTAATTTATTACCAGTACGCGGTACCGATTCATACCGACCCAGTTCCATTAATTCCTCAATCATCTCATATCATAATTCTGACTTCATATGTTTCTACACATCTACTTATTTACTACGCATATTGACACATGTTTCATGAACAAACGTACATCTCAAGTTTTCTTATCTTTTTCCTTTTTTAATAACTGATAATATTATGAAATATGGATTCATAGCTTAACAAGTTATGAATTCATAGCTCGTAGCTTACATGATCTCCAACCGATAGTAGAACCAGAGTCTCTCGCACCAAACACACAAAAATATTATTCATACACAAACACGTTTTTCCAATTTTCTTTTTAGTTTAACGTCCCACGATTATGCAGCGAGGCTAAGGGAGACGATGATGATAAAGATGGAATGACGAAAGTGAGAGAAAACGAAAAAAACGAGAAAATCCATGAACTCGGTGTTTGTTCACCACAGTATTTACTTAGCGGGATTTGGAATTGAACCATGGACCCCATGCACCAGAGGGGAGCGCTCTACCACTGAGTCACAGCGCTCTAAAAACATACATTTATACAAATATACTACACTGACATTTCCAACTACGCGCACTCTAGCTCTTTAGATCGTAAGTAAGAGGGAATACCCAAACCAACCAAAATTGCAACACAATACGCACGGGTTTTGTGGTTACGAAACGCACGTCACTAACCAAGTGGTGTCACATCTGTGTGAAGTTGGAATTATCATTGGTGCTGCTTTGTAAGTGTTCCTGCTCTTAGCATTCAAAGATTATTGTGATATATGACAACGAGGAATGAAGAGAGTACATAAAATTTTAATTTTTGTTGGAGAAAACTGAAACTTTAAATCTCAAGTTTGTAAGTGTTTCCCGGTTCAAAAAATAACATTTCAATTGAAGATTCGCCACTACTTGAGCTCTTTCGTGCCTGTATGAGCACCGAGGCCCAACTGTGGCTGACTTCCGTTCTATTCCACATTCTTATGAAATTAGCTCACAAGTACTCCATGGCAAATGTGCTCAGTGGTCTTTTGACTATCTTCATTAATAGCCTGTCGATTGTTTCGCCTTTTTCTCATTTCAACACGACCAGGTAGTTGTAGGTACGCGGTTTGTTCAAAAAGTATCCGACTTCCATTCATTATGTGTTCAGGATAGTCCTCTCAAATGCATTTACTTCCTTTAATTCTGTCCTTCCATCTGTACAGTTTCACCTCTATCTCCTTCAAAGTTCATATATTCAGTTTTCTTTCTACTGATTTTTAATTTTCTGTTCCCCAAGGTCTTCTCCACTTTTCTAGTTTCTTTCTCTTGGTCTTCTCTCTTAATATTACACAAGACAATATCATCTACAAACAGCATACTCCACTGTGATGAGTCTGTAATACTCTCAAATAGGACATCCCTAACTAGATTGGATATATATGAGCTCAATGAAGATCCTTGATGTAATTCGGCTCTGACAGGTACCCAGTCCATGTAGGTTATACTGCTCTTGATCCTTGTTCTAGCCTCTTCACATATATCTAGGCGAGGCGAACATATATTCCTAGTACACCTCTACTTCTCATGCATCTTCAGATCTGTTAACGTAGTACTCTGTCCAGGTACTCTGGCGTAGTACCTGATGTGGAACTTTCTTCAGGTCGATAAATACAGCATATATTTCCTTCTTCTTTTCTTGGTATTTTTCCTTCATTTGTCTAATTCCAAAAATCGCATCTGTTGTTACCCCGACCTGGAATGAATCCGAAATTCCAGTTGTTCTTCCTCTATTGATGTCCTCTCGCGAAGCCATCTCTCAATTAATTTTTCTCAAATCTGTATTGTATGAGACATTAGCTTAATCCCTCCATTATTATTGCAATCTTGAATATCACCATTCTCCTTAAAAATTAGTATTATTATACTATATCTCCATTCTTTGGCAAATACCTCTTGCATCAAATTTAACAATAGATCTATTCCTTTTTCGCCGAAGCATTTCCATAATTCCATAGGTATTTCATCCGGGCCAGTTGCTTGGCCTTTTTTAAATTTTGCATACCACTAATATTTCTCTTTCTTTATGTTGTTTGGAACTATTTGTTTTGATACCCGTTCTCTAAGATAACTTCCTTTTTTTTTCATTTAAGAGCTTTCTATAGTAATTTCCAATTACACATCGACTTAATTCACCACTCAATACAATTCCTATCTCATTTTTACTTTGTTGATTTGCTCCATTATACGGTAGTTTATATCCACTTCCTAGGTTCTTTGCTTTATTTCCTTCCCATTTTGTTTTCTGAACACAGTACTTTTATCTTCTTTCTGCCATTAGATCTACAACTTCATTTCTTTTCCGGTCATTGATCTCACATTTAAGGTTTTAAATCGTATCTGGACTAGCTTCTTCAACTGAATTCTCCCGTTACTCAGTAACTTTCACTCATTTTCCACAACGAGCATGCGAGGCCTTTTTCCAATCCAAGATTAAAGCTTACCATAATATTTTAGTTTTACAAGCGTTGTTATTTAGTTATTTATAGTTGGATGCCCTTCCTGACGCTGAACGTCACTGTTTATCCGGACTTCAGACCGGCACTGAATTTTGCTAGCTTGCACTCCCAGTGTTTGATTTTAGTACTCTCCATAAATTCATCCATTCAATGATGGACTTCACGACTTCATAGACCTTCCGCTGTCTAAAAGCACACAACACTCCGTTGCTCCTCTTTCGACACCTCCACGGTTGCTGCTCGGTTTTCATAATTTCTCATCCCTTGCTGGACACGTAGCGCCATTTAGCGAATGAAACGGAGGAGGCGACTCATTTTCAAACACCAGTAACTACATTTCTAGTTTGTCTCCATATTTCTAAATACCATACTTTTTGTGCAATATCTTCTGCCTCATTATCTATTCACTGCTCCTTATACAGTTGTCCATGCATAATATAATAATAATAATAATAATAATAATAATAATAATAATAATAATAATAATAATAATAAAAAGTTTGATACCTTTTGAAGAAACTACGTATTCAATTAACATAGTGCCATTTTTCAAAGGGGAAAAGCACCCTGAAGTCATGATTTACATAAAACATTACCTTAAATGCTTATCGAGGCATAACTATGGTCTCGGACGTAGTTTTTCTTAACAAAAGCAATTTCAGACATTCTCTTTATTCCTTGTTGTCATGCATCACAATAATAGCAGAACATTACGAGTAGGAGGACACACAATGTAGTATCAAGAAGGAACCACTTCACAAAGATTGACGCCACTCATGACATTGGCGCGGGAACTCCAAGCTAACAATGTCTAGTGACACATTCCGTAACTACAGAACGTATACATATTGTGTTGTAATTCCGGTTACTTTTGTGTACCCTCTCCTATTGCTGATTGTTATATGAACAATTACACTTCCACGACACCATACCTTACCTGGCTCTCCATATGTTATGTATGTTTCTTCATAGCTTATGGCATTTTCATCAGCGCCCTAACACTTGGTCCGATACCTACATTTTCATCTGACCCGATGTCCTATGGCCCAGATGTCTCTCCTGAAGTATTCGTGCTCCTCTGTCTGTCTTCTCCCTATCTAGCCATTCTTTCAGCCACCCCATTGAAGCTGGTGGTTGAAAAGTCTTAAGTTGGCCTAACAGTCATTAACAGAAGAATATAGTGAAGACTCAAGATGGAGAATGCCCTTCTACCAAGAAGTTATGCTAGAAGGTATTCAGGATACGTAATTTAATGGCTGCTGAATGAAGCTGAAGAAAATAATTAATATCTGTATTGATTGTGAGACGATGATTAAACGAGAGGGAAAAGGGAAATACTAGTGAAGGAAGACTTCTATCTATTGATAGAATAAACAAGAAAAACAGAAGACAGAAGTTAATGTTGGATATTTATATTTGCTTGTCAAAGACATTAGCTGTGGTAACATATATGCTTGTGTTTTGTGAATAAATGTAAATATTTGCCTTCAATTCAATGAGTTTTTTGTCAATAGGTTTCTCATATATATATATATATTTACAGTGTATATCTTCTATCTATTTATCTATTCTATTCTATATAAAACTACATGAACTGACATAAATGAAAGAGATACTTCTGGTCGACGTGGAAAGTTGAAATTTGGCATAGTTGCAGCTTTCTGGGACAAACCCACAGGAAAATTATCAAAAGTGAATATTTTTAAATTTTAGGGGGTGTAAGGGGGCATGAAGAATTTCCCATGCTATTTAAATGGGTGTCTTTTTGGACGTATAATCTCATGTTTTAGGTACTTAGAATTAAAATAAAACCCTGAAATTCGGTATACTTGTGTGTTTTCGTTAGCATTATGTAAGTAAACCAGTAAAAGTAAAGATTTCCAACTTTAGAGTGGGTTTATGGGGAACTGAAAAATCTTTCCCATGTTATTTATATGGGATACCTTTTACACCCCAAAATTATTGGGCATTTCCTGTAGGGCTACAATGATTAAATTTGACATGATTGTAGCCTTTTGGGACTAACCGACAGAAAAATTGCCAAAAGTGAATATTCTTAAATTTAGGGGATTTAAAGGGGAGATTAAGAAATTCCCCATGTTATTTAAATGGGCCTTTTTTGGACCTATAATCTCTTATTTTATATACATGATATTAGAATACAAACTTGAAATTCGGTATGCTTGTACGTTTTTGTTAGCGTTAACTAAGTAAATGAATACAAATAAAAATTCCAACTTGGGGAACTGAAAAATCTTTCCCGTGTTATTTATAGGGTACGTCTTCTACAGCTCCAAAATGTTTAGGCACTTCTGGCTTGATTAGAATGATGAAATTTGGCATCATTTTAGCCTTTTGCCACTAACCCACAGGAACATTGCCAAAAGTGAATATTTTTAGTCTAAAAGGGGATGAAGAAATTCCCATGTTATTTAAATGGGCGTTTTCTTGGGATACAAAATATTATCTTTTATATAGTTGAAATAGTAAAAAAAAATGAAATTCGGTAGAACTGTGGGTTTAAGAGACGCGATGCCGTAGGCCGAGCAAAGGAGGGGGTGTAGGGGGTAGCCCCGAACTGGGCAAATTTAGGAAATTTGAGAGCAAATGCACAAAATTCACTGTTGATGCAAAGGCTTGATACATAACAGAGGCAAAGCAGTAGGTCGAGCAAACGCGGGGGTCTTGGGGCGCAGCCCCCAGCTAGCCAAAGGCTAGTCTATATTATAAAATTGAAAGAGACTATGTTTGTGACTCTTAATCTCTTGAACCGTCCGAACGATCTCGATAAAATTTTCAACATAGATCAGATTTGGGACTAGAAAGTTTCTTGTAATTTCATCTTGACGGTAGAACCTAGAGGGAAAGGGGAGGGATATATAAATATATATATCGGTCCAATGCCGAAACCGCGAATGTGCAAATTTTGCTATTTTCACCTAAGTGCAGTTTTATATTATTTGATACACACAAATTTCAATACCAAAGTCTCATTTATGAAATATGAATACATTAGAAGTTATCATCAATTCCTAAAATATGTAACTAAGTCTTTAACAAGATTTTGAAAATAAAAATTTATTCGTTTTTCATGTTCCTTTTATAAATTTAGCTATTTGACATAAATAAATAATACGAAAATGATAATTTTGTCAAATGAAATACTTTTTCTTAGGAAATATCCTTTTTTTTGAAAGTTTAACTAAAATGGCTACATTTACGTAAAAGGTGCTAATAACATAATGTGTAGAACGTACTTAGATCTTTTAAAAAAAAAAATTAAAATTAAAATCGAATGATAAGGCGCGAAGTTATAAGGGGTTAAGCGAGCGATAACTCATCATTTCCCCCCACCCCCTCCCAGTCGCGGGTTTGACATGTCCACCATCACTTTTCTCATTCCCTATCTTATAAGGAACAAAATGATACCATCCACAATACTCTACCATTAAATTGCACATGGAATACCACTAGAAAACTCAATATATATATCGAACTCTCTTGAACCACACAATCGATCTCCATCAAATTTTCAACATAGATGAGATTCGGACCTGGGACGAATTTGTCATTTAATTTTGACGGCATAACATGCGGAACGTGAGGGGGGGGGGAAGATATGGAAAAAAGTGAAAATAAAAGTACCTTCTCTTTGTGACTTCATCACTCTTGAACCACCCGACCGATCTCAATCAAATTTTGAACATAGATGAGGTTCACACCTGGAGTGGCTTTTATTATATCATTTTGACGGTAGAACTTAAGGTTGGGGAAGGAGAGGGGAGATATATAAAAATAAATAAAACCTAATAACTGTTGAACCACCCGACCGATCACGATCAAACTTTCAACTTAGATGAGACTCAGGACTGGAAATTTTTTACATTTTCTCTTTGATGGTAGAACCTAGAGGGGAGGAGGGGAGGGAGGATATAGAGGATATATATATATATGTAAAAAATAAAAATGAAAGTGACATTTTTTTGTAATTTCATTACTCTTGAACCACCCGACCGATCTCGATCAAATTTTGAACGTACACTGAGAAAAAAAATTGTAGGTGGCATACTTAAAAAGATAGGTTACATCAGTGCTTAAAGTGAGCCGGTATGAGCCGGTTATGCACCCGAAAGTTAGAAAATCGGCCGGTATGGCATACCGGTAAAAATAACATTTAAATTGCAATTTGCGCTTAGGAAAAAACAGATTTTACAAATAGAAATAAGTATGACGTTGACATTGAGTCAATAAATAAGTTTGTACTGTCAAAGATTTCGTTTGTGCTGCTTCCTAAGATATAACAGTTCCATATCACCCTATTTAATGGCAGAATTTGTGCTCTTGAATTTTTCAACATTTGTGCGAGCAATTCCAAACATCCCCCTTCAAAAATTCCAACTACCGTATCGCCCGCCAAAAATGTTTAACATGGATCCACCCTTGGCATTGACTTTTTTTTAAAATTCAATATTATTCTTTTCACAATGTCTGAACTTCTGTGTTTACAACTATAGGAAAATTAGTGTTGACCACGAGACGAGACCAGACCAGATGAAGCTTTTAAAAATAGAAATGAGACTGGAAAGAATCATTAAATGCTAGATACTAGAGACGAGACAAAAGTGCCTACAAAGCCTTGAAAACGAGAAGGAAAAGTTATGGGCATATATGTTTTTTCTTTGTTTGTCTGTTTGAATCGACTTAAAAGCCACGTTGGATCACTATGTTATTGTATGAAGGTAACCAAGAAAGTTCTGTCGCTTTTTCACCCACCACCTTCGAACTTCGATATGTCATCTAAGACGTAGCTGGGAGATCAAAAATAGTCCTCATCAGCATCGACGACCTTCTACAACGTTCTGGAAGGCCATGGATTCAATCGCGGTAGAAATTGGTGGGCCGTGAAGCGAAGAAGATATCAAGTTCATTTTGCATCTCTACTAGGGATTTAAACTGGCGTCCTCTAAGGTGATTGTCCAAGGAATGGAACAGGTGATAATCAGACGGTGCAATATCCGGGGAGTATGGCGTATGCAATAGTGTTTCCCATCCAAGGCGTAGAATGGTATCCCGGGTCATCTTAGCCACGTGGGGCTTAGCGTTGTCCTGTAACAGGATAATCCCTTTGCAGTTCTGAAGTGCTGGCTCCAGAGTGTTGACTTTTCTTGAACACGGCTCAACTGGTGACAGTACAAAGTTGCATTGATGTTCTGACCGGCTGGTAGCAGTTCCCGGTGCACGAAGCTGCAAGCAGTCCACCAAACACACAAAAGGACCTTCTGGTGTAGTGATACATTCGGTTGCTTTGGAACCGGTTCATGGGATGCTAATCAATGATGACGGTGCCGTGGAGCTTCGTACAGGACCACTTCTCATCACATGTCAATACTCTGTCCACAAATGGCTCCTTCCTCAGTCGAGACATCAAAGAAACACAGGTGTCTGCTCGCGTTGCCTTCTGGCCCGGATTCAAATCATGTGGGACCCATCGACCCAACCAGTAGTGCTTCCCAAGTTGATGGGGTTCTGCCGAATGGTTTCTTCACTCACACTGAATTATAATCCCAGTTCCTCACATGTCTGGCCACTGTTCGCCTCAATTGCTACGAGGGACCCTAGAAATAATATTCATTCTTATGGCTTTGAGGTTTATCAATATTGTCCCCTTCATTAATTTGTCATGTATGAAACGGGCCCAGGGGCATAACTAACGACCCCGAAGACCTTGCTGTGCTGGAGGGCCCGCAGGTCCGGAGGCCCATAAAATATAATAGAAAGATCAAAAGAGGGGTCCTAAGAATTAGAAAAACAACTTTTTTCTACGGGAGCCCATATACTCATGTTATTGCTATCTAAGCTAAAGCGCTGGGAAGACCCATGTTCACTGTGTCGTTACGCAAGTTCACGGTGTAACTGAACTACCACAACCAGGTAGTATTTTGGATATACCCGCACCAACAGCTGACCTTCGCCTTATCTCCATTCGCATTCTACTCACGGTATGACGGCGAGTTGAACATAGACCTCCACAAAAAGCGACAGAACATACTTGGTTACTTTTATAAATGCAATGTTTTAGTAAACGTACCATCCTCGTTCTTCCAAATTTAGATCACCGATATGCTCAAACAAAATCTTAGAAAAACAAAATTATTTTATAAATTTTATTTCTGTTAGGCTGATGATAGTGGGGAGTAAAACATTTACTACATTAGTCCTCTCTCTCTCTCTCTCTCTATTTCAATGTATCTCCCTTTTTTTCTATGTATTCTTCACATAAAAAATGTGCAAAAATGTCAGGAGTAAGGATGGTATTTAGGGTTCTGTCTAAATTACTGCTCTAAGTGGTCATATTTGTTCCATACCGTCACCTCATCTGATGTCACTTTAAGCACTGGGTTACATGCGTAATTCCTGTAGTTTTTGGACTTAACGTACAGCAGACGTATAACTGAAAACGCATGTTTTATAACACTTTCTGTATAAGTGTTCCATCTATACGTACTTTCCGTATGAAACAATATAGGCGGTCAGAATCTCACATACAAATGGACGTATATAACATATAGCTGAGGAATGTGACATAAGTATATGCATGTGATATACGGAAAACTGTTAGATGTCAGACATCCTGCAACGGCATGATGTAATATCTAAGGGCAGTGGCTATGTAGCATACGGATAACGTATGCTCCGTAATGATTTCTATACTAAGCAAGAGGATACCGTATATTTGTACAATATACCGCTATCCGGAGAACGGATTTTTCTCTGTGTAGATGATGGGGAGATATATAAAAATAAATGAAACCCAATAACTCTTGAACCACCAGATCGATCTCGGTCAAAATTTTCAGCACAGATGAGGTTCGGGCCTGTGATAATTTTTATTATTTTACCTTGATGGTGCAACTTAGGGGAGTGGGAGCAGGGATATATAATGAAAATGAAAATGAAAATAACTGTCTTTCTGACATCATCACTCTTCAACCACCGAACCGATCTGGATGAAATTTTAATCATAAATGAGGTTCAGACCTGAGATGATTTTGTCATATCACTTTGACGGTGCAACTTAGGAGAGAAAGGAGGGGGAGGAACATTTATGATCGAAAAAGACCTTATTAGTGCCGAATCTATAGTTTGCGGGGTCGCTGAAATGAACAGTGACACTTCCGATCCCGCTTACATTAAAATTCAGCCCCATAAATTGGGGGAGGGAGAAAGGGAAAGACATAAAACTGATCAAAAATAACCTATATTAGTATCGAATCCATCGATTTCGGGGTCGCTGAGATAAACAGTGACACTTCTGATTACGTTTAAAATCAAATTCAGCCCCACAACTTTTGGAAGGGGAAGATATATAAAAATGATCGAAAATGACTAATATTAGTGTCAAATCCATAGTTTTCAGAGTCGCTGAGATTAACAATGACACTTCCGATTTCCTTTACATCCAAATTCAGTCTCGCATCTTGGGGAAGAGGGAAAGGGAAATACATAAAAATGATCAAAACTAACCCATATTTGTGTCGAATCTATAGTCTTCGGGGTCGCTGAGATGACCGGTGATAGTTCCGATGCCGTACCCAACAACATGGAGAAGGGGAGGTAAATAAAAATGATCAAAAATGACCAATATTAGCCTAATGTTGAATCCACAGTTTTCAGGGTCGCTGATATGAACAGTGACACTCTTCCGATCCCATTTAAAAGCAAATTAAGTCCTGTAATTTGGGTGAAATATATATATATAATGGTAAAAAATGACCGATATTAGTATCTAATCCATAGTTTTCGGGGTCGCTGCGATGAACAGTGGTCTTTCTGATGCCGTTTAAATCGATGCCACTAAAAAGGAAAACAGCATATTTCAGGGACACCAAACATGAGATACGGAATTGTGCATTTAAATTTTCATTTTAACACAGCGAAGCGGGTAATAGACGCTAGTATATACATATAACGATGTTCTGAATACTTAGGCCATCTTTATTTTTTTAGTCCATTGTTTTATTTGGGGATTTATTTTCTTTGAAACGAACCGAAGTTTTAGGAGTTTCGATTTATTGCTTCTTGAAATCTACTTGAATGCCTCTTTGTAAACTGTATTTTGTAATTTATAATTTAAATAGTTAATAACCTAATTTAATTTGAGTAATATTGTAACGCAAATTCAGATTGAAACAGCAAAACGGGCATTTAACTAAACTTGGAGATGGAAGCAGTCAAATCACATCGTTTAAAATTTCAGTTTATTTGAAACAAAATGGAAAATAGTTCTCTGAATACGAATCCAGTAAATAAAAGGGCTAAATAATAAGTATGACGAAGGTACTCCCAATAGGTTTAACAACAGCCTATTCAGTGGGCTTTACGGGGAAGGAACAATTTAACTGAGATCGCACATTTAACAATAGCGCTATATCTACGAATTAATTTCTTAAGAATCCAAAGAACATACAGAATCCATCACTATTAACAATGTTGACTTTCTTACATGTCTAAAGAGAGCGAAAATAAGAATATTATTTTTGTTTCTTAAATAATAATGTAATCAATCATATTGGAAAAATTAATGAAAATTTTAAAATTAAAAAAAAAGCCTGTGTTACAAGCATGGGCGGCGATTAGGGGGGGACAGTTGCCCCCCCCCCCACTTTTTTGAAGTAACCAATTAATGTATATAGTTTCATTTGGAAATGTAAGCTTTTTGTATGTATTACTGGTTCTTAGAAAAAAAAATGGTGCCATAACATTCGCCGTTGCGTGAGTACGTGATGGTTGTCCTCCCGTGGAGTTAAGAAAGCTGCAGAAATTGCGTTAATTGCCACGGAAAATAAACCAAAAATTATCCTATTGGAACACAAGAATTCCAGTATGCTTTCACTTCTTACAAGGATTAAATATATTTCTCAGTCGCTTTGAATTTTAAGAAGTTCATGAGCAAGGAATCAAATTTCTTCTTACACCTTTGTTGCTTAAGAGTACAAAGGGCTAGTATCTACTTGCGTTGCTCTTGTCAATTTACTTAATAAAATATGAAATACAATATACGGTATTTTAACCGAAAAAGATAGTATCCTATTAGTTATACAACCTTCCGCCAAGTCTTGCCCCCCATTTTTAACGTCCAATCGCCGCCACTGGTTACAAGTCTAATAATCATTATCCCCAGCTGGGGTGACTTTCCTAATTTGTCATCTTGAAAGTTCTTATATTGTGCGACTAAACATCGTGTAATAATAAAATAGGTCATATCCAGGGAATATTTGTAATCGCCCATTTCAAACAATCGAAATGTAGGCAATCAATTAGTCGTGGTTGGACCCATCGTGGTTTTCAATGTAAACAAACACGAAACTTATTAGTTTCCAATGTGCACCCTTTGTATAGAGAAACAATCAAGTGTTCATTATTATTATTATTATTATTATTATTATTATTTAGTGCCGCTCTTAAAAAAAATAAAACTGTTTCGAACAACGGTAAAATGTTTTGCTGTTCACAAGATAAATTGCAAATTCCAAAAGAGAAGAAAGCACATGTCACTAAACCGTATAACGAATACAAAAGGAAAAATCTTGAGAACTTGGATTTAAAATCCATTTTTTCCGATCTGGTAGAATACATTTGAAAATTACTATATTGAGGATGCCCTTGCTTTATCAGGTCTATCAGGCAATTAAAAGTGTTTACTTCAATCGTCGCTTCTGAATGGAATTTCCATTCTTTTGCCAGTGACCTTCTGTCACACTGTTCTTTAAACTTAGTACAAGCTACTTTTAATTTTACGCCTATTTGTCTAACAACATTTCTTTTAACTTTTTTTCTTTGCTACGATCATGTATAAAAGAGAGATCGCAGACATGCTCATCGCCTGTTATATGAAGGATTGATAAAGAGAATTGTCCCTTCCCCCTATTAGGGAACAGGTCGGCTTCGGACCCAGAGAGAAGAGATGCTCAGGGTCCCGAGAGTTTCTTTTTTTTTTTTTTTTAACATGGATTCTCTTTATACAGTAGATATTTAAATCCAGAGCAGTGCCATTGCTTCTCGGAGTGGAGAGAACTGGGGAGAAAGTTTGGTTTACACTGGATAGGTCACTAGGAACTTTATGTAATATTGGAATTAGTAGACAGATCCACAGTCCGAATCAGGATTGATTGTTTCCAGGTCAACTGAAATCTACCTTAATAGGATTGGTTTGTTCGTGAATTTAGTTGCGATTGGGTTCGATCCCTGTCATAGGCCGTTGGCATGAGAGGATGTTGGTTTATTAAATTCTTTTCGAGTTTTGCATTGGAACTTCCAATAAGGAAAGTGTAAGTGTGTTAATTTAGATGTTAACTTAAGCAACCTTTTACCTTGAACGCAAGATTTTATTTAAGCCAGTAATCCTAGCTTTAGAGGACTTTCTACTACAATCCTAGAAACTACCTTATACTAATGTATTGAATAACATCCTGGAAACGGATTTCTCTGAATACAGAGTTTCCTCTGTTATAGGCCAGATTGCTCCTGATCTAAAAGGAATAGCCTTTGATTTAAGGAATACGAATGCAGAATAGAGAGAGTACTGAGTTTCGTTTCTCCGCAAGTCTCTAAACAAGTAAAGAAACAATTATCTATGATGATCAAAACTTCGTTTTTCTTTTCCCTTTCACTCTCCACTAGATTGGCAAAGGGGGGCAAATTACGAGGGTCATTAAACTCAAAGTGGCAACATAGCTGTGAAATGGAATGGAATGAATCACTCACGTCAAGAAGTTTACAGTCCTTTGATGTAGTCTCCGCCAGCCTGTTGAACCCTTCGCCAGATGTCTGGTAACCGTTGAATACCTGTCAAAGTCCCACTTTGTGAATATTGACAGTGTGTCCTAAAGCACAAGCAACGCTGGGAATGTCTCTAAAACGTTTGCCCCTGAGAGGTTCTTTCATTTTTTGGAAAAGATCAAAATCGCAGGGGCTCATATCCGGGGAGTATGTCGGGTGCTTCAGTACCTCCCAACCCCATCGTCGTAACAGATTTTGTAGTGGATTTGGTTGTATGGCATTTGGCATTGTCGTGTAGGAAAATTGGTTCAGACTCCAGGAGGTGTGAATGTTTGCGCCGCAATGCTGGTCGCAAATGGATACTGAGATATGAATCATAGTATGCAGCATTGACGGTAACGCTCGGTGAAACTTGATGTGATAGGATAATGCCTTCGTGGTCGTATGACATATTCATTATCACCTTCACATTTGCTGGCTCTTGCCTAAGCTTTTTCGGTCGTGGAGATTCTGGGTGGCGCCATTCACTCACGTTTCAATTCAGGCTCGTAGGATCTTCGCCACGTCTCGTCACTTTCAATAATGCAGTGCAAGAAGTCATCACCTTCCTCATTGTAACGTTGAAGGTGTAGGCGCGCACATTCCCACCTATGCCACTTTTAGACCTCGGTCAGAGCATGGGGTACCCATCTGGCTGCAATTTTCCGCATGCCAAGATCTTCTGTTAGCATGCAGAACCCTGATCCGGAAGAAATGTTAATGAATCCGAATCCTCTGTGAATCGTCCTAGCATTTTGCCTTCGTGCCACCTGGAATTTGATAAAACTGTATCATCCGTAAAAGGACCTCCACGAAACATACATTCAACACTTTCATTACCAATAGCGTGCTCTTGTTCTTCAGGAATAGAAAATGATGAATCACTATCATCCATTAAACTATAAACGTCCAAGCAGACGATGAATCTGTATCCTTGGTCTACGCTTTTTCTTCGCAACCATTTGCTTCTTTTTTGCGGGTAAAGAACATTTCCTTCCTACACATTGTAGCGTGCCGACAAGTAACCCCTCTCCCAGATTTACTTTTTGCTTTTCTCGTTACTGTAAAATCATAATTAGTATTTAAAAACCATTCAATTACTCTATTGTCGTCTAATTAATGCGGGTTTTCATGTCGTCTAATTAATGAGTGTTTAATTTCTTTCTTTATATTTTTATTCTTTTTGTGGAGTTAACTCAGCCAGAACGAAAATCTAAAGTTATCTGTTTGTCTCGTAAGAGGAAAAGAATGTCTTTTCATATCTTTCTCTCCCCTCTTTTGGATCGTATGGAACAGATATGAGTTATAACCAGAGCCCAGATTTTGTTGACCTAAAATTTTCTAAAAAGGGACCTGTAAAATGACACTAAAATTCCTGTAAAATGACCCTAAAATTCACAAAAGTTGTCCTTAAAACTTGCAGTTTTTAAACGTTTATTTCATTAAAACACATTTTTTTAAATACCTATTGGATTTTAATTACCATTTCTCACTCATTTTCAAAAGTTTTATTTCAGTTAGTTGCAGTCCATTCATCACTAGTGTCTTGGGTTTAAAAAAGCACTAATATTAAAACTAAACTTTGACCAATTTACTAAATAGCCAAGCATTTCACATTTGAATTACAGATATATAGGCCTATATCCAGTTAAGCAACATATAAAAAATTATATAAGCTGTGATATAACAAACCAACTCAGAAACCTTTCCTAATCGCCAGAAAATTTAGCTCATATCTTATTCAGTATTGCAGTAGGTACTGTAAACATTGTTACGATTTTATTGAATTAGCAGCCTTAATTATATACGCAGCAGCATCTGTTACAAAAACAACATGGTCATGTTGGACACCTTCAGGCCAAAGCAGGGATATCGATTTATCGAAAAGTCTACATATTGTAAAATGGTTGACAGATTCCAACACTTCACCAGTTAGGAAAAATATTTTGCTAGGTTCGTCGGCTTTCATTACCCCGACAATAATATTGACTATATAGCGTTCTTTCACATCACTAGTCTGTCTATAGAAACAAAAATTTTCTGAGTCCTAAGTTCCTCTCTTATTTTTCTTATTGTGTCCTCGTTACACTTTGGCATGTAATTTTTCCTAAGATTCGTTTCGTCTGAAATGGAACGACCTGTATGACGTTCCAGGAAATCCCGCAATTTCACATTGTTGAGTTTCCAAATAGGAATATTTGAAGACACGAAAACTTCACACAACTCTTTTGAAAACTGAGGATTTGCCTTTACTATTCGAAGCACTCTCCACAAGTAACAACTGCGAACACTTGGTTTTATGTTTATTTTCAACTGCGCGTAAATGTTTTTCGCTTCTGATATGCTTTTGCACAGTGTATCTTTTCTCTGCTGCCACTTTTACTTCACATACCTTGCAAAACAATATTGTACCGCAGTGCTAAAAGCATCCTCACCAAATTCAGAAACAATCTGTCTTAAATGATAAGCTGTAGACGGTTTAGGTCTCGGCATTCTACATACTGAAAGCATCAATTCACTCTCGAGTTGAAACTAGGAAGCACAAAGAATAAAAGTTCGCAAGTGTAAATTGTATACACCAGAATAATAGATTAAAAAACTGTTTAAAATCTTTGTACGTCTTCTAATCTATTTTTAGTTATTCACGTAGTCATATCCTTTGTGGTAAACAACCTACAACCATCTGTTTTGGGCACTTACGAACCAACAGCCCTTGTCAACCAGCTACAGCTTAGTGTTCAATAACTTGTTAGGAATGCAGTTTTTCCACCCCAATAATTAGGAAGCAGGAAAAAGATCAATATCTTATGTCTTATCTGAGAGTGTCTTACCTGAGAGTCTTATCTTATTTCTCAATCCTTTTATTGTTTTCTGTTTAAACCCAGAGATGTTAATGAAAACTTTCTATGCTTATAATTAACTTCAAGACGCCAAATTTGACGTCTCGAGATCCTAAAGATGCTTTCACTTTGACTGCTATCCCCCAAAAGGCGACAGCGGATCGATTATAATTGGCGGCAATTTGCACAATGTGATACTTGGGCACTTTGACCCAATGTAATACTAAGCCTTTGGACTCCGTGACTGGAAACAAAGAAGCATGGATTCCCACGAATTGTTCTTGGAGGTCAATGGCTAGAATACTACCTTGATAAAGGGGTGGTAAAGGAACATGTGAATAACAAAAAGCACGTACAGGAATTCAGGAAATGGTTGTACGTATTTGTTTACCCTATCTGTTTTGGTAAAATCATTAGCCATATAGGCTCCTTTCATCAATGGGGAGCTTTAGTAATTCCGGAAAATTCTCAAGGTTAAAGCTCAATTGTCATTTATTGGCACCTGACGGCTTGTCGAAAGGTAGCGGAGGTTTTCAGAAATGAATTCCCTCAAGATTTTCTCAAAACATCTTTTGTTGCCCACCATTCAGTAACAACTGAAAAGAAGTCATATAAACTGCATATGAATTGTTCAATTTATTATAACTTAGCTTTTCTTGTTTTCAATCTGAATAACTCACAAGGCAACATCTTATGTTGATAGTAGCATTGCCCAATCAAACAATGCGCAATCGATAGAGGAGTGAAGAAAAGTGAGAAATCCAAAGTTTTACGGGTCGACACCCAGAAACACAGGAGATACAGAGGAAAGAAGGATCTAGAATCATGTGAAGATAGCAATGCAAAAGATACACTGACACAGAAAGAACTTCAAAATGAATAAAGTAATTAAAATGTATAGTAAGCAAACACTGTACCTACAGACATGCTCAATAACATCGTATGTAATGCAGTGTTGCCAACTGAGCACAAAATGAAGGTTTGTTAAATGGTACGGAACACAAACTATAACATCTACTTATGAATAGAACCATATCTGTGACTCCTTGATTACAGTGTTGCAAACGTTTGAAGATAAGCCTATACGAATTCCTATATGAAGTTTTATGTGTTGTGTTTGATACTATTCTGATTTTCACTTCGGCAAAACTGCTTCGACACTGTGCTCCGTCCGTTATTTTCGTACTTTAGTGATTATATTCTTGTTTGTGGCCCGTCTGATGGTGACCAACATAGACAGGTTTCACTGCATTGGTGTTATTATTTTACCTTACATTCTCTTAGTAGCGTAAGTACGGACGAATGGACCTTCGCGCAAGAATGTTAAAGTGGCCTCCTCTTCCCACGTTCATAAGGCACGTAAGATTTACAGAGAACAGAGTTTTGACTTTTTATGTTCTATCTAATGAGTCCCTACTTGTTCATATGCAAAATGCACATTATTATTATTATTATTATTATTATTATTATTATTATTATTATTATTATTATTATTATTATTATTATTATTATTATTATTATTATTATATTGTGCTACAGTTTTCGCCTATTCAGTTGTACCAACCTCTAGAGTCTACGACATCCGACATTATTAATGAGGTGTGGTCGCCCCACTTTTTGTGGTTTGCTTCGATGCTGGTTTCACTGTCCTTTTCCCACCTTTGAAATACACTAAGCACGGCAGATCACGAAAATCTGACAAGTCGCGCTGTTTCCGAAATGAAGCCTCCAACCACTTAATCAACCTATTAAACTCTGATGTATCGTCGTCCTTCCCCATTCAACGCACAAGAACCACACTGGCTAATCCAGTGAGATTCCTGTCACCATTTGGCGCGCGGTTCTGTTATGTCTCGTAGCTCTTATCCCACCCCAATGATTTCGTTCAAAAAGTAGCGAGTGGTCATAACGTTTTGACTGGTCAGTATAGCTAGTGGTTTTTAATTTACTGAATAATCGCTAAGGGTGTTACCGTCTTCACAGGTTAAAGATGAGATATAGTTGCAACATCACATAATTTTAACATCCTAACGTTATAAAGTTTAACTTCGAAACTGAAATAGGCCTCTTTACTGAATTACTGAATTAGGACCAAGGATTACTGAATTTAAGTGATAATTGAAGCGTCTATGAGAATCTGTTCTAGATGAGATATAATTGCAACAATCACTAGTCTAGTCTAACTAAAGTCTTACCGGATAAACTAAGCTAACCTAACTTATCCTAACCATCCATTTTTAATGTTTTAAATGCTTTTTTGTAGGTTTGAAACTGGAGGGGCACTTGTAAACTTAAGCCCATGGTATGAATCAATTACATTAACATTTAACAGAAAATATGAAGTTAGATTTGAACTTGAAGCATTATCATTTAATAATAGATTATTTTTGTTTCATAGGTGGATATTATGTGTATAGTCTTAATAAAATTAGTATACAACTCCTGTGAAAAATGTAAATTTTATATTATTAATTACTTTCTCTTCTTTCTTTTGTAATTTACTGTTCTGAAAGTTGACGACTCACTATACCCCATAACTTAAAACTAGCGAAGATATTTTTTTCTGACGTGAATCATCAGCTGCACTGGACTTTGGTGTACTCGCCAGAAATAATTGATCCATCATACAGTCTTGCCTAGAAGGCGATAAATAATACAAGTAGGGGATAATCTATCACCAGACTTAGTATTAGAAAATTTAGGTGTAAATGCATCATAGAAGAACCTAATGTTAGGCCTAGATGTAGAAAATATACTTACCAAATAGTGAACATCCTTTTCTGTACATTTATAAGGTAGTTTGGCTTAAGATTCTTTAAGAAGGAAAGAGGAAATGTGCACTGTACAGATTTGCCTTTTCATTGGAATAATCTGTAAATAAAGGGATCGTGTTCTTCAATATCATAATTAAATCAATAATATAATTGCATCAATGTGATAGTTTCATCAATCAAATTAGATATACTATACAGGAATGTTTTCCATTTTTTCTCATGGTGACATATATGTCTCTCTTTGTAATAAGACATGATGTTCATATACATACGGAAGTTAGAGAAGAAATATTTAGAAAGCTTCGAAATGTCATGTTGGAGGAAGATGGAGAAAATGAAATGGACAGAAAAGAATAACAAACGAAGATGTTTTAAAATGGATATGAGAGAAGAGGACGCCTCTAGCCACCAATCTTCGTAGAAAAGCCAATTGGATTGGACACATCTTGCGAAGAAATTGCCTTCTGCATACCACCATAGAAGGAAAGATGGAAGGAAAGCGAGAAATAGGAAGAAGAAGCGCATAAGTGATCGATGATTTAAAAAATAGAAGAAACTATTGGACGTTAAAAGAGGAAGATGAAAATCGAGAAACATGGAAGAAACATTTCCAGGCTCAAACTGAAAATTAAGAAGAAAGGAAAAAATACCCTCATTCGTCCCAGGAACTGCCAAAAGGCAGAATACTTAATGATAGTATTTTATAATCAGAAGGCTTTAAATTCAAATCGAGAAACAGCAATATTGACAATTTAAAGGTAAAACTAACGATTTGAGATTCCTGAAACAATTACTTTAATAATAATAATAATAATAATAATAATAATAATAATAATAATAATAATAATAATAATAATAATAATAATAATAACTCTTCTAATCACTAAGCCAGAGAGGTAGTCAAAGAGGATATATAGCTTCTTTGTGGTTATACGGATACTATTTACGCCGTTTGCACGGCATCATATGGTTCGAATAACATGTTAAGCTGTAGATCTGCGTCTCGTGTAGTTTTAATGGTGAAAAGGGGTGTTAAGATCCAAACTAACGAATCAAGGAGAGTGGCGGGAAAGCTTAACCCCTTCGGGATCCTATGGTACAATTTGTACCATATGCACTTTTCATGGTTCATTGCGTTATTTCTCTTCTATTTGAGCTTTTTCGTCCGTTTTTTTTTTTTTTTCAAGTCCAGAGGCCTTGCAGAAGACATTACGTATGGTTTCAGACCGTCCTGCGTCCAGACATAGGAGGTAATGACGTCATAAGTCAAAAATTTCTTTTCTCATTTTCTAAGCGTATGTTCAATATTTTTTGGCGGGCTTATTTTTCTACGTAGAAGATTGAAATTTTGCACAAACATTCAGTCCACGGAGTAGTATTTACCAGATTTTTTGTTCCGATGTCAGTGCTAAAACAGGGGGGAACCAAAGGGGCAAAAATAGGGATTTTTACCCCAAAAATCCCGTTTTTCGTCATTTTCCCGCCTTACATACATGATAGGACCACGTGAGTCATACCGTCTGAAAGGCAGTTCCATTCTGAAGAGAACGTCGGTCGAATTATTATCCTAGGGTAATTAAGGATGTCTCAGGGAATTTTTAAAAAATATACTTCTATATAGGGTAATATGGGGCATTGTCGGTATATATATATTTTGGCGGGCTTATTTTTGAACGTAGAAGATTGAAATTTTGCACAAACATTCAGTCCACCTGTAGTATTTACCAGATTTTTTGTTCCGATGTCAGTGCTAAAACAAGGGGGGGAACCAGAGGGGAAAAGGGGTAAAAATAGGGATTTTTTACCCCAAAAATCCCGTTTTTCGTCATTTTCCCGCCTTACATACATGATAAGACCAAGTGAGTGATACCGTCTGAAAGGCAGTTCCATTCTGAAGAGAACGACGGTCGAATTATTATTCTAGGGTAATTAGGGCCGTCTCAGTGAATTTTTATCCAAATATACTTCTGTATAGGGTAAAAGTGGGCTATGGTAGGGAAATTTTTTCTGGCGGGCCTATTTTTTCACGTAGAAGATTGAAATTTTGCACAAACATTCAGTCCACCGAGTAGTATTTACCAGAAGTTTTTTTCCGATTTCTGCGTAAAAACAGGGGGGTCCAGAGGGGCAAAAATTGAAAAAAGGGAAATTTTGCCCCCAAAAATCCCTTTTTTCAGGAATTTCCCGCCTTAGATACATGATGGAGACATGTGAATGGTACCGCCTGAAAGACAGTTCTATTCTGAAGAATATGATTGGCGGATTATAGTCCTAGGGTAATTAGGGATGTCTCAGGAATTTTTTCCCTGAGATCATAGTGTTTTATGGTACTTTGGGGCATTGTGGGAATTTTTGATAAAAATTCTCCCGCCCTTACTATTCAAGATAGAAACTTGAAATTGGGCACACACATTCAGTATACCAAGTACTATTTATCAGATTTTTTTTTAGATGGCTACGATCATACAGGGGGGGCCAAAGTTCGAGAAAAAATTTTCCCCTCCGAAATTTTCACTTTGACATTTTTTCCCGCTTCTGGTATATGGTATGAGCATGCAAGTGGTACCATTCGAAAGCCAGCTCTATTCTGAAGAGAATGAGGTATGAACCATGATCCTAGGATAAATACTAACGATACAGTAGCTGCTTGACTGAAAGTCTAAAAAATAGCCCAAAAAGCCAGGATCCGGAAAGGGTTAATCCTCTTACTTCTTATTGGAGAATATAGCGATCCCCGTGAACAGTTAGCATAGGCGTCCTTTGGCGCGGTATATATATATATATATATATATATATATATATATATATATATATATATATATATATATATATATATATATATATATATATATATATTTTAATTAATGTAGTTCGGATCTCACTCTAAGCTATACATACACGTCTCATAGCCTTGCTGCTGAAAGGGCCAATGAACTCTAACCCAACCAAGTTAGTCATCCTCCATTATTTGTTTTGCACTCATTCAACGCCTCCTTCCATCTCATGGTTCATATATTGCTGATCAATCAAGTCTTTTTCGATTATAAAATATGACTGCTCTTTCTTTAATGAATTGTTAACGCCCAGGAAAATTTGATTTGACGTTACTATTCTCACTAATAAATTTTAAAATTCCGTTAGTATTCGTTACTGGAAGTTGGGTAAATTTTAAAATTATTTCTCCACTTACTATGTAAGAAAGAACCTTCAATGTGCTTTTTCACGTAACTACACAATGTGAGTAATATTATTTTGCTTTCAGTTCTCATTTAATTGCCTTAAATTGCTGTTCGACCCAACTTATTATTTGAAAAATAGATACGCAAGATTTTTTAAATAGAAAATTTGCTAATATTCCAGCAACGAAGACCCTTTCTCATTATAACCTCTTAGTAAAAGATCTCCCAAAAATCTCTTGATTTTTCCCTTTTCCTCGCTGTTGACTATATTAATAGCATTTAGCGGGGGAAATTATTGAGCCGAATAAAATGATATACATGGCAGTAAAAGCTAATGCGTAGTTTTTAAGAAAATGAAAAAAAAATGTAAGCCTAAAAGTTTGCCACTTATTGAGGTGAAACTGTTATTGAAATATAACCTCATTAAGTGCTTTCTTATTATACTACCAAGGCAGGGTATCATCATCATCATCATCATCATCATCATCATAGGTATTCTGCCATTATTGACAAGTCACTTGCCGCAACTGAGAATTTTCTATGCTCCATGGTCTCCTGCCAACCTCTTCGTCTTCACATACGATTTTTGTTTTGATATCGTCCATTAATTGTAGTCTCCTTCGCCTCCTCCGTCTCTTTCCTGCCACCATACTCTCTAGCACATCCCACACGATACAGTTCGTACTTAGCCAATGTCCCAACCAGTTTCTTTTCCCCTTTTCATTAATATCTAAAATCCTTCTTTTCTCCCCCACAATTTCTAACACTCCCTTATTCGTTTTCCACTCGACCCAACTAATTCTCTCTATTGTTCTCAATACCCACTTTTCGAAAGTTGTTATATATATATTGTGTAACGTCCAAGTTTCTTCCCGATACAGTACACACTCCACACGAAACATTTTATTAGTTTTTTTAAACTCTTTATTCAAAGTCCCACAAAATAGTAGTTTGTTCCTCCTAATGGCTCCTTTTGCCATTCGTATCCTTGCTTTTATTTCAAGTTCACACTTCATAATATTATTAATAATACTACCCATGTATCGAAAACCAGTCATCTGTTCTATTTTCTGCCCTCCAACTTCTATATTTGGACCTACCACTTCGTTCCAATCACCATGACTTTTGTCTTTTTAAAAAAATTATTTTCATTCCACTCAGCTCTTTCTCAAATTTTCTAACATCTCATCGATATACATTCTACACCTAATCATTCTACATCGTACATACATCCCGTCTTCATTATGTAGGCTGTTTTGAGATACACCCCAAACTTGTTATTAATTCTTAAGTTTTAATTTCTATTTTACTAAAATATTATCGAAATATAAGACATATCAGTCGATACATCATATCGAGCAGAAAAAAAAATAATGTAGATAAGATTTTGAGTTTAACTTAACTTCAAGCAGCGAGGCTATATGAGACGTGAACCTACAGTTTAACGTGGGATCCAAACCACATGAGCTTCTGTCGGAAATCGAACCCGAATCTCTCACGTCAAAAGCACGTAACGCAAACCGCTTAGTCACGAGGGAGCTCTAACAACATAACGTGTGTGAAGGTAAATTATCAGGTTCAGTTTTAGAGAAAATCGAAAGAAACTGACTTCTGTGAGACTAAAAAGTATATTGTTCATTGCTAATGAATAATAAATGACAGTATTTACTTTGCTAGAAGAAAATTATTACGTATTTATGTAGTTTATAAGTAGCAGGTTGTTGTTAATTAGTAGATTGTTCTTTGTCTATTCCTAACAGTGACACACGCACTACTTTACGCACATACTACTTGTAATATTTTTTTAACGACTACTCCTTTACATTGTACATATCGGCACTTCTATTTATTCTGCTTCATGGAACTTTTTTAGCTTGAAAATGCAATTTTTCTTCAGATTAGCCCCATTCATCATGTTCGGTTAAGTCCCATTTTTCGAAGAAAATACATAGTATTTCACACTCAATTACGTATTTTAATCTGTAAAATGTAAAGATTAGAATGCTACCCAAATCATTTACGTACCAAATCACAAGGTGGGTAAAGTCAGGTAAATTGCGTAACCACCTCATGGCAACTCCTCTTCTATTATTGAAATGCTCTAACGATTCCGAAATATATTAGACTCTAATGAAACTAAATTTTTTCGCAGAAATTTCGGTGTCTTGTTTTTAACAAACAAACTAATATTTTCGTGTTTGAGCTTTTAGATATTATTTATTATTATTATTATTTGGCAAAGTGTACAGTGCACATCCTAACCTTCAAAAATTGGACTAGCATGAATGTACACTTTGCATGCAAAATTTGTAAATTTTTATCTTGAAATTTGACTAAATACGTGTGGCTTCGTATAAACAAGCCATTAGAAAATAATGAAAACTGGACAATAGTTTCTACTTTTCTGATATAATTGTTAAATAAAATAACGCTGGTATTGACAGAAATCCACTATATGCTATAATATTAACATTTTTGGAATAGAAGTAATTTTAAATAAATTGGGTTCATCTCCTGTGAAAAATATCGTTAAAAGCGTAATTTTATATAGGTAGTAATGAAAGTCAAATAAAATTATCCATTTTATTTAAATGAATATAGAAATTAGATCAAAAAGTATTTCAATTACAAATTCTATATAGTTAATTGTGTTTTAAATTTAAGAAATCATTTGCAGATAGGTGATAGTATAGTTTTATTATGGAAATCCAGCAACAGAGAGCGCCTTTGGCAAGCGCGAGACCCCCACCTTTGAGTGGGTAATACGTAATAAAACATCCTCAGTTTCTCTTAAGTGTTAGAATCAGACCCACATCTAGGGGTGGATAGGGAGTATTAGTTCTTCGGAAACTTTCAGTTCTTCATTTAGACAAATGTATGTTTAAAACTAAGCAACCAAGAATGTGAAGTGAGCTCGAGTTAGCCTCCCTTCCATAATATATTCCCTCGATTTGCCTTAGTGTTCTGGCTACGGACCTGCTTAGAAATATATATAATATATATAATCCACATGTATAATAAATTGTCATATTATGAACATAAAATGTGTTGCTTAATGACATTAAAATATCTATACATTTTAAATAGGTATTCAAATGAGATTGAGCATGTTTTATTATGGGGGATTGGTAGCCATTGTTTGTAATTTAATTAATAGAGATGCTAGAGTTATTATTTCGGGCCAGTGAAACATATAGACTGGCTTTTAGTAGGTTCTAGATACAAATATGAACCAATAAAAAAATAATTTAAAAAAATAAAAAAAACTTGCGACATTTATTCCATGTCATCTTAGGAACGACAAAAGTTAATGCAAAAACCGTCACAAAAAAGCTACAACATATAAAATAATCTGAGATCAAACCTAGTGCAAAAGAACTCTTAATATCCTCAGCGGTGGAAAGGAAGGCCATTCTCCTCATACTAGATTTTCAAAGGGGTTAAGTTCTTCGAAATACATGTCAAAACATAATAAATTTGCTTACTCACCCACTACAGTATTTCATATATTTACTGTAGCTAATAAAACTATGCAAGATGTATCAATAATAATAGTTTTAAATGAAGTATTATCTGCCTCAAGGTTTATATATTCGCGACTTCACTTTTGACTCGGTCATTTGTCCTCTTCCCCTTGGAAAAATC
This sequence comes from Thermobia domestica, assembly GCF_964235325.1. Taxonomy (NCBI): domain Eukaryota; kingdom Metazoa; phylum Arthropoda; class Insecta; order Zygentoma; family Lepismatidae; genus Thermobia; species Thermobia domestica. The sequence goes on from NC_137464.1 coordinate 83,106,540, forward strand.
CTGTGGACATTTCTGACTAAAATAGACTATTAATCTATAGAGGTAAAGTTTTTTTTTTTTTTTTAATTTTTTTTTATGATCCTCTTCAATACCTTTTCATACTATAGGGTTGTCATATTTCTCCATTGTAAATATAGGACATGTTTTAAAAAAAGAACTAAGAGCAGATTTCTTAACATACGTTCAATACATACGGTAAGTTACTTTAGCATTTAAAGTACGTAGATTTTTTTAACAGTAGAATACTTAATTATCGAATCGTAGGTGCTTTATAAACTTCATAAGGTCATTTCTAACACCAATTAAAATTTTAAAATGGTCTTCATTGTAAATTTATTTGCTGATTTTTAGATTTCTCAATAGGTATTTGCCTTATAATACTTTCCTGTATATACACAGGTCATCTGGCAACCCCATTCAAACATCATTCTTAATCTTGCATTGACGACTTCAACTGTCAATTTAATAACGTCTTTTGTCACCAGAGCATTGCTTCTTATACTTTCTGAGTACATGTTTCGGTTTTCTCGAACTGGGAAACTTTGAAAGGTTAAAGATTTACTTTAATTTATAGTGCTTATTCATTTATGTTCATACTAGTATATTATTGCAACGGATAAAGCAGGTTTCAAAGATGGTTTTTGTGTAGATATTATTCAACTTGGCAAGTTAGAAGGATTCGTTACGAGTGTTCCAATTTCAATATGGTGAGGGTTGTAATATGATCTCCCAAAACTTTGGCTGCCGAAGAGAAAAGAAAGAGGTCCAACTAAGGGTAAGCTGAACTGAAAGATAGAAAACAAGATTACCAACAGTTTAAGAAAGCGCATACACAGTAAAAAGGAAGCTTCTTGAAGACCCAGACAAGAAAGCATGTGGATCAGATATCGCTTCTGGAGAATTTGTCTTAGAAACACTAATGGGAATCGAAAATTCAGATAATAAAGCAATTTGTCTGTTCTGTGACAGTATATTTGCGCCAAATAACCCAGGATAACTGTGGAAGCAATGAGTTAACCGCGAAATGTGGGAACACAATGACTGCGCCAGATGTACGAAGAATTCATAGGTTTGTACTTTTTGCAAGTAGACAATACACAGGAAGTCTCATAAAAAGGTTTTAAACAATTTCTTAGTGAGCCTTTCAATTTGGTTTTAATGGTCCTTTCCATTGGATTTATACCTATGTAATCATTTTGCAATTGTCTTTTAATGAATTACTGGTTTCTCACCTCGTAATACCTTTTTTTTAAGATTTTGTAATAAATAGAATGTTCCTTTTATGCATACATTTGCCAAATACTTTTCTAATTCATTTTCTTTTTATTTGTTGTTCATGATGTATTATTAGGGTCTCATATTCCAACTGCAAAACCCTCTTTCTTTCTTACAATGACTTACTTTTGGTTTTAATTTTTTTTTTTCATATCCTTAAAGTTGCTTAAAATAACATAAATTTTTATTAAATATTGTAGTTAAAGTTTTCATAAATATTTGAAGGAAAAACTTTAAAACTCAATTTTTAAAATAAAAAAATAAAAATGGGGAAGGTCTAATATTACCTTCATCTCTATATAGAAAAATGTGTGTATGTGTATGGGTACTGTAGTAAAATTTCTGGAAATTTTGAACCACCTGATTTTTTTTCCTTTTTTCTGGAAAGACTGGAAAATTTGTAGAAGAACGTTTTATTTGTATATCATTTCTGTAAATATTGACCATATTTAACGAACTTTAAAATTTAATCCAGCCTGCTTCAAATTCGTCAATTATAATGGATGCAATGTCCCTAACCTATAGTAATGGAATTGAATAAATAAATAAATAAATAAATAAATAAATAAATAAATAAATATTGATTTTGATTCAACCTTTAGATATATAGGAGTAAATCTACTGACTGACTTGGTGATTTACTCATCACTAGGATCAGGAATTTTAGATGGTGCACCTTCTATTCTTTTAGAGCAAGAAAGAGTTCTCATAAAGTTTCCATTGCACGAAGGTTGTTCCAAAAATTCTAAGCCTACCTATGAACGAAGTATCTGAGTTTATGGATGGTGTTACTTTTCAGAATAGTCCCCTGAGAAGTCAACACACTTTGTCCATTGATGTTCAACTATGTTAATGCCACTGGTAAAAAATGATTTGTCGAAGGCGTGTAAAATTTCATCTAGGCATGCATGACATCATCATTAGTGTCAAAATGAGTACCTTCCAACTTCTTTTTGAGCTTTGGAAAGAGATGAAAGGTCAGAAGTTGCCAAATCAAGCCAATAAGGTGTGAGGGGAAAAATCCGTAACCGCAATCGTGAATTGCTACCATTGCGATGGCTCACTTCTGACTTGGAACATTGTCTTGATGGAGAAGCACGCCTACTATCTGTTTCCCACGTCGCTTCTGCCTAATCACGCAACTGTCGTAGAAGACCTGCATATTACTCCCCAGTCACTGTTCACCTGTTTGGAATATAATCTACCATTACCGCATCTTCGGAATCCCAGAAAACTAGCCATTACTTTTTCAACTGAGGGCATTGACTTGATCTTCTTCGGAAAAGAAAAGAGGGGTGTTTCCACTGCTTGGAACTTTGTTTGGACTCTGGTTGATAATACTGGACCCAGATCTCATCTACTGTTAAGGATCAAGTGCGAAAAAATATGAAATCTTTAAGGTTTACGTCCCACGGCTACGCCGGTTAGGCTAAAGGAGACGGTGATAATGAGAGATGAGTGAAATGGTGGAATGAAGAAAGTGGGAGGAAACGGGAAAACCCCGAGAAAGCCCACGAGCACGGTGTTTGTCTACCACAAAGTCCACACGGCGAGAGCTGGGATCGAACCAGGGACCCCAATCACCGGAGGTGAGCGCTCTACCACTGAGCCACCGCGACCCCTAGCTCAAGTGCGAAAGGCATCTGGATTTGTCCGAAAGAGAGAAGATTGTACCTTGAAATGTTGCGTCTGGTAAGGTTTTGATCAGGTATCAAAAGTTTCGGCACCCATCTCGCGCACACCTTGCTCATTCCCAGATGCTGGATGATAATTCGGTCAACGTTTGCAGTAGATAAATCCACTGTATCAGCAATCTGCCTGATGGTCATTCGCCCATCATTCATGGCGATTTAATGCACTTTGTCAATGTTCTGAGTTACTGCTTCCACGGACCTTCCTGATCGAGTGTTATCTTCGATGGAGGTTCTCCCCCTCTTAAATTCGGCTGCCTATTCCTCCACTGTGACATATGAATGAGCGCTATTAACCTAAAGTAGCAGCCGTGTCAGCGTGGATCTCTTGCGATTTTAAACCTTTCCTGTGGAGATAATCAAGAACAACTCTCGCCTTTAATTTCTCCATTTAATCACATTTTGCTCTCTCTTCTGTCTTTCTGGACTTGTAACAACAGAATAAAGGTTGATAATAACAAATTTGCTTTAACATCATAGGAAAGTTCAATAAATATGGTCTAAAAGCATTACAGGTCTACTTCTAATATTTCTTGGTTAGGCTTAGAATTTATGTAGCCACCCTCGTACACTGGCCATATTTATAATTCTCTCTTAGGCCGTAACTAAGAATAGTAAATCTACTATTGGCAACACTGCTGTCATTCATTCTCCTTTTATCCCCTCCCTACCTTGCCCATCACACAAACTATGCACAAGCTTCGAACGCAGACAAACAGAATGCAAGAATTGAAGAGTGTTCTAAGGCAGAAGTTTGTTTTAGCACATTCAAAAACATTTTCTGCAGCTTGAGAACATTACATACAGAGCTACTCAACCAGAACTGCGAAGGAAGGAGAGGACATTTTTTTTTAACAAACTATTTGTCAGGCATCTGTTTGTAAACACCTATTTAATGAGTTTACCAAAACTCCTTTATATATTTACCCTGTCCGTCCGTCCATCCGGGAGTCAAAAAATCTCAAGAACTGTTGACCAATCAACACCAAATTTAGTGAAAATGTAAAGGGCCGAAAGTTAGAAGCGGGTTCCTCTTCCAGGGACGATATTCAAACCGGAAGTAGTAGAAATTAACCATTTCGTGTTTTAATATTGATAGCTATAGAGTAGAAACGCAGTAAGAGATAGAGTTTTCTTCAATCAATTAACAAACCCAAAAATGCATATACCTCCAACCTTAAATTTTTACTAAAACCGGAAGTGGTAGAAATCCACAACAACTTCCGGTTTCAATATTGATTGATAACAGATAGCAAAAACGATAACAGATAGCAAAAACGATAACAGATAGCGAGAAGCTTTCTTTTTCTTTTCTTTTCTTTCTTTTTTCCTTTTTTAAAAAAATGATTGAGCGTTCCAAAAATATATTCTATCTCCACACTAATCTTTCTATTAAAGCTACAAGTGGCAGAAAATCAACCACTTCTGCTTTTAACGTTGATTATAGAGTATAAACGCTCACAGATAGAGAGAAATGGTTTGCTGTAATCGATTATACTTCTCAACAATACACTGTATTTCTATTCTTAAGTCTCTACTAAAACCGGAAATAGTAGAAATCCACTCTGGCGTCAATATTGATATATAATACATAGAGTAAAAACGTTAAGATATAGCAAGAAGCAGTTTCATGAAATTGACTTAGTTTTCTTAAAATAGGTAGCATCTTTTTCTTAACCTGCTATTCAAAGCGGAAGTGCTCTACAACAACCCTTCCAGTTTTAACAATCGCCATTCACTACTTCCGGTTTAAATAATAATTGATAAACTATCACACCATACAAACCAAACTCCTTCACGTGGAGTACATATGACACTGCTACTTGTTCTTTCTACAATAGGGACATATACATATTTTATTAAATTTATTGGGTGGCTGATCCAAATCTTGCAGTATTGAGTGGGTATTTTACTTATTATTATGTAACTTGAAAGGCTTCACACATTCGTAATGTCTATGACGAAATCGACGTAAACGATATAATTCCAAACGAAATCGACACGAAAATGCATGGGTATCTTTGTAGATATTTAGTGCCTATGCTTTATATGCACATGTTCCTAGATTCGATTCCCTGTGGGAAGTCGTCGGTAGGTTCGTTGAATTGAAGTTTAGGGTCCTTTTTCAGCATCTAATTAGTAAAAGCATCACTTTGTACTTCATTTACCAATAATAATAATTCTCCCACATTATAGCACGATGTATGGCCTACCGAACGACTTTTAGCTGAGCGATATGTGGTCAGCAACGCGATTTCTACTGGATTTCTAAGCCAACTAAATTGCATTCAGTTGTATTTTGTATGGTCACCACATTGAATGAAATGCGATTGTTACTGAGTTTCTAGGTCTACCAGAATAGTTTTGGTTGCGTGATGTATGAGCACAAATTGATCCCAATGCGATTGTTACTGAATTTCTAAGACTACCAGACGGTTTTCAGTTGAATAATATTTGCTCCCAACCCCCAAGGCAATTATTACTGAGGTTTCTAGCCCTATCTGATGACTTTTAGCTCAGTCAGCACAAAGTTACTGCATTTCTTGTTCCTCCCACCAGATGGTTATAGTTAAGGTTGCGATAATTTTTTGATCCAAAATATGAACAAGCATTAAAATGACCGATCAAATATAAGGTCCCCAAACACAGAATAAATTTTGATTTCGACGTGTTTACTTAAATCCCGACGACGGAAATTGAAAACTCAAAATTACAAATCGAGCAATACACTTCATCATCATGTTCGCTGTCCTACCGACCCTTTTTAATAGTTAAACTTCTTCAATTCTTCATTGAAACTACACTTCCTCTTCTGGTTACTTGTTATGATTTATATAAAATAAAAAAAAAAAATTCATGTAAAACTTTGGAGGCCTACACAAACCACAAACAAATGACAAATGGTGGTACGGCGGTCTGATCTGTCATTGTAACGGTGTTGCCACAACGTCAATAGTAAAACACTCAATTTCGCCCAAGATTTTAGCGATTCCCAACTCGAGAATTTTCAGGCAGCTTCAAAAACTGTCAAATACCGACATTTTCCTATTTCATGCTTTGTACGATACGGACACGGATACGGAACCAAAAATACAAACAATCCGTACAAAACACGGACATATGGCAACACTAGTTATACAGTAGTTAAGTGATATGTGGTGTCACCACATTGACCCCAAAGACACTTCTGCCTGAGAACCTATACATAAAGTTCTACTCAAGCTAAAGTACGAAGGGAGGAAAGAGCAGCTTTTGTTATTTTCTAAAAATTATTTGTAAATAAATTACTACAAATACCTTTCTCTTTTCATTTGTTGGGTAGTAATTCGAATGTTGCGTATCAGTGGGTAAATCTATGTGTCTGTGACAATTTGCTTTATGTGGTGGATGGATACCTATGGATTCGATTCCTTAATAATAATAATAATAATAATAATAATAATAATAATAATAATAATAATAATAATAATAATAATAATAATAATAAATTCCTTGACATTATAGCCCCCAACGACTCCCAGCTGTCTATCAAACAACTTGCAGCTTAATGATCTATGGCGAGCACATCGACCCCCAACGCGATTTTTACTGAATTTTTAGGCTAACCAAATTTCATTTAGTTGAGTTTTATTTGTCCCTCACATTGACTCAAACGCAATTGTGGCTGAGTTTCTAGGCCTACCAGAATGGTTTTAGTTAAGTGGCATATGGTCAGCAAATTAACCCCAATGTGATTGTGTAACCCGTTTGGGTTGATTTCTTACCTGTTCCTGCTTGAGAAGCCAGTCTTGTAGCCTGTCCGGAGTTCAATTCTCAGTTCAGGGCCTACCAACATTGGATAAAAATACTGGACTCAATGGTTAGAACAATTAAGTACCCCACTCTTTGTATGATAGTGGTTAGAAATCGTGGGAGGGACTGCAACAAATAACAAATCAAAATGGATCCGAACCAAGGTAGCTCACTCGCATACCCACCATCACTATTACGCCTACCTCGTATGTTCACAATATGCATAAATCCCTGTACTTAAGTTTAACGGTTTTTAGAGTGATTCATGCGAGAAACTTGTACGGGACAACTTAAAACAAAACAAATACATGGAATTAATTTTACTCAAACAGAAATATTATAAATGTCACATATACTTACTTTGTGTTTTATCAATATAAATTTTATTAATACTTTTCGATGTTTTTGTGTTTAACACCTTCCTTTTATCATTTTAGTCTATCATATTTAAGCCCGTATATTTATTTATAGGAAAATAAAAAAAATATTAAAAAAAAAGAATTACGAAAGATTAACTCAAAATTGTTACTAGATTTCTAAGCCTCCACACGGCTTTCAGTTGAATAATGTGAAGTCAACACATCGACCCCAGCGGAATTCTTACTAGGGTTTCTAGAACTACCAGACGGTTTTTAGCTGAGTGATGTGTTGTCAGCACATTGTTACTGGATACTGGTCCTACCAGATGGTTATAGTTAAGTGATATGTGATCAACACATGGACCTGGACGCGATAGTTACTGGGGTTTCTAGGTATAACAGACAGCTTTTTTTTTAGTTGAGTGATGTATACATTGACCTTAATGCGGTTGTTACTAGATTTCCAAACCTACAACTATGGTTTTAATTAATTGATGTATGGTTAGCACATGGAGCCAATGTGTTTATTACTGGGTTCTTTAACCTTATCAGATTGCTTTTAGTTGAATGATGTATGGTCAGCAGATGGAACCCAACCCAAATATAAGTGAGTTTCTAGGTCTACCACATGACCTTCAAAATTAGAAAGATCACCCATTTTATATTATCACTATCTGTTTTTTCGAATTCGTCGCCTCGCCACATCCAGCAGAAACATAACGACTTTATCTTTATTTATTATCACTAGTTTTGACAAACGCCAGTGTGATTGCAATGTGACAGGTAGATTAACATCAGTGAATAGTGGAGATAAATATTAGTTCATATTTATTCCCATTATCAGTTTTCTTTATTTTTTATACTTTTGTTTTCTATTCCCACACTTCAATCAGAGAGAGAGACCTGACACTTCAATAAGATCTTGGACGGACGTCCCTTCCACTACTTTCTGTTTATTGTATTTTTATACCATATTGGAACACTTCGGGACTTCGCATTTTAGACATGAGTTTTGATGCTATTAAGTAATTCCAGTATCAGCTGATGAGAAACACGCTTTGTATAATATTAGTATAAATACTGAAGGTTTAGTTCGCTCTGTATAAGTAAATTTGCACTAATAAATGCAGTTTTCTTTTACTTTTGATATATAATAACTTGTTTTTGAAGTTTGCATCGTCACGTATAATTGAAGTTACGATATCCCCGAATAATAACATAAGCAATTTGAGTTCTGATTTCCGAAACGGGTGAAGCTGTGCGTTACAGAGATACCTTTCATCCGTCCGCCTTAGATGCGCCGCCGTCCGCCGTCATCTGGTTAGAAGATTTGAGTGAAACGTCAGAAGTTTGTGTCTGGTTGGAGGACAGCTTAATTACAAAAATTGCTACGCTAATACTTAGCCATCTGGTTAGACACAGCTTGGTCATATTTGTCCCCGAATATGGCTGGCTGGCCTAACAAACTTAATGGAGACTATTCTGCATTCACGTGATTATGTACTTAAGCTCGAAAATCTCGATTTCGATGCACACCGTTGCGGCCGAACAGTGTTCAGTATTAATGTGATCAGAGTGTAAGTGATTTAAGTTAAATTTGAGGATTTTCACGTAAGTACAACCAAACTTTCATACTGATATTTTAATTCTCAGTGCAACTACAAGGTTAGTGAGATTTGTAGTTATTAACTTACGCCGCATAACGACAGCCCTTGTAGTTTGTTAATAGCATAGGCCCTAAAGTGAAAAGAGTAGGGATTTAGAAAATGAATTTGTAAGGTTGATTCCTCAGACAATTAATTTTTATTTTATGTTGTTTCGCCTTTATAATCATACATATTGCACGAATTCGTCCATATGAATATAACTCACCAAAGTATAAAGATAAATGAACATACATAGTTGTAACACATACAAACTGATTATATTAAGATACCAGGCTATATCTACACTATAAACGAAACACACACACACACACACACACACACACACACACAAAATAGATATTTCCAATACTATCAGGAATCAAATTCTTTTACACATCTAGGAATTCATTCATGAAATAAAAGCAGTGCTGTAACAGATAGGTTTTCAATAAAATCTTGAATTCATCTCTTTATTCTGTCATTCGAATACATTTAGCAAGTTCATTATATAATATGGTACCCATATACGTTGAATTGCTTTGTGAAATGCTGTTTGCTGGGGATTTTATCCTTAAGCCTGTGACGTATTTATGGGTTGCTGAAGTGTTAAATAAGTCAATGTTGGTTTTAACAAAGAGCAACATGCGAAATAAATATATAGAGGGTAAACTCAATATTTTAAGTTTCCTAAATATTGGCCTATGCAAGTCGTTTATTTTGACCCCTATTATACTTCTTAAAATCCTCTTTTGAATCACGAAAAACATATTTAAAAAAAAAAAAAAAAAAACTAGATTATGCTATATGTGAGTAAGACTGAAAGAGTCCGAAATATAAGTTACGAATCGTATCTAGTTCTAAAACACGTTTGGTTTATTTTAATGCATGGAGCATTTTATTGAGCTTTTGGGCCAGTGAAGATATATGTGTACCCCAAGAAAGATTTGGTTGAGTTAAAGTACAATTATTATTTTTTATTATTATTATTTAACTTTATATCAATATCTACACAATGCTTATTTTGAATGTGATGAAAGTTTAGAGTGTAGATTTGTCTGTGATTAATTTTAGTTTGTTTTGGGCAAACCAGTTTTCTAAAGTACGGATTGTCTCGTCAATTTTATCACAGATAATAAGTTGTACCTGTTATAGTTAGACTTATGTCATCAGCATACACAATTGTATTTGCTGACGTTACGTTATTTGGCAAGTCATTTACATATAACACAAATAATGTGGGTCCTAGTACTGTTTCCTGAGGAACACCGGTAGAAATGCTTTTAAATTTAGCTTTATGAGTTGCTGATTCAGCTGTGTCTGACATAGATGTAAAACAGTTAACGTCTTTATTTTATATACGATATTCCATCTGAACTCTTATGCATTAGGCGTAGGGTTATTCAGTTTAAAGATTGACTCTTAAATAGTACACAATTAAAAAAAATGAAATTAAATGAAATCTTTGAGTTTTACGTCCCACTGTTATGCCGGTTAGGCTAAAGGGGACGGTGATGATGAGAAATAAATGAAATGGTGGAATGAAGAAAGTGGGAGGAAACGGAAGAACCCGAGAAAACCCACGCACACGGTGTTTGTCAACCACAAAGTTCACTTGGCGGGAGCAGGGTTTGAACCCGGGACCCCAAGCACCAGAGGTGAACGCTCTACCACTGAGCCACCGCGGCCCCATAGTACACAATTAAGTAAAAGGGTTCGAATGCTACTGATTTTATACCGAAAGCAATTTCTAGAAAATCATAATGAATATTTCAAAGGGACTAAAGAAAGTAGGCAAGAGGCTGAAACGTAAGTCATATGCACAATCCTTTATGGGTTCAGAATAAATCTCTGTAGAGCAAAATTTACCGCGCTATTGGTTCACAGACAAGTACGGGAACAAATATTGTATTAGATGTGACAAGATTATTAAGCAGGGTCCTCGACCACCTGAATTTGATCCATATATAGTGCTGAATTATGAAATTCTAGTAGATACTTGAGAATCTTCATCCTATCTGAAACCACCATCTCCTTCTCCGAAATTACGAAATTAATGAAACTACCCGAAAGTGGACAAGCACTTACTCCTTAGCTTTTCCCACCCAAGCAGAAAGGATTCGTTGAGCACAGTCTCAATTAGAGAAAGTTCAAGGCCATTTTTTTATTCAGGTCAGAAGTAGTAGACCCTCTTTTAGATGGACAAATTGGTACTTCCCTGGTATCTTTGAGTCCAGCGGAAGAAATACAGGCTACGGAACCATATACGAAAGATAATCCTAAAGATCCAACATCTAGCGTTCAGATAATAGAAACGCCTGTTGGTGGTCAGTCTTCTCTACAGCCAGTTATCGGTGTAGGACAGGTTCCATTTATTATATCGATAAGAACGGATGATAGGAAGAAACCAACGCCTCATCCAAGACGAACTCTTACGAAGTTATAAAACTTAAAATTGATACAATTTCCCGATATCGACAAATCACCATTAGTTCAGATTTCTCGGTCACGTTGGAACTTGAGCTAAGTGAGTCTAGAATTTCAGGGAGTGTAACTAGTCCCATTGCTAACGAACCATTGATTCGAACTGCTCCGAAAAAGATTTCCTTTCAAATTAAGTATGAATTATCGGAACGCGAATTGCCTACAATTCAGGAATTTCAGTTGCAGCAGGAATCCAAACCTTTATTTATACATTTATTTATATTATACATAAATAAATAAGCCTTACCATCTCATATATATATATATATATATATATATATATATATATATATATATATATAATGATTTGTGTTGTTTAACCACTTTCTGCTTAAAAAGATAAAACTATGTATAGGCTATATTATCTTATAACTAACTAGCTATAGTCCGCGTCACCCGAATTGGCGTTTAGCATCACCCAATAAGCTCGCAGTGCGCTGTTACTAAACCTTCAGAGAGAAATATAATCATTCAAAATTGATTTTGTTCGTATTTGTGGCCAATTCTGAATGATTAGATTCCTCCGTGAAGGTTTAGGAACAGCACACTGCGAGCTTATTGGCTGATGCCTCACGCCAATTCGGGTGACGGAGACTATAAATGGTAAATGATATGTGTGTTTTAATGTGATGTTCACTTTCCTTAAGATTGGCCCTAACGTGTTACTAATTGGTTGTCACACAATCTACCGAGCTTGTACAGATGTGAAACTAACAATCAATAATGCATTTCTGCATCCACATGTCCTCGGAAAACAGAACTCAAATTAAGCATAAAGAAATTTTCAGAACATCTTCCCTGATAACACAGAGTTCAACATATAGACCTACAGTTTGTTGTTTGTAACCCTCTGTGGAGGAAGTTGCAGACCCCAAACTACTAACACAAGATACTGATCTCAATTAAAATGGAACTAATGATCAGTGGCCTTTAATAGATATGGAAAGCCTCTACAAAAAAATCCAAATCTAAACTAACTTTTGACCAAAATTTAGCGCAATGAAAATAAAATAAAATAAAATAAAACCCGAAATATCCAAGCTGGGAATTTAGTAGATAAAAAAATGAAAACATTCGGTCGTATCTATCTCGGGTTGCACTAAGAAAGAAAAAAGTTTGTTGTGCTCAACCACTGTAGTAATATTCCGACTGTGAAATACACCTCATATTGTTCTGATTTCACTCCACTACACTTCACTTACACTCATATCGTATCTATCTATCTATCTATATCTATATCTATATACCTAGGTGTGTATATAACACTATAAAATAAAAAAATGAGATTCCCAATGTACTGGCAGAAATAGCATATTTACAGTTTCTAGCTTTTATTGGAAATACTGCTATTAGTTATACAAAACCTTATAACGTTCAAAAAATCCTTTATTGTTTCAAACTCATATTCCTTCGTATTAGTGTGACTGTTAATTAAAAACTGGCAGTATGGACATATTCAGTTTACTTTTTTTTTTTTTTTTTATCAAATCATTTTGACATTTGACAGTCACTACTCTACAATAAAACTTTTCCACTTTCTATAACAGATTAGTATTAGTGTGGTGGGCATTTACTAATATTCGTTGTGTACTTCTCTCTTGTTTTATGAGCCCCTAATATCTTACGGTTTCTTTGTTGTCTTCCCGGCTGCAGGATTTACTGCCCCCATAGCAACCTGCCACAGTAGATCGGGACAACATTTACCATACTATTTATCTCATTAATTTATATATATATATATATATATATATATATATATATATATATATATATATATATATATATATATAATCTTTTAGGTACATATAAAAGAAGAGCAATAATATCTTAACCTGCACTTAACCTAACCTAATCTAATCTAACAAGAGAATAACACGCACAAGGGAACTCTTCATACACACAAAACTATTTAGCTTCCCCCCTCCCACCACACACACACACACATACTCTATCTCCTATAGAGACGTGTACGCAGTCAAAACTACTGTTACAGTTTAATGTTTACTAAGTGGAATCTGACCTATAATTTATATTTTCAAAGTAAAATTAGTCTTCTAATATTGTTTATTTTATAAACAATAAAATAAACTGAGATAAAATACTACTGACTTTACCAGAGCCAAATAAATGTTAATAGGAATTAGAAACTTTCTTTGCTGTGAGTGGTATACGATGAACCCACATTCCATGCTTATCCTGTCTTAAATCAAACTACCTTATCTAGTGGGAATCATGATAAAAATTTTGTTTAGGTTAGTCAAATAATAAAAAAAATCTGAACTGAAATTTTGTGTGCAAGGAAAGAGCAGTGCCCTTGTTTGATTAGACAAAGTTACACCACTCAAGAGAAATTCTGGTTAGAGTTTACATGATTACTTAATTTCTTTGAACACTTACATACAGAAGGCACGTAAGCCTACGTATTGTGACAATCAATTTTGATTTTCTCTCTTCCTCCTCTTGAGTATGCATACTAAGGTTACATGGTATTTAAATGTAAACGTGGCCCCTAAGGAAAACCGGTTGTTTAGAATTTCATTATTATATTTCAAAACGTGCCTCAAGGATACGACTACCCGATGCTCCAAATAATCCCACACATTTTCAACTGAATTCAAATTGGCATATATTTTAGAAGATGATGAGAATGTTTACTGTATATTCACCATAAAGTTATTGAAGAAATGGCAACACCTGGTCACTGAGAATGTCGAAATAAACATACTGGTTCATGTTTATATTAATCTGTTTACATGCAAACTAGCTCTCCGTTGTTCCTCGCACCATTGCAGAACTTCATCCAGTCTGAACAGCACACTGCGGATGAAGTGCTTCATTGGATTTTTGGTCCACTTGATGCCTTTTTTCTTCGGAATACAGACAAAAACGCACCTTGACGAATCAAACCACATATTTTCAGTTCCCTACAGTCAGTGTCTGTGTTCATGAGCCCATGAAAGACATGCCGCGACAAGAACTAGCATCATTCGTTATACATGACAGAAAATGTCCATTATGTAAAGTTGCTTTTCGCAAATTAGTTGGAACATCCCTAGGCCTTTCCGAAATTTGAAATTCGCGTATTTCGATAAACAATTTTCATTGTCTATATCATGTAAGAGATACAAATATTAGGTAAATGCAGGTAGTACCTATAATACATTTTATAACAGAAGAAAAAAACGATAAAATGTATCGTATGTAGATCTAAATCACATAGCCTTATCTTGTTTCACGAAGTCAAGTCTCAGTGTTCATCATTGAGTAGTTGAATTCCTTGTAGCTCTGGTAGGTATTCCTTTCTAAAATGTTAACAGTGTTTGTCTATATTTTAAGTCTCTTAATTGAATTATTTTACTTTAATGTTGAACGAAAATATGTTTGAGAGTGGTGAAGTAAAGGGTTGGTAAAAACCAAAAATTTGGGGAAAAAACTGTTTTTTATCGTTTCTTCCAAAGTCAGAAAAAAATTAAAAACTTGGGAAATAAAGAAAATTAAATTTTTTAGCTGCTCTTTTATACACAGTCGTTCTAAAACTCAATTTGAGTAGCAAATTTTATACAATATCCTGTTGCACGAAGTTACGTATCTACACTTGTTGCTGGCAGGGAAATAATTCACTCTGAGTTCACACCTCATTTTTACATACATACAAGAAAACATACTCAAAGAAAATAAGATTTTTCTGTGGATGAAAAGATACACTCAGTAGATGAGCTTAATTATTTAAAGTTTGGAGCCTAATTATTTCCTTTTCACAAGAAAGAGATTCCTATTATAATTTTAACCCCATTGTTTCTTGCCAATGCACTGTTCGAGGTATTATATTTACAATTTAAAATGCTTTAACAGAATATAATGAATTTATATACTTTATACGAACAATGATCAAAAAAGGTTAAGAAGATTATTATGGCTTATGTGGAGACATAGCTGGAAGATCAACACATCTGATAGAGGACAGTAGTAGGACCCCCCGTTAGCCAAATGCAAAGTCTTGGTTCATCCGTATGTGGCTATTATGCTTATTTTTATTTGTGCTGTAAAGCCCAAGGAAAATCTCTGCGTGAAATTCAATATTTGTTCACAACAGTACCCACGGTTAATGATCGTAGACTGCTGCAATATACCTTCCAGGTAATTTTATCATATTTATCATTGCAAATGTATTGTTTAATCATCATCTATTTCTATACTAATCATCTTTTTCCTCGTTCTTTTACAGAATTCACAATACGAAGTTTTGCAAACGGGTGCTATGCTGCAAAACATGGAAACAAATCATCACAATCAAGAAGAGGAGGCGGTCTAATGAAGAAACCCAGCTCAATATACAAACATTGTCAATACCTTAGTGTAAGAAGAAAGAAAAAGAAGAAGCCAGAAATATGAATAAAATACAATTTATGATGACCTATGTGTTTTTATTGTTCATTCCACATATAACGTTATCAGATTCTCCTAAAGAACTGTGCGATATAAGACGAGAACCCTGTGCAAAGTTTCCACCTAATTCCTAGAGAACATTGACCAGGGACCTCGTCGCGCATCAAAACCAAATCATCGATCACGTGACCGTACTACACCCGAGGGGTTATACCAAATTGAAAGGGGATACCCGTCCATACCTTATCAAATAGGATACATTGAGTCAATAACCAAACACGTGGTTGTACTAAAAAAAAAAAAAATTTGGCAATAGGACCACCGAAACATATTGAAGTCCTGTACTATGCTTAAATTGGACAATTTCAGTGTACCCCTTGCCAAATTTTAAGAAGGGTGCAACAATATACCCATGTCTTATGATAGGAAATAGATCCCTGTAATCATATAAGGTAATAGGATCTCATCCAAGGGGATAAAATGGACCAAAAAACCAAACACGTGGTACAACATATTTCTTACATTTATATTTTTGGCAATTTTGTACCCCTAAAAGGGAACGATGTGGACCATCCAAATTTATCATGATACATATTGAGGTCCTGTACTATAATACCAAATGTTTAAATTGGGCAATTTCCAAAATTTAAGGGGTGGGCCAAGGTACTCCTCCCAAAATTTTAAAGGGGTGCACCAATGTACCCATGTCTTATGATAGGTAATGGACCCCTATACATGACCATATAACTATATAAGGTAATAGGACCTCATCAAAGGGGGATAAAATGGACCAAAAACCAAACACGTGGTACAACGTATTGCTTACGTTTATATTTTTGGCAATTTTGTACCCCTAAAAGGGAACGAGGTGGACCACCCAAATTTATCATAATACATATTAGGGTCCTATACTATAATACCCAATGTTTAAATTGGGCAATTTCCAAAATTTAAGGGGTGGGCCAAGGTACCCCTCCCAAATTTTTCAAGGGGTGCATTAATATACCCATGTCTTATGATAGGTAATGAACCCCTGTATACGCCCATATAACCATATAGGGTAATAATACCTCATCAAAGGGGATAAATTAGGTCAAAAACCCCCGAAATTTGACTTTTTGGCAATTTTTTACCCATGAAAGGGAACGACATAGACCCCCAATACTGATAGAGGTACATACTATGGTCCTAGGCTACCACACCAAATTTTTAGATTTTGCAATTTCCAAAATTTAAGGGGGTGGTCCTATGTACCCCTGCCAAAATTTAGGGGGTGGGCCAAGGTACCCCTGCCAAAATTTAGAGGGGGTGGTCCTATGTACCCCTAGGTCATTGACCCCGGGCCAAGGTCATTGACCTTTCACCCTGGTCATGAAAGAGAGTGAGGATGAGTCATTCGGGCGAACGGGGGGGCCTACTACTAGGACACTCAACATAGAAGAAAATTGTCCACTTTCGCTTCATAACACTGTAGGATATTCAACGACGTTGCCATTCTGTCTGTATGTTTCGCGGATACTGTCCATGGCACCCATTCGCACATACTTTCCTATAGTGAAGGACATTAACCACAATTTCCTGCATAACACCATATGGTAGACCAGTTCAGTTGATATTGGGCATAATGTTCTTCTGTCCATACAAGGAGAGGTTCATATAAGTGGTTGAGGTGCTAGGTCTACCACTGTGTTCTGGGTTATCATTAACAGTGCTGATCCGACCTTCTTTGAAGACACGACACCACTTCGCTACATGTTGCCCTGAAAATTGAGCCCCTAACAGTCTGTCTATGAATGTCAGCAGGTGTAGTGCTTTTTTTTTTTTCCCACAGGAACTGCGCCACTGAGCTCACTTCTACTCTTGACAATTTTTTCAGACGAGTCACCATTTTAAGTGTTCGCTTTTCGTTTATAAATGGTCATAATCGGAAGTCCTTAAAACTGCAGCAGGACAAATATTATTAATCTACAAATATTTTTTATTTAAATTACAGTGAATAACACAAACGTTATATGCTTTATAACCTCTTTTCCGATCATTCCTGGTAGATGAATGATAATACTCGTGAAAATTATTAATTTTCCTTCAGACACTCGAAAGTTATGAGATAGTAAATAATAATAATAATAATAATAATAATAATAATAATAATAATAATAATAATAATAATAATAATAATAATAATAATAATTCTAGGCCAAATATTCGTTGAGTAAACAAAACTAGTACTTAACTTTAGAAGTACCATCTTGTTCAAACATCCTAACCATTCACTTCTCCTTAGAATCACTTGTACTTTTATTTTTATCTCAAACACAATTGCTGTAATAATTCTATATACGACTCTGTGAATACAGTCTTTTAAAAAGAGATGTGATAATTTTCTTTTAAAGCTTGGATATAGTATTCTTTGCATTTATCCGAAGAACATACGGATTTGAAAAACCATCACACCTACACCCCTTTCAGTGGAACTAGATGCACACTGACTCTTGTGTTCCCGTCTTGTTTGTATTCAATATATTTTAAGTACAGCAAATAACTTACTTGACAAAATTTCAACTTTGATTGATAGCTTGCTAATAGACATTATAGGATACATATTCGAAATTAAAATTAAGTACCAACTTTGAACTTTGTATCCCTCCCCCCCCCCAAAAAAAAATATTGTATTATAGCAAGAACTATTTTACAACCTTACGCAACATTATATACTCCAAAAATTCGAAAAAAAAAATTAATGAAGTTTCAAATTCAGGTTGTGCAATTGGCAATTAATTGTTCTAAAATTTATTTTCTTCATAAAGAAATCAGGAAACTGTATTAAGGATTCAGCAGACAAAAGTTCATCCCAAACTGTCTTTTGTTTTAGGCTCCAAAATCCAGAATAGAAACCCCTACAAGAAAAACTCTTACACGTACATATTCAATATATATATATATATATATATATATATATATATATATATATATATTTTAAATGGTTATATTATAACAACTGTAGATGCATTAAATCAGAGAAACGCAACTGTTGCACAATCATTAGCAAGGAGAATTACAAGAACAAATGAATTCCAAAACACATGCATTGCCCACAGTCAACAATCCACTAAATAATGTCATAAGGAAGCTTAATACAACTTTGGAAGAATCTGTACTAACCTTTATTTCCTTTTAAGATTCAGTATCTTAGGCTGAAATTCATTAACTTACGAGTTAGTGAAATGGTTATCTTCGTTTATTACTACTAATAATACTTCCAAATTTAAGCATGTAATTAAAAGCAATATGAAGATTATTTCTGACCTAAAGTCACTACTTAACGTAGATAATCTTAAAATAACATTCATTGATATTACGGATATGTTTAACCCTATTTCTATTGATTTCTGCTATTTTCGCACCCAGCAATGGTTAGATTAAATTTATTAATCACTTTGTAGACCATATTACATGTACGTTTGTATAAAATGGGACAGAGTTCGTGAGTACTTAAAATAGACACAATACTTAAAACAAATGCAATGTTCTTGTTTTAATACTTATGAAAAACATATAAACCATAATAATGATATATATAAGAACTTAATCACTCACTATTTCAATTGCTGTGTGTATGTTTATATTTACTATCTGATTTAAGTTACACAATGCGCTGCTCAGGTACTCATCTATTGTATAAAGTGTATTATTCATTAGCAGTTTTCACATTGAGCTGACAACAAAAAACTCTTTTTATGAGTATTTTTATATACCCAAGCAGCTTATTGTAACACCCATATAGGTATGTAATTTCCATCTGCAGATATTTTATGATACTCAGTAGATAAAATATTTTTTCAATGTGTAGGAGAGTTGAGTGTATTACCATCTCTTTTAATATTATCCAAATGGTCTCAAATGTTTAAATAATTGGTTACCTTGAACCTCAAATATTGGCTGTAGGAGAGAAACAAGCATTCCCACCTGTTTCTTAATTCATAAAGATTTCGAGTAATTACAATGAAACAAAAAATAGTAATAGTAGTTTATTTTCTTTCCAAAAAAGTTACAGAGCTTTATTTATACAACTCTAGAGTACAAACATCATTATGTGGATTCAATAACGTTACAGAAGAAATCAAATGAATGTGAAAATATACTCTTTGCGCTATAGCACGAGAGATCAAAAATTAGGCTTTGGATTCTAGTGGTAAAAGCTTTTTGTCATACATTAATAAAAATACAACTTATATGTAATAAGAAGGTTCCCTTTCAACTGCACCAATAATCTCTTCTCTATCCATGTTGTTTTTAAAGAAAATGAACGTTTCTGTGAGATGTTGGCTGCTATTCGTGGTCCGAGTCAGGATACGTTCCTGGTCTATTCCAAACCTTTTAATATTAAACGATTTTCATCAATCTATACCTTAAGGTTCTTTTTTATGGCCCGTCAATTAGCTGGAATTACCATATTTCCTGCTTTCTAATGACACCAAGTACGTGACAGAATTCAGGCTTTGACCTGAATACAAATTAACTATGAACATACTTAAATAATTGAAGGTAATTGAAGGTCTTGAACTTTTTCTTAAATTCTTCTTTTCACATTAGAATAAAATCTTATCTTTTTATTTTAAATTTTGTCAACATAATTTCATAACACAAATAATTTTAAGAAGTTCAAATATGTACAATGAAGAAACTGTCATCGTTTTCAGTGATTTAAATAGTTTCTTATGGTTTGTGTTTTTCCTTGAATTTGTAATGATTCGTATGATACGTTTTTGTTGTTTGAATATATTCTGAAGTTGTGTCGGAAGACTTCCAGAAGACAATCCCGTATTTACTATGAGTCTAGAATATGCCATAGTGCAGGACCATAATTGATTGTTGATTCAGTATTGGGACTAGAGTTCGTATTATGTACGTAGATTGAGCTATTTTTTTTTATTTAATTTGTCTACTTGTTCTTGCCATGAAAATTTATCATTTAGATACATACCTAAGAATTTTAAGATATTAGTTGGCATGCTGTTCTGTGGGATAAGTGGTGATAATAGACACATTTCGTTTTATTTGCATTCAGTTTTAATTTACGTATTTGCAGAAAACCAATGCTGTAAGATGGATGTTGTAAGATCAACAATTTCTTGCAAACTATTTCTCTCTTTTTCAGTTATTGCATCAACATATATATATATATATATCATAAGTAAATAGATAAACAAATAAAACAATGCCTTTTCCATATTTAAGGATAAATCATTATGATGCAGAAGAAAGAGCACAGGGTCTAAAACTGAATCTTGTGGAACACATCATCTATTTGTTTGTTTATTGGAGTTCTTTTTGCTCAGAGTTTTAGTTGTTTCATCCATATAAAAAATTTTGCACAATATTTTTTTTGATTGCACGCGTATCATTTGAATCATTGTAAGGCAAATCCCTAATACGAAATTCTCTATTTTATCTTTAAATATATCGTGATCTTCACAATCAAATTTGCTTGAAATATCACTATATATGCCTACCTTATTTCTTAATCTTCTTATGTTATGGCTACTTTGATATGTTTAATATTGCAGTAATTTGCCTTTTGTAAAGCCATGCTGCAATTTCAAAATTAAGCTAGTTTTTTTAATGAAAATTAGCGGTCGTTTACATATTAATTTTTCAATAAGTTTTTTTTTTTTTTTTTTTTTTAATCGAGAAAGTGAAATTGCATTTAATTAGCAATTCATTTTCTACAGTATTTTTTTAAATAAGGTTTTGGCGACTGAGAGTTTGAATGCATGCGGGAAGATTCCTTGAGAAAATGACTCATTAATAATGTACGCAAATGCAGGCAGGAGGTATTTTTGAGACAGTTTAGGTATGTTGACGATTTAACGATTATTTACAAGAACAAAATATTTTATTGGATCTTCTATTGGAATTTAACTCCATCCATAAAAAATATAAAGTTTAATTTGGAAGGGAATCATACATATGCCCAAATTTTCTCGACCTAAAGATTTACCGGTACAGCTAAAAATTCTTCAAGTCAGTGTATAGGAAGTGAAACGGTATGTGATTATTTTGTACACAAAGATTCAGTAGATTCAGTGGAATCAGGCATGATATAAGCGACTAGTAAAAGAAATACTTTTCTCTGAAGTTTTCGCATCACCTGTGAAAAATTAGAACTTCAGATCAACAATCATTTACAGTTACTGGTTGATTTAGGTAAGGAAAATTGATTTGATGTTTACACCCCAGAAAAATGGAACAATGGCGCATGTAAGTTTCGCAATAGGCCACAAAATTGCCCCTCTATGGATTTTTTTATCTCTATGGCGTTGTATTTCTGAAAAACTGCGTAAAGTTGGATCAGAATTCGGGATAAATTTTCCGGTAACATCTGAGATCAGTTTCGAAAACACAGTTTCTAATCTTAAAGAACTAAGGATAAGTTAGAAACAAACTATTTTTTTAAGTTTCTTATTTTATTTTTTTATTTTTTTATTTTAAATTTCATTTTAATTTTATTTATTTCTTTTTGTTCATGCATAATTCTTATATGAGTATGATGAAAAGGAACATGCAGCTAGAGTGAAAGAACATGTGAGGGATTCAAGAAGTTAGAAGCTGCTCATTTCAGGTTTATTCAGGTACTTAAACGAAACAGAGCACGGATTGATGGTGTTAAGGTACTTCATCCATGTTATACCAACACGGATAGAATATTTTTTCGTCCGGGCAATAATCTGCTACTCGATCTTAATAAAGGCAATCTAGACCATAAATGGGATAATATTATAAGTAAACACAGAAATTATAAAAATAACAAAAATGAAATGAAATAAAATCTTTCAGTTTAACGTCCCACGTTTATGCCCTTTAGCCTAAGGGAGACGATGATTAAAGCAAATGAATAATGATGGAAGAATTGGTGGAATGAGAAAGTGGGAGGAAATGGGAGTACCCCGGGAAAACCCAAGGACACAATGTTATCCACCACAAACTAACTCAACCGGGAACCGAGCCAGGGATCGCACACACCAGAGGTAAGTGCTCTACTGCTGAGCCACCGTGTACCCATAAAAGCTACAAGTCTAAACTACTAAACATTTTATTTTTTTAATACATTACAAAATGTTTCTCTTCTTTGCATAAATAAATTTGTTTCTGTTTATTTTTGGACCAGAGATCCATTTCTATAATAGCAGGAATAATAAACGTAAAAATGTCCTATATTAATGGCTGCTTGAAACGTTAAGTGCCATGAGAGATTCGGAATATAATTGCGTAAAAACTTGCCTGAAACGCTACCAAATAAACGTGTAGATAGATTTAAGAGTAAATTATTCAAGCGCTTAGTTCCAACGCCCTTTTATTCTTTGCAGTTGACTTTTTAACACAGATGTAATATATTGGATGATTTTGTAAACTGTGTTAATAACATATGTTATTGTCAATATTTTATTCATTATCTTTCTGAACGCTTGTCTTAAGCTTTAATTACAGTTTGTTATTTATAATTCATATATAAGCACTACTAATTCTATTTATTATTAATATATGTTAACTATTGCTATGTATAACTTAGTAACAATAAAATTCATTATTATTATTATTATTCATTTTGCCATGGTTTTCTTAGAGCACAAACATCATTCTTTCCGAAACACAGACTACTGAAACGGTAAAATATTTGATAATTCGTGAATTTGCTATACAGCGTTTAATTTTCCATTAGTTAACAAAGAATAATGTATATTAAAAATTTTCACAAAAGTTCTCTTTAATTATTTTTGCAAGAAGATTCTGGATAGTAAGAAATGTTTATGTAAATATTTTTGAAATGTTTCGTTGGAGGAAGAACATATTTGTACATTGCACAAATTTTCTATGGTTAATTGGACATGCCTTGTACATAATATTTTTTACAATATAAAAGTTTATAAATCTTTTTTTTTTTTTTTCAAGTATAGGAACCCTAGAATGAAGATGTGCGAGGTTTACTGACTATATACAATTCTTCTTTTTCATTCTTCTTCATACTTTTAATTTTGATGGTTTAAGGATGCACCCCCACCAATCAACAATAAGCACACTAGCAGGAGAAAATTTACTGATGAAAATCCCAGAAAACGTTGAAACAATTTAATATAACAACATTTTTCTTTTGGAAAGATACAAGGTACAAGGTTAATACTTAATTTAAATTTCGAATAGTAACAATAAATTGATTATTTTCTGGCTGGCAAAGATGCAAACATTAAACTACGTGTGAAACACTATCTGGAACCTGTCTCTATTTATTTAATATCACTTTGTTTTCAACAAGTGTTTGGCCTAGGTAATAGTTTGTGTGCAGTGTAGATTCACACAGGTTCTTTTTTTCAACTTTTCATTTGATATTACCACTTAAATAACCCGTAATTAGTTACCTGATTGCGGGAATAAAATTATCCTTCATTGATTTTAGCAAATTTTATAAATAAACGTTGCATTTTACTTATCATTTAACAGATTAGTTCCATGTATTTTCCGTAAATCCTTGTTCCCAATAACAATTAGTGAAAATTTTTCGAAAATTTTACCAAGTCCAAATTCCAACTTGAGTGGTCAATTACTCCGGAACCAAAGTTTTGCCCAGGAAAATATTTCACATGCTTACTGCACCCGTGCAGGTCTACTTTAGTGAGAAATTTCGTCCAGATTGAATGAAATCTGTAGATCGTGTACGTGTTTCAAAACTATATCTACAGCGTTTACGAGGTGATTCCTTACATCAAGATATTACAAAAAGTATAGACCACCTTGGATACGTGTGTAAAAATATTTCCTTTCGGCTTTATGACTAGCTGAAAATTTGTTGGAAAAATACGAAAACAGCCATAACTGGAGAACAAAATAATCGGATCGACATCGGGTAAAAGAAATGTCTATTATTTTTACTCGTAGATTCTATTCATGTATAATTGGATATGTTGCATGGGTAGTCCAAGAGTGACCCCAAAGAAACTAGAGAATTCCCTGGCTATTTTATTAAAAGTTAAATGAGGAAAATAAAGAACAATCAGGTATAATGTTGCAACGAACAAAAATTATAGTACGTTCATTCAAATTAGAAGAACATTGTTAGAATTTCGAAAAGAGAGATACAAATGTTTAATTGATCTACTTTGTTTTAATAAAGAATAAACTCTTGGAAGAAGAACTGAAATGAAACCAAGTCTTTAGCGTCTCACGGTTATGCGTTTTAGGTTAATGAAGACACATGATAAATGAAAGATAATTATTGCGATAGAATTCGTGGAATAAGAGTGAAGGGGAAAACGCGAAATCCCGAGACTTATGGACATGATTTTGTCCATCATTAACGTTCATGATCCCAGAACGAATCCCTTGCACCAGAATTGAACACTGGGGTGCATTTCTCCAAAGGTCTCGGGCAGATTGTCAGTGGATCACCGTTAAGAAAGTTTTTAATACATTTTATTATTGTTGTTTTTATATGTAAGGGCGAATGGGTAGTAGATCTAGCAAAAAGGGGGTCATAGGATTAAGAGGGCTGAGACTACTGTTCTAGGTTAATCGTAAGGAAATGCAAATTGCGTGAATAGTGTATAAAGACAGCAATTAAATTCTATTTACGAACCTAATGCATTATTGGTAATATCATGGATAACGAAGTCATCCAAACAGTTTTCTAATGGTGGAGGGGCGGGCAAGTAAATTTCTACGATGCCGAAGTTGGTTGTTTGGCTTAGAGTTTAGCGTCCCTTTTAGAACGGAGACTATATGAGATGTGGACTTACAGCTTAACGTAGAATTCGAAGCACATGAGCTCCCACTGAAAATCTAAGTTGGTTCTCCCGCACCGAAAAAAGTACACTAATCATATATCCATGACAGACTTCATGATGTCGAAATAAATTAGTTCATAGTCAGATAGGAAAAATATGTTGTGGTAGCAGAGGACTGCTTCGAGAAACAATACAGGTAACTTCAACTCATGTCTGATATCGTCTAGATATTAATATGAGAGGACATTTACAGGGCGCATTTCGTATTAGCGTATGCCACATTACGACGTGCAGCATTAAGCAGAAGTTTTAAGATTAATTTTACAAGACTTACGTAGTCAACGAAGTTGTACAGACTGTTTCATTGAATCACAATAATTATTTCTTAATCTGTAAAACAGTCAGTGAAAAGTATTCTATATTCGGAAGAAATCTATACCGGATGACAACAAATTTAATTTCTTGGTGGTAGAAGGCAAATGAAGAAAAAGAAAGTTGGAGGCAGGAAATTTTTGTATACCGAAAAGAGTAGTTTTGTATTACTTGACGTAGGTTACAACAGAACATGTCCGGAGGAATTATGTCGCTCTCTTGTACCCCGCCTCTGACGTAATTACTGACATTTATCTTTTATACAATTAAAAGCATCGTATATATGTTAAGGCATAAACAAATAGAAGGCACCGTGAAGGAAATGCGGAAATGAAATTTCAATTAGAAGAACTTCAGGAGTAGGAGGGAAAAAGACAATCACATAACATATGTAATAATCATCATTATCTTCATCATAGATATTCTGCCAATATTGGCAGCTCACTTGCCACAACTGAGAAGCTTCTATGCTCTACGGTTTTCAGCCAACCATTTCGTCTTCAAGTATGATTTTTCTCTTTTGATACCGTCCATCAACTGTAGCCTCCTTCGCCTCTTCCCACTCTTTTCTGTCACCATACCTTCTAGCATGTTCCTCTGATACAGAAAATTTTCAGTCAATGTCCCAAAAAGTTTATCTTCCTCTTTTCAATTACATCTAAAACTGTTTTCATTCGCCATTTCCTAACACCCTCTCATTTGTTTTCCACTCGAGCCAGCTAATTCTCCATTTTTCTCCATACCCATATCTTAAAAGTTTCCAGTGTTTTTCATCGCTTTTGCGTAATGTCCATATATCTGCTCCATATAGTAGAATACTCAAGACTAATCATTTTATCAGTCTTTCTCCCTCTCGTTGAAATATTGTACTTGATTGATGTTTATATTCCTCATTAAAGTTTTGATAAAAATACCCCAAAGGAATTCTACAGTTTCTTTGTGGTACACCCTTGCGCTGCCCAGGCACCACATCCAATTGCGCATTAATAAAATCTGGGATTAAAAGAAAAATAGATATTCTCTTTTAACCGACTTCGATGCGACATTTTGTTCTCGAATTATGGTTGTTTCTGTAGTTTTACGAAAGTTTTTCGCTGATCATAGCCCTGAAAGGAAGCATTTCTACATTCAGGTTGGTCCATGTCTTTTGTCTTATCTTGTTGCCAGGAACCTTCCCCCCAAACGTTGTCGGTATTGTTTCGAAACACAGTGTATATATTGTCCTTGAGATTAAAAGAGGAATCAAATAAGGGGTTAAAAAGATTAAAATTATTAGGTTGTTACAAATGAAATGTCCACTCCAAGAGCATCATTTTCAAAGGCCAAAAAGTGAAAATTAGGATATCTACTTAATCAAGATAGTCGCCATCTGCAACCACAAACTTGTGCTATAGCTCAGCCAATGATTGAATTCCGTGCAAACAAGTCTGCGATGCGAAGGCTAGGCCTTATCAAAGTATAAAACAGCTCTCCCAAGCGAGAGAAAAGTTTTATTTCTATGTTACCCACCAACCTATGGTTGAGATGAACAAGAAGATATTGAGAGAAAGTGATATACAAATGAAAAGTTTTTCTGACACATTTGCCAATCTTTCCGTCGAAATTTTTTTTTTTTAAGTTGATTCAAAATTTTGGAAATTTTACAACAATATTTGGGGATAATATTCGTTCATGTTCAAATCTTCAAAAATTTCGGATACATAAAGAAATAGAAGGTATTTTCTACGAAGTATCGGTTATAATGTACGCTACCTTTGTCTATTTTTTCACACGCATATACATGAATGTACCTTATGGTGATTAGACGTCCCTTTTTTTTCAATCGTTGTCCCTTTTTTTATTTTCAATCGGAATTCCTAAATGTTTCCGTTTTTTTTTTTACTAAAAATGAACAAAATGTCTCGTAAGTATTACTCAAAATATATATATATCACCAAAGCAAATTCTACACTCTTTCGTTAAAATTAAGGACTACAGAGAAACTTTTGGTACCAATACACAACATGGGAATTTTTAGACCATGCCTGGAACTTGAATGATCAAGTAGGAATTATGGCGCCGAGAATCTGAGAACACTGCGTAATTGGTACAACACATTCTTTTGTGCAAGTAAATGTGCAGGACACTGTGTCTGATATTTCGTGATAGTGAAGTGAGTTATGACACCTCCAAAACGGAAGTTCGTATTTAATTTAATTTAAGTGCAAGGGCAATTATTAGATATTACTTAAGTTAGAAAACGTTGCGTTATCACTCATACTTATGTGTGTTTTTCCGTGAAAATACTATTGGCGCCTGAATTGCAATCTGGGAAGCATATTCTGTCGATTAATATGCGTCCCATTGTTATACCTTTTATGTTAAAGGAGACGGAAGATTACTGAAAATAAATAATTATGAAATTAAATTTTTGTGTTCTCCCATCGGGAATTGAATCCAGGACCACGTGTACGAAAAGCAGAATAATGAAAGAGTTTATGGAATTAAGAGAGAGAGAAAATAGGAGAAACCTGGGAAAATTACGAACACAGGGCTATTCATCACTATTGTGCATATCCACTATTCGTAAAAGAGAGTAATGTTCTACCATCGGCAAAGTGTATTCTTAAAACGATTTTATATTTGAAAAATAAATTAGTGAATGAATATAAAAATTTTACTGGGAAATTGTATATACACGATTACTATGAGATGTGAAAACTGCTTCTACTGTTCTATTCAAATTATATAATTTTAAATAACTATTATTGAACTTTTACAAATATTATTTTATGAGACTAATGGGTGGTGACACTTCTGATGATATTTAAGCCAAAGTTTAGGCAAGAATGGGTATGTTAAGTAGCACGAAAATCGACAGACGAGAGAAACGACGGAATTGACGAGAGAAACGAAGAATGAATTGCTTTTTGTTATTTACTGAACTCATTTCTCCATTTACACAAAGACGTGGGGAATGGCAGAACGAAGCATTGTTCTTAGTTATTAATTTCAGACATTTCCATTTTCAAAGGGCTAACACCGAAGGCGTTACTCTTCATAATTAGTTTTATTAATTATACCCGTGAATTGACAGGCTATGCCAAAGCTTTGCTCTTCGTTATTTATTTCACACTGTTTTCTTATTTTAGACAAAACAAATTCATTCCTTTGAAGAGGAAACGGCAAATGCAGTGCTCGTCTTTATTTATTTTACTCGGTGTTACTCGCGAATTGACAGGGGTTTTGCTCTTTTTTTTTTTTCACAAAGGCATTGCTGTTTGTTAGGCCTATTTCATTTATTTCGACGAAGGTGTGGGGACGGAAACGCCAAAGTCGTTGTTCTTAACTTTAATCTTGTAACCATTTTATCTCCCCATCCTCAAAACCCACCCAAGACAAATTAAATAAATTCAAAATGTATTAGAAAGCACGTTGTAAGGCCGAAGAGACAAAATAACCAAACTTCTGGATGAGTGGAAAACCTTCCCAAGTAGTCGAACTAGGTTTCTGATACTAAACGAAATATACGTACATATATATTCTACTGATGCTATTGGGGGTAATGCTGCTGGCTTTGTAGATATTAGAAGTCAGTAATTAACAGTTATAAATATATATTTATTAACAAAAAAAAATAACTAACAAGAAAAACAATTCGTAGCTACGAAATTGTTTAAATTTAGTCAAACACTTGTTAACCCTTACTTGAAATATTTTGAGTCCATTATTTGTACAGGCATAGCATGAAGACACGATAGTCCTTTTAGCAAAAATGGCGTCAGCCTCAAGAAAGAAAAAACTGACAAATAATAATAATAATAATAATAATAATAATAATAATAATAATAATAATAATAATAATAATAATAATAATAATAATAATAATAATATCTCAAAATGTATGAAATACAACACTCTTACGTTTTCCTTTATATATAATAACTCAATTTACAATAACTAGATACCAGGACTCAAGTATTCGTTCACAAATATAGAAAAATTTAAGCCTATTAAAATATGGAAAGTTCACTTACCAAACAATTGCGTCAACTGAAGTATCTCGGAAATTTACATGGCGAGCCAGCCAATTCCCAGCATGTTTCAGTTGATGACAAATAAGAAATTAAATTCGTAAACTCATTACACACTGCCGTAAAATAAAATAGTAACCAAACTTACATAATAATAATAATAATAATAATAATAATAATAATAATAATAATAATAATAATAATAATAATAATAATAATAATAATAATTTATAAATAGCTAGTTTCTGAATACATTACATTCTTCAGCTATATGTCAGTTGCCCTGGGAATCGACAGGGATGGCAACCTCCAAGATGTAGCTTTTCGATATTTATTTCACTCATTCCTTTACTTTTAACGAAGGCATGGGGATGGCAACACTGAAGGTATGGGGAGTGAGGAGTAGGGCTAGGAAGTGGGTAACATTACACTTTCATTGAAGTGTGTATCCTAAGGAAGAAGAGGTGTATATGCTTTCTATAAACCACTCTCCTACTGGAAAGACGGGACATTGCAGTTAGTAATAAATATAAAATGTTAAATATTTCTTCCTTGACAATTAAGTTCTTGCTACTTTGATATTTATAAATGTTAAAATCCTATGTCATATACATATATGCATACATAAGAAATTTCTGATATTTCCTTAATTAGAATACGAGAAATAAACTGTCCGACAAAAGTTGTCGCCCTATGTTTGCCCATTCCTAAATACGGTCTTGCACGATATTCTTTTACGACGAACATACATGGTTAATATATGTTATGCAAAAGTTTCTTTCACATGTTTCTAATATTAATATCAGTGAAACCTTTTAAATTTTTTGTAACGCATTTTTCGAAGTATCATCGGTTTAATGTACTTAACTTTGACTGGGAGCAAAATATGATTATATTATTACCCAATTAAATTCAAACTTATGTAAATGCACTTACAACAGAGGTGCCTGTTCTAAATAAATTACGCGTACTTACTGTTCCAGATAAATGATAAAATTCTCCTAGACGATAATCTTGTTGTATCTTAAGACTTACAAATAATACATAAAATCAACATGGAGCCCATGCGAGGATCATTGTTACCAAATCAAACTTATAGTGATTGTTTTTATTATCAAACATGCACAAACTTATGAACGAACATTTCGGTAAAGCATAGAAATATGTAGTAGTAAATTGTTATTATTGTATATACAATAAACTAATAAAAATATACGACAGAAGCGTAACAGCTCAATTTTCTTTACTGAGTTTGGTAATAATAGTATCCCATTCCCTATCCAAATTTCCTTTTCGTCATATTGTTCAGCAGTTATAAGGACAAATTACGGTACCGTCAGCTGAATTATGTTGAATGTCTACTGAAATCCTGATGCAATTCCATTCCCAACATAGCAATTTTTAAATGCATAATGCATCCTAAAAAGTATTTTGAATAAAATTTCTCAAGATTATTCCTTTTATTATTCTTTACAGTTTAGTGATACGTTCTTTCTTCTTTCTTTATTTGTATTAGCAATTTATCTTATGATTGGCAAAACTTTTTACTAACATTCAAGAAAGTTTTATTTATTTATTTATTTTAAGATTTGCACAAATAATAATAATAATAATAATAATAATAATAATAATAATAATAATAATAATAATAATAATAATAATAATAATAATAATAATAATAATAATAATAATAATAATAATGAGAACTTGCTCATTTCTCTATATAATAGGTATATTGCAAGCTAATAAATTTTGTGTTTATTCACCTTGAAAAACAGAGGATGGGTACAAACACAACTAATTGCCAGAACTTTGTCCGCCCACATTTCGACTGTTTAGAAAGGAACATGACGATAATAAATCATTTTATAAATATTCCCTTGATATGGTATTTTTATTATTGTATTTTGTTTAAATATAGAATAAAACAACTTTTAAGATGAACACTGGGTGAAGACACCCCAGTTGAAGGTAAGACACGAAAATAGCAGCTTTCCGCTCTTCTTCTTTGGAAAGGAGAGGTAAGACACTGAACATACGATATAGTGACGGTAGCTACTATACGTTTTCTGAATTCTTAAGAAATTCATGAAAACATTATTGTTAAAAGTTATGTGGATACGAGATCTCAGGTAAATTTCTTTCATTACCTGCAAAAGCCACTGAATAGACCGTTGGTGACCCGTGTTGAGATCTAGGCCATCCTTATTCCTTAGCTCATTGAGTTACTGTGTCTGGGAAATATTTTTTTTTTTTCTATTTTCATTGAAATGAACTGGAATTTTAATGATGTTATTTTACTGATTCCTTCTTTACGTTCAGTTAAATGTGGCTTGCTTTTTCAAAATCGATTTGCATTACAATATTACTCAAATCAAATTTGACTATTAAATATTAAAATTATTGTATTATAAAACTTAATTTTCACAAATTAAGTAGATTTCAAGGAGAAATCAATTAAATAATATTACTAGAAATTCCATTTCACTTCAAAGAAAAAATATTTCTCCGTAAAAATCAATGGGTAAAAAATAAAGATGGTGGAGGTATTCAACACCGTTTAAACGTGTCTCAAAGAAACATATTTTAAGAAACAAACTGAAGAAATTAAAAGAGACCCATTGAATTGAAAGCAAAGACTTACATTTATTTATAAAACATAAATATTTAGATAATTGATATTCTTGACAAGCAAATATATCCAATTTTGTGTTAAATGTTCTTTTCATTCTATTGATGAAACAGTTTTCCATTCACTAGTATTTCGCTGATCTTCTTCCCTCTCCTTGGACTAGTATTTCAACTTGGCTTTAAATCACGAATCTCTTCTAGCATGACTTTTCTTCTTAATGGAAGGGTATTTCCTCTCTTGGGCATTGATCCTCTTCTTTTGTTCCAATACTTTTATATCAGTATTCCTTTTCATTAGGCCAATTTTAGAACAACTTTCCTCCTTCAGCTTCAATGGGGTGGCTGAAAGAATGGCTGGATAGGGGAAGACAGACAGAGGAGCACGAAAACTTCAGGAGAGACATCTGGGCCATAGGACTTCGGGTCAGATGAACATGTAGGCATCGGACCAAGTGTTAGGGCGCTGATAAAAATGCCATAAGCTATGAAGAAACATACATAACATATGGAGAGACAGGTAAGGTATGTGTCGTGTAAGTGTAATTGTTCATATAACTAACAACCATAGGAGAGGGTACACAAAAGTAACCGGAATTACAACACAGTACGGATACGTTTTGTAATTACGGAATGTGCCACTAGACATTGTTAGCTTGGAGTTCCCGCGTCAATGTCATGAGTGACGTCAATCTTTGTGAAGTGGTTTCTTCTTGATACTACACTGTGTGTCCTCCTACTCGTAATATTCTGCGGTTAATGTGATGTATGACCACAAGGAATAAAGAGGATGGAAGGGATTTATGGGGAAAACTGAATATCATTCTCAAACAAACTACTGGAGGCGCACGCCGGTACAACTTAGTTCCGATTCAAAACCCGGATAAATGATGAGGATTAGCGTCAGGTAGTGCATCCGGGTGTAAAAAACATATTGTCTAGCCAAAACCTGCAAAAACCAACATATTGCCTAGGAAAATGATAGGGTGTTTTTCGGAAGCGACGCGTAAGAGCCTGTCTCCTGTGAAAAATGGGGGACGGCTACCAAGTAATGCGCGAGAAATGTTAAAGACGCTACTCCATATATGATTCGGAACCTTAAATGTGAGGTCAATGAGCAGAAGAGCAAGGAAAATGGCAGATCTAATGGTAAGAAGAAGAATAGAAGAACTGTTTGTTCAGGAAACCATATGGAGATTATATACAGTGAAGAACCTAAGAAGTAGACATAAACTACTGTATGGTGGAGCAACTCAACAAGGTAGGAATGGGGGCAGAAATTGTCCTGATTAGTGAGCTAACTCAATGTGTAGAACAATGGAGTGATAGAACAATTAGTGTCAAATCGCATCTTGAAGAAATGTTTTGTATTATGAGCGTGTACGATCTACAAGTTGAATGCGAAGACGAAGAAAATTACACTTTTTGGAATGATTTGGAGTGAACATACCAAAGGAAGGAAAAATAATTGGTGACCTAAACGGGTATGTTGGTACTAGAGGAGAAGTTATATCTTAAAGGGTCCACGAAGGTTGGAATATCAGAGAAAAGAATGGATAAGGTTAGAGAATATTAAATTTTGCACTGGCATGTGATTATGCTATATGCAACACATTAACCCAAAAGAATACAAAACAATTAGTTTCTTATAAAAATTTAACAAGGAAGAGCCAAATAGACTCTCTCTTACGCAGAAGACAACTTGCAAAGAACTGTAAAATTAACCACAAAGAAGCAGTACATCATAGAATCCTAGTACTTGATTGTAATTCTACTGAAAAAGGAAAAGAATCGCTACGAGAAGTACACCTCATATTAAGTGGTAGAAATTCAAAGACCCAAATCCAAGGTGCGAGTTCAAAGAAAACTTATTACACAGACTACAACACATGAAAGGTGCCAGGAAATGCTGGGCGATAAATACTATAGTCATTAAAAAGATAGGGGAAGAAGTATTAGGTAAGACTTCAGGAAAAGGTGCCCCAGTAAATAAGGACACTTGATGGTGAGATGAGGGCGTTCAGACAGCAATCAGAGAAAGAAGATGTGAAAGTAAAATGCGATAAATTAGGAATTTACGAGGATCGATAACGATTCCGGAAACTGAACACAGTAGCTAAAAAGAGAATGGAAAAATTAAAGTCAGAAGTCTAGCTAGCAGTGTACGAAGAACTTGAAACTAGTAAAAATGAAAGGGAACTCCTATGAATATCTAGGGCACGAGACGAAGAAACAGAAGATTTCTCTCATATTTTACAGATAATGAACGAAAAAGGAGAAGTAACACACGAAGAATAAAGTCAAAAGGAGATCGAAGACTACTACAAAAAGCTGTTAAATGAAGAAAACTTGAGATTAATCTTGAAGAACAGTGCACCAAACAAAGGAGTCACAGACAACATAAGGAAAGAAGAAGTATTATTAGCGGTACTCACAACAAAGAATAGGAACGCAACCGGCTCGAATGAAATACCAGTGGAAATATGGCTATGCCTCGGCGAAGAAGGAAAAAATTCTATTGTTAAATTTGATGCAGGCTATTTACCGAAGAAAGAATACCCAAAGAATGAAGAGTATAATTATACCAATTTTCAAGGAAAAGGAAGATACTCAAAGCTGAGATAATAATAGAGGGACTAAGCTAATATCCCATAAAATGAAGATTTGGGAAAGAATCCATGAGAGATGGCTTCGGGAGCAGACATCAATAGGAGAGGAATAATTCGGATTCATGCATCTGGTAGAACAGATGCGATTTTTGCAATTTGACATATTATGGAAAAATACAAAAAAAAAAAAAAAAAAAAAAAAAGCAGTAAGACTTACATGTACTATTTTTCGACCTGGAGAAAGCTTATGATTGTTTACGGCGCTAAGAGATCTGGAGATTCATAAGAAGTAGAGGTTTACCAGAAAAGTATGTTCGCCTCATCCAAAATATGTATAAGGAATGGACGAAAGATCAATCGTCTTTGGGGTGTGCTATTTGCAGATGACATTGTTTAATGCCAACATCAAAGAATTGGTAGAATGGAAAAAAAGCTTTGTAGAATAGAGGATCAAAAACCAGTAGGAAGAAAACTGAATATGTGAACTTTGGAGGAGATGGATAATAAACCTTACAGATGGAAGGGCAGTATATAAAGAAATACCTAGGTTCCACAGTGAATAGAATGGGAAGAGTACAGATAGATGAAATGGAAGATCTCAGGTATTGATTGTAATAAAAGAGTAAGTTTCAGGGTGAAAGGAAGAGCCTACAAGCATATTAAGGCTCACAATAGTATATGGAGCAGGAACTTGGGAAATCAAAAAGATGTAGGACAAGAAACTAGACGTGGCCAACACGAAAATGCTCAGATGAATTGTGGTGTTACCAAAAAGATCAATATTGAACAAGATCACGCACAATATTAAACGAAAGAATAACAGATAGCTTAAAAATGACTGAGATATCTATAAAATAAGAAACTAAAAAAGGTATGAGAAAGAAGATTCCAGTGGTACAATTATATTATGAGAG
This sequence comes from Thermobia domestica, assembly GCF_964235325.1. Classification (NCBI taxonomy): domain Eukaryota; kingdom Metazoa; phylum Arthropoda; class Insecta; order Zygentoma; family Lepismatidae; genus Thermobia; species Thermobia domestica. The sequence goes on from NC_137464.1 coordinate 83,142,482, forward strand.
AAAATGATGATTATGTCGACAAGGAAGTGAGGATGTTGGAAATAGAAAGCAAAAGAGAAAGAGGAAGACCAAAAGGAGGATGGATAGATTGTATAACTACTAACTTAGAAGAAAAGAGGTCAATAGAGACTGGTGTTTGGGGCTGAGCAAGGTGGAATCAAATTTTCAAAAATATTGATCCCACATAAGCAGAGAAAGAGAAAGTAAACGAAAAAAAGAAGACAGTACATCACTGTCCAAAGTTCATGAGTAGAACAAGCGCTTTCGCGAAGAACGGACGTCGCTCGGAGATAACAAGCGGAGTGGTGCACCGAAGCGTGTTACAGACCAGTATGTTGCTAAAGTGGGTAAACTCATAAAGGGAATGTAACAGCAGACGACATTTGTGCATCAGTGAGAATTGCTTGCTCATTCAGGCACGAAGGGGATCAAGTCTTGACAAATTTTAGTCAACTGAGAAGACACTTGAACTGGGAAAACACATGTAAACTTGTGATTTATTCAAAGAGTTATCCTTAACTTGTCGAGTAAAAACGAAATTTCAGGCTCACCCTTCAGTCCTTGTAGTCATACATCACACTGGACGCTATGAGCAGGAACATACACAATGCAATACCAATGCTAAACAATTCCAACTCCACACAGAGGTGACGCCACTCGGCTAGTGACATGCTTTCCGTAACCACAAAATGCGTGCATGTTGTGTTGCAATTCTGGTTGGTTTGGGTATTCCCTCTTACTTACGAACTGAAGTGCTAGAGTGCGCGTATTTGGAAATATCAGTGTAGTGTAGTGTATTTATGTAAAAGAATGCGGCGAGGTTCAATGCTAGAGCGCTCACTTCTGATGCGTAAGTCCTTGGGTCAACCCCAGCTCCAGCCAAGTAAGCTATATGATGGACAAACACCGTGTGCATGGATTTTCTCAGGGTTCTACGTTTCCTCCCACTTTCGTCATTTCATCATTATCATCCATCTCATCATCACCGTCTTCCTTAGCCTCAGTGCATAATTGTGGGACGTTAAACTAAAAAAAGAAAAGTTAAAAAAATCTCTACAAATAGCAGGTGTCTCCGGTTCCACTATCGGTGGAAGATCAAATGGTTTCGATTTCATGTTAAGCTATAGATCCACGTCTCATGTAGTATCAGTCATTAAGGAAGAAAGAAAAAGACTTGAAAATAATAAGTTGTTACTATGTATATAACTTTTACGTATGAAAGGGTGTCATTATGCGTAGGACACATGTAGATGAGTAGAAACACACAAAGTCGAGATTACGATATGAGATGATACAGGCAGTGATCGAACTAAGCCGGTTTGAGTCTGTTTGGCACACTGATAGTAAATTGAAAAGCCAACAGTTGTAAAAAGTTAAAAATAAGCTTTACAATATTGATGTATATCAAAGACATATCTATGGATATAGCCAAAAAGGTAGTATTTTATTTCCAACATAACTATTGAATTATGGTGAATATCGGAGTAAATGAAACGAATAGTTAGAAAAGAACAGAGTATTGGGAATGAAAGAAGAGCGGGAGAGAAATTTGATAAAAAGCTGTAGAAACCAATTAGTATTATTAAAAGAAAGATATGGTGGGAGCTTGAGAAAGCTAAAAAAAAAAAAAAAAAGAAAAAAAAGAAAATAAATTAAAGAAAAGCGATTAAACAAAAGGGGATAACACTAAACAGCGAGTTCATTTGGAATAAAAGTTGTAGAGAGAGAAGAACGAAGAAAACCATTATAAATATTATAAAGGATATAATGAAAAAGGATAACAAATGCATATTAAAAACGTATTGATAGGAATAACGCTGAATGTTTGATAAAGAATGAAATTACGGTTGTCACTATGTTTCCAAAGATTAAATTATGTTACGCTTTTTATCGTGATTTATGGAATTCAGTGGATGGAAGTGAAGACTAATTTACGACACCATTTCTCTATATTATGTAAACTGAACGGTGTCCTTGTACGGTTTTAGGAATGGAGAGAAAAACTGTAAGAAGCAGACTTACTTTTAAAAAATAAATTCATAACTATTTGTAGATGCGATTGGAATGATATTAATGTTTGATTATTATTGCCAAGAAACTGAAAGACACACTCATCGAAAAAAATAACATTACTTGGATATCCTCAGGATTCAGTTAACAAGTATCTTCCAGGAATGTCATAATGGATGTGGATGTCACAGTGTTAAATGTGTGTGTGTTAGATTTTTGAGTTTAGCATTCATTTTAGCAATGAGGCTATATGAGACATGGACTGCAGTTTAACATTAGATCTAAATAACTTGAGCTCCCGCCGAAAATCGGACCCGGATCTCCAGCGCCAAAATGTGTGTGTGTCATCTCTATCTATCTATCTATCTATCTATCTATCTATCTATCTATCTATCTATCTATCTATCTATCTATCTATCTATCTATCTATCTATCTATCTATCTATCTATCTATCTATCTATCTGTGTAGTTTAATATATTTATATGTATGTATCTGTGTATAGTGCATGGAAGTGGTGTCCTAGTGTATATGTCTACGTATAGATGTGTGTGTGTCAGAGTAATACCGGTCTGTCTCTTAATTGGGATGTCTCTAGACTTTAGTGGCATTGACTCTGTAAGACATCCCACGCACCCAATCCAACGCCACCCAAGAAAAAAAAAAAAAAGATCAATATGTAAAGCGCAGATTTAAAAAAAAAAAGACGTAACTACATCCGACCGTCTGCCCAGCGGCCCAAACGCCCTCCTTCCACTGCCTGTTCCCCTGTCTGTTAATCCAGCCACCATCAATCTTCACCTTTGACCCTTTGAAGTCTCTGAAGATTGATGGTACACTATCCCCACCCACCCATTGATCCGACCACCCCATTTAATCAAAGCTACGTACCCTAAAATCAGTTTTGCACACCCCTAGTGATCTGAAAATTTGAAAAGAAATATATTTAACTCGCAAATATTGAGAACACTAAATTTTTATAATGAGAAACAAATAGAAACAATAGGAATCTATTCTTAATTCGAACTATACATAACATATAGTGTAAATGTAAAAATTATCAATTGCTTGCTTATTTATTATGTTATATATTATTTTATTAACTGCAAAGTAAGATTACCAAATACAAAGTATAAGCAGAATAACCAAAGAACTAATGAAGATTATTATTGAAACATTCTGAGGAAAATTAAGAAGCACTGAAAGAAAAGCGAGATTGAAACCTAAGTTTATTTTTTCACAAACAAATCTTTTTTTCATACCAGTAAAGTAAATAACTGGCTGTTTTAAGGATTTCTAGGTTCAGTGCGCGGGCAATCCATTCTATTAATTACATCTTGTTCCCTATGATTGTTATCTATTTAGTAACATAGACTGAGATTTTCAGAGATTCACACATTATAAGTAAAAAGAGCAGTTTTCTGCAAGCCAGATCAAGTTATTAAGCAATAATGTCCTAAATATATATGTTGAACTTTAGAATGAACATGTAGAATAAATAAATAAACAAATAAATAAATAAAATTGTGTCTGTAGATTATTCCCTTCTTTATTATTTCTCAACCTCTTTCACACTCTCAATACCCCTTTCGTTTAAATTATTTTTTAATGTTAACTAATTTTATTTGTTTGAATTTTACATTTCACATCTATAATAACCTTAGGAACAAAGATAATGGTGAGAAATTATGATTATGATAATGAAATCAATATTAACATTTTATAAAATTGAGCCCATGACATCTTAGCCTTCTACCACAGAACACTTAAGTACTTACAAAGTATTCAGTAGCATTAGTTATCATATGGATTTATATGCTGAACTACAGTATATAATTTTTAAAAGAAAAGAAAACTCAGAGTGACTATGAACTCAGGGTAAGGTTGATCATCTCTAATATTACGAAGTTTGCTTTATTTTGTTATTACATTAACCATCACTGAATTTTGTATATTATGTTTGATTATTATTACTGATGAATAACCTTAATTATTATATTTATATACTAATTGGATGTTGTCCATAGCTTGTAAAGTTTAACGACAATAAAATATTTTATTCTATTCTTTTCTATACCTAAATTCAATACTAAATGAATGTATTATACAAAAAATACTTATTTTTGACTAAAGTAGTTCACTGAATGAACTCTGCATTATATGGTTTGTTCAGTGGAAATAGTACATTGAAAAGTTGTAAGGTTGAATGAATTGAAAGAGGAAGATAAGGTTGCTCAGGATGAGAAAGAAGATTGTATACTGCGCGCTGAGTTTGACAAGACCATAAATAGAAGAGAAAGGGTATTGATATATATGTAGTTCTGACAGAACTTATCAAGGCCGCAGATTGTCAAATACATAATGAGCTGTTTCGCTTGGTGCAAAAGGATTTATGAGATAGGACAACTTCTGGAAGGCTTTAAAAAGTGTATTACTGTATCATTATGGAAAACAGCGTCTGCCATCAAATGTGAACAATATAGAAATATGAGTTTTTAGTAACTCATTTGTCTGCCATCGTTCTATGAAGAATTGAAAGAAAGTTGGAATCTATCACTCAGATGATCAATTTGGATTCAGAAGAGGAAGAGAAAACGCGAAGAAATATTAGGATTGCATTTAATCTTGGAGAAGAGGATGCGAAAGATAAAAGTATGTATATTGCCTTTGTCGATGTGGAAAAGTCGCGGGAGAGTTGATTGGAAAATAATGTTTAGAATGCTGAAAAGTTTGAGCGTTAATTATAGAAATAGGCGGGTCATACAATGGTTGTGTAGAGATGAAACCACTGAGGTAAGATGTGGCGAATATATTTAGGAAGGTACTATCAAGTAAGGTGTAAGGCTATTATATTTAACGGATATTCTCTATCAGCTATTATATTTAACGGATATACTCAATGGACGAATTACGAGAGAAAATTAAATAATAATAATAATAATAATAATAATAATAATAATAATAATAATAATAAATAAATAAATAAATAAATAAATAAATAAGGATACATGGTGAGAAAGTGGACTTCCTTGGATTTGCCGATGACATAGTTGCGTTAGCAGAAGATTAGCAAGAGTAGGACGCCGTTATGAATACGATTGGCCAAGTACTCAAAAATTATTATACGAAGATCAATCGCTCTAAGAGAGCTAAGACAAAGATAATGGTAACAAGTAAGAAGAAAACAAACTTAAGATGTTTTGTTGATAGAGATAAGTTGAAGAATGTGTCAGCTTTTACGTGCCTTGGTTGTAAGATAACACCGGATGCAAGATTCATAGAGGTTGTTAGTAGAATAAAAAAAGCTAAAGCCGCCTTTAGCTGCAAACAGTATATATTCACTTCCTATAATATTAATGTGAAGATTTGCAAGCGCATGCTACTTACCGTTCGGAGAGTATTTTTATTTGATAACGACAACTGGACGCTTGGCTAGAAAGACAAGAAACGCATAACAGCCTTTGAAATGTGGTGCTACAGACTTGTTTTAAAAACTCCAAGAGTGTGCAAAGTAACAAACCAGAAAGTATTGAAAAGGATTTGAGAAGAAAGGAATTTGCCTATTAAACATGTTACGATAAAATAGGAGTGTCTGATGTGAACACATCTTATGACATGATGACTAGTTAAAAAGTTCCTAGAAGGATTTGAAGAGAGAGAAGATCCTGGGTTAAGACCTAAACCACAGCACATACACCAGATAATGGAAGGTACCGATTGCAAAAGCTGCAAAACACTGACAAAAGACAGTGACATGGACTTGCAAATGATCGTGCATTATGAGCTGCTGCACACCAATTGCTTCACTGAATACCGAAGAAGAAGGTTCCATTTAATTTACTACCCAAGATCTTTTCCATGAAATGAGCTGTGCTGCAGAAAGAAAATTGAATAAAAATTTGTACTTGATAGATGGACGTGAATAAGTTTGGGAAAAAATGTGAAAAAGTAGAAGAAAATGGGAGAATATTCAGGAATAATGTCATCAACCTGCACACACATGGCTCAAGATTAAAGTACGATACTTGAAGCTAGAAGAAAATATTATACCACTGAGATGCTATTCTCAGAATTATGTGAAAGACAATTAGAATTAAAAACATAAAGACAATTTAATAAGGACTAATACCATAAAATCCATAATGTTTCTTTTGTTTCCTTATAGCTAATCCCGTTACAACAATAGAATGTGCTACGTGAGGAAAGGTTTCATATTGCAACTTAAAGAGAGTCTCCACCACCCTTCGAGTGGCATATGAAAGTTCGTTTTCGTGAAACAAAAAGAGATCATATCTATCAGCTATTACTGGATGCTGGCGGAAAAGGTTTCGGTGAATTTAATGGAGTTCACCCAGTAATGATGGTTTCATCTTAAAGAAAAACATGATGGATCACCCCCAACAACAACTGCAGGTGGAAAGGTGAGTTTGGACGTTGATTATAGTCCAACCAGTCCTAACCGTGCATTGCTGTCGTAGCAAAGCCATTTCTCATCCAATTGATCCTCCGATGCAAGAAATCTTCCCGATTATTCAATACACTCAGAGAACTGCACACATCCCAATGAGGATTCTTGTTAGCTGGTGTCATTTCATGTGGCACCTACTCGACTTTTCACTTTACTGATTACGGGAACCCCGAACGACAGTGACAGGGTATATACCTAACTCGTCTGCAAAGGCATGAATACTTTTCCGAGGGTCTGCTTCCACGATGTTTCTGAGGAGCTCAATATAACATGCCTTTTGTCGGCAGCCTCAGGCTGAGTCACCGGCACGAAAATGCACTCTTGATGTTTTTCACGGCTAAATATGTAGAGTGCTTCAGTTTACTCATAAATGGTGATTACTCACAACTGTGTGTTAGAATGCCTCACTTTATACTCGTAAAGGATTACTTACAATTGTGTGCTCTCCATGATGTATTTTCATAGGATCCTGTTCACTCTTGACTGACTGGGCACCTCAGTCTTTTCCCGAACTGAAAATATAACATTTTGTATTTCATTTCTTTTTTTTTTTTAACCCTTTCGTGGGCCAATTTTTTCTACAAGTGATGGAACGATACCTCCTCCATGTTACCCAACACGCACTCAAAACAACCAAGCAATCAAGATTTCGCTAGTGCAATTCCCATTTCCATGGTGAAAACGACCCATAACCAATGGGAACATCGCTTCCCAATGGAGCAAATAAGATCATTCTATGTTCCCTTGGCGGGAACTATTCTTCCCATTGCCCACGAAAGAGTTAAGTGCTTTCTGTCTTTCTTGGTAAGTGGTTAAATTCTTTCCAAACCCCTATACTACGTAGAAACAGTAATTTTAATAATATCACTGAGTTTTCTCGTGGCTATACGCATCTTCGGTGCTGGAGTCCAGGATTCGATTCCCGGCTGGAGCTCATGCGGTTCGGATCACATATTCTAGCTCCACGTTTCATTTAGCGTCGATGCTGAGAGGGACGCTAAACCTCAACCCAATCAATTAATGCTAAATGGATAATAACCACTACTTTTCTTTTCTATCGTTTCAAGCCACGAAGTATTATGGACGATTAAACGGATTTCAGTTTGTTGGTGTATGGTCAACCCTTCGACGTTGTGTCATTCTGTATAGACTAAAATTCATTACATGTTAATCCAGTGACACCAATTGTCTCACGATAGTGGGGCAACCAGTGTTCGAAGTGGAAAAAAAGCAGAGGCGGTATGTTTTATTATGATTTTGATTCAACATACCGGCTATTTAAATATTGTCTTGATCACTGAAAAACCAGAGACGGGATGTCCTCATTACTGAAAAATGGCATACCACCGCATACGTCTCACTTCGACCACTGGGGGCAACACCAGAATTCTTCAGGAACCGAACCCAAGGCCATACTTCATTTGGTAGTTTCGTTAGAAGGGAGAAAACTGTTAATAGAAATAGATATACAAAACTGAGAATATGTATAACATTTTAAGAAATAAAAATTATACCCATTGTAATTGAAACCAAGATTTTACGTTTGATGGGAGTAGAAGAAATGTATATAATTAAACAAAGATAAAGAGAAAGCTTACTGTCTTGAGAGGGAAGAGATACATCTGGCTCTTCTTTATGTAGAATTTTAAGGTAGTTGGCAAGAGTAAGATGATTCATCGGAGATCTCTAAAAGCTGAAAAGAATGAAGGTTATTAAAGTTTTGTTCATTTTATTCAACGTCTTCTGTGAGAGTTTTCTTAACTTGTATAGTATTAGATTTAACTTGGAATTCAGCATTCTCAGTAACAACAATTTAGAAATCAACAGTATCATTTTTTTCATTGCAGTTGTTTTCATATGCTCTTTTCATCTTGTCAGTCAAAATTATGGGTCATAGAACTAAATAAATAAATAACTAATAGAAGAAAACTATAAATAATTAAAAGAATATCTCCAAAAAACAGAATGTGTATAGTTAGATTCATGTATATAATATAACTGGAAAAGTGATGCATAAACAGCATTTGTTCTAATTTGTTGAATTCATTTGCTAAATTGAGAAATTAAGAACTGTAAATATTCAAAGAACAACATATATATACAGGATGGTCCATTTATAATGATAGTATTAAATATCTCAGAAATCGTAAACGGGCAGAGAAGCGAAATTTTGCACCAAGAAACTATAGGGAGGGAAATAACGTCCTAGGTATTTTGTAAAATCACATTATGATCACTGTTGCCAATCCAATATAAAGTTATATTTTTCGAACGGCACTACGTCTGATTATTACATATTTCAAATTACTTATCAAATGAAAGCTTAAAATTCAAAATTCATTATGCAGCGTTGCAAATTAAGGATGTTATAGTATCACAAACATCCAAAGTTTCGAAACCTCTATCACACATGCGGCACAACGGATATAGACAGGATAATGCGCATCGAAAGTACCTTAGTGGTGGATACCATAGCCATGGTTTGACTTGTTTTGAATGAATAGGAACGAAGTTACAGGGATTGAAAGTTTTGAATTTGTTTAAAGGGCTCTATTTCGAAAATATGCCTAGGTAAGTATCAAATCTAATTGCTTTTATGGTTTGCAATGCACGTACAAATTATTTTGCCGTTTACAACACTTCGATATCTCAAACCGTTCCGGAGATGCGATAAACATTGATAAAGTTCGCAACACTGCTGACTTGAGCACGACAAAATGTCGTATTTGTGGAAATTATTGAAAATTATTGCTGTTTCTTTCTTTTTTAAGCATTACAGCAATAGCTATTAGTAGCTGTAACTACAAGTTCTCACAATTACACGATTTAAGCAGTGTTGTAAGCTTCAGCAATATTTATCATATCTCCAGAATGGTTTGAGATATCGAAGTACTATAAACGGCAAAATAATTTCTACGTACGTCAAATTGGGTTTTATTGGGTTTTACAGAGCAAGAAAACTGTACACAACGTGAATCAATCTCTCACTTGTGTAGCAGAGTGAAGGTCTTGTAGTGAGCAAAATGCCGATGAGAAGATACATCATGGCTCTTTCCCACGGAAACTTTGGCATATCCTTCATACGAGAACAGTGTCAAAACAATGACTTTCTAATGGGAGGAGCCACTGTTAATGATTTAATTAAACGTTATACACAGCATCCTCCTCTACAACTCATATCACTAACGGAATTGCATCCAAAGAGGACATCAGTGGAACTCACAAGATGTGTGCTAAAAATGATTCGAAATATGGCTGCCTAGGAGGCGTGCTTAGCACGTTACGATGAAACAATTACATGCTGCCCAGTCGCAGTAAGTCGCGGAATCCATCACAAATTGAGGCTGCAAACTGTCCGCAAGGCCAACTGGATGCGTTTACATTACGGAGAGAAAGAGCAAGAGCAGAAAGCTGTATGAGCGCCACCTATCAGGAACCGCTGGAAATTTGCTGTGACGAAGCACTGTGAAAAGGTCGGCCATTACCTACAGAGATGTTCGTCAAAAAGACTGACGTAGCTTAGTACGTCAATACAAGGTTTCTCGAAAGGTTTTATGTTTTTTACTTTCTTCTGCTATAGAGGAAAGGCCGAAACGAAAGTCAAAATCAACACTGCTTACTATCAACAGCATGGTCTATCCCCAATTTATACAGACGAAATACCAGCATTGTATGGCGATGACATCCATTGTATGAAACTGCACCAGGACCATGACCACCGGCAGGAGAGAGGTAAACACTAAGTAAAACCATTTGCCAACAGTACCAACAGTAATAGGAGGCGCGGTGGCTCAGTGGTAGAGCGTTCACCTCTGGTGCTTGGGGTCCCTGGTTCGATCCCAGCTCGCGCCGTGTGGACTTTGTAGTGGACAAACACCGTGCTCGTGGGTTTTCTCGGGGTTCTCCTGTTTTCTCCCACTTTCTTCATTCCACCATTTCACTCATCTTTCATCATCACCGTCTTCTTTAACCTAACCAGCATAACCGTGGGACGTAAAACTTAAAGTACCAACAGTATTGCCAACACCATCTGCTTTCCCACCCATCTCATCCAAGTATTGGCCAAGTTCTGCAATGATTACACAGAAGTCGGTAGATCAGAGAGATTAGGACGTTGGCCTGTGCTACTGGACAATTTTAAGGAAACTTTTACTGGTGAAAGCAAGGTGTGTGTAAAATTGACTAATTGCTTTTAACTTGTGTCTTCTAAATTCTTTCTTTTGCTTGTCTAACAATTTCCATAGAATAAGATGAATTGACACTTTTCGGATAAGTGAAAGCGATTTAACTAAGTCTTGACTTCGGAAAAGTCATTTCGAAGGAATTTGGTAAGAGTTGGCACTACGGTAAATTTGAACTTGCTCAGCGAGTTTCCTGGATATAATGTTTGACTCTTCAACATACTTGTTTCTTGTTCTGAAAAGAAAGAGAGAGATGCTACAGTAAATTAATGTTTAGATCTAGCATCATACTTACTAACATCCTTAGCTCTTAAAGCAGGCATGGACAGCAGTTCTAACGTAGAAGCTGGTTGCAAAATCCACAATCAGTAACAGGGACACTTCACTGCAGGTGTTAGATGGTTCAGCTCTTTGAAGATGTAATGTTATAATCTTCTGCTAATTGCACGTAATATTGAGTGTAATAACCTCAGAGGCACTATAAAGAGTGAAAAGCAAAGTCTTGAGGAGGTTAAAGAGTATTGAACAATCAACTATAAGCACTGAAACATTGCAGCATCTTCCTTAAAATAATCGCTGGAAGTTGTTTGATGACTCTACAATGATTTACTAAGTGTTGAGTAAGCAACTTTGTACTGTAAATTCTTCTTTGGATAAACACTGCTAATTAAAAGGTGAATTTCTTAGTTTCTTCTCAATCTAAATCTCAATAATTTTTGAGTTTTCGTGTATGTTGTTGATGTGCAACTAGTCATAAAATATTTTGTAGAAAAAGTTGTCTTGGCGCAAGTGTGTTATGAACTTTCCCAAGTATTTTATTTCATATCGAAGCTTCCTGTTCATGTAATTCACAATTAACTGACTATATCTTTTTCCTTCTTCAACAACGTACTTTCATGGAAAAACCAAGAATAATATTGTACTGACGAAGATTGTATACAATCGTATATTCTTTCAACTTCATCTTTTCTAGATTCTTCTGGTCGTTTATTTGATTGACTTTTTTTTCACTTTACATTGATATCTATTGGGAATTCTGGTTTCGCAAACAATTGTCTTGATTCGTGATAGATACTGTCACTTTACGAAGTTTTAGTTTCTTTTATATATACAATCTGATAAATTAGAAGAATAACTGCTCCTGAGAATAATAGTTTATGTTGAATGTTTTTTTCTCCAAATTTAGTTCTATTACAATCTTCTTCTGACTAAATGAATCACAAGAATTCTGGAACCCGTCTTAAAATGAACAGTTTTTTTCTTTTTTAAATATATATTAGGGGTACATAAGATCACTGTATTATGTTTCACAGATGTATTCATTGTGTTACTCATAATCATGTCGAAGCTATCTGCTTGATCGAACTATATTGTTTACGTTTTACTAATTTCTTCCTATAATATGAAGGTAGGTGGTGATTTTTCTCTTAATAATCCAATTCAAGCATTTCTTGAAGACGTGATTACATACTATATGAACACAATTTCCCTCTGCACCACAAGTTATCTCTGCAGGTTTTGTACTCATGACCCAAAGAATACCAGTTCTTTTCTTTAATTCCATAATATGAAGGATGTAGCCAAAGTAAGTTTAGATCCATTACTCTATAAAACTACATGGAACTTCTTCTTCCATCCGTCTTGATTCCTTAAGGAATTTTAATTTATTTTTGGATCCAAACAAGGATCTTTGATTGGTAGATCTGACGAATGAGAATCTGCCTGTAAGGAGAGAACGCTTTAAAGAATCTACACATATTAAAATATTAGATATTTCAATTATATTATCTATCAATCAGTGGTACCATCATCATATTTTGAAAGAAATTGATTACCAATTGAGAATTGTTCTTTCCTTTATTATACTTATGATTGCATATCTCATCAATAAGTATAAAATATCAATGTGATTTTGTCGATGAGTATGCAACACAGATATCTTGCTAGTGGAGAATATCTTTTGACAAGAAAACGCACTTGTTGCTAATGTTTGAGTAGCCTTCATAAATTTAAGTTCTTAAAATTGATTAATATCTGAATAAATTATTATTTTGTATGTTCATAATTTCAGGCTAAGAATTTAATGAAAACAAACAACAGCAAATAATTACATTTAGTAGTTAATATTGTGTGAAATAAAACATTAGTTTCATAATTCTTAAAAAAAAAAAAAAAAAGTTTAATTCTCTGTTGGGGAAAGCTTCTTTCTGTTATGCCACGCAAAGTTGTAGTTGGGCCAGTACACAGTATGGAAAAAGTAGAAAAAGTAATCGTGCTGATAAAATAAATGTTCTTTCCATCGATGTACATATTTGTTTCCTAGCTACTTTGTACTATATACAGATAGATCTGCGTCTCATATAAACAAGATCATAATAGAACTGTAACAAAAGTTATAACTTTCGTAGCAACTAGCAACTGTTTGAGACTCTATAGTAGCAGAATGATCCCTTAGTGCAATCGAAATCTCAGCAGAGAATTCGATTAGACAAGGCTGTGATTTGTAACGTGAAATTGCAATAGATCTTCTTGTTTATAATTTGCCTTTTTGTTTATGTTTTCCAAAATGAGGTTGATGAAGTTATTGGAGTGTAAAACACCAAGAGAAGGAAACAATAAAATAATACGGTGAAAACATTACTATAATTTCCAGATCAGAGTCAGACGAATAAATATGTAGGAGTAGTTGCTTATCCCAGGGATAGTATATACCAGGGACACCGCACCTGCAGTTCTCCTGAATTACTGTGGCAATTCTTTCTTCTTCCAGTAAAATCAGTTTTAGAAGAGTAATTTGCATACCATTGCGTTTAGGTAATCGCTACAAGAACAAACATGTTAGTGGGAAGGTCATTTATGCTTTTCGTGTATAAAAGTAATTTTTGTGTTCAATATTTGAAACTATTTACCTTGCTACATATAAATGAAGGTGGTAAGCAAATACTTCATTATATTTATGACGCCCATCTACATTCAGATAATTTTAATTTGTGCTATTCTTTACTAGAATTGGGTTTTGTTTATGAATAGTTCGACGGTTGCACTAAGAGACATGCACCTTGATGTACTAAGGGACAATGCTTTGGATATAATGATCAGTATTTGTTGTAATGACCTTGTGGATATAGCTAGTTTTGGAACCAAGATGTCTAATTGCATATTCATTGTATGTTCTTTCAGCAAATGATCTGATAAAATTCTGGAATACGTCGCAGTTCCCTATCCCGCAAATGTCCTCAATAGTGTCAAATAGTTTACTTAAAATGAGATTCAGTGTAGTGAAACGTAACCTAAATGGTATGTTATAGATTTATAGCTAAAGTTATTATACATAAAATGAGCAAGTCTTCAAACACCATTTACTTAAAGATTTTACAGGCTTGATAGCCGTATGTCAAAAGTAACACATACTCTACTAGGGTATGTGATTTGAAGTCATAGAATTTTAAATAAAACATGAACACATTCACTTTTTGAAAAGACATTGCAAACTAGAGGTTAAGGTATAGAGATGTGAATTACTTTGGAGATGAACTTTTAAAGTGTTTGGCGTAAGAGTTCCCAAATCTCAGTTAGGCACATCACTTTGCTTTGCAGGTGAAGATCCATTATCCCACTGGTTAATGAGCTGATGTGAATCCGTCGAAGTATGGTTCTGTAATCCCCTTTCCCTTTCTCTGGTTGATAGTTTTGTTTTTTGGTTCGTTTTCCGGGTCCCGCCTTCGGTCTCTTCCACTTGTGGAAACTGGTACTTGGTGTAACACCTCCCACAATTATGACGAAGATAGACGTCATCTCGAGTATTGTCCATAAAGGTTGTGAATCTCAGTTACAAACGTCGTCTTGAAATATCACTTAATGTCATCGAACACGGTGGAATCTTGATGTAGCTAAGAGGTGGAATGAAACTCCTGACGGTGATCAAAATCACGGAAGGATCTACGAACGTTTTTTTCAATTCTCCTCCATCAGTAATTCTATTGTTTATCTCACAAGCTGACGCATGGGGAAGCAAAACACAGGCAGAGAGGTGCAATGACAGGAGAATAAGGAATTGCTTGTAAAAGACAAGAGGAGCGGAAATCGGCTAAGAAGCAAGTCTGCATAATGTACCTGAGTTTATTGTACAGAGAAAATTAGAAAAAAAGAAAGCTACAAAATCGCTCACAGAGCTTGAGACTACATCAATAATGTGTTTATAAAAAAAATAAATAAATGAAATTAACAACTATTTCTTGAACTGACATCCACGGGGATTGAACCCATGGGTCTTGCGAACACAATCCTCAAAAGTAAGGAATAGAAAAAAGTCACATGGAATTAGATCTGATGATTAGGAGCAATGGTGTTTCATGGCGATGTTGTCTTTGAGCAAGAAATCGAATACCACTCCTTAAGTATGACATGTGTCATTGGCATGATGCAAATGCCTATTCAGATGTCCATTTAGGACGAACGGAATCGCGTAACCGTTGTAACACAGACCTCCTCATTGACAGTTTGGCCACATCGACAAAATTTCCAATGTGCTACCCCGAACATGTCAATGAAAGACAGCATAGTAGCACTTACACCGGTTCGGGCTTGTCTGGCTTTTCTGAGTCTTGGTGATTCCAATTAGACAACATTAACTTTGTTTTCTGTACCCGTAAACTCATGATTCACTCTGTGTTACGATACTGGCTAGAATTGTCGGATCATAGACGGCTGTTTTCTTCAATTCTCTGCTGATGGTGGCGTGAGTGTCCTTCTGGAACTACGCGAGAATCCTCGGAAGGAATTTCGTCAATACATGTCTAGGTCTTCATGTACGATTTGACAAAATTGGAGCCTTTTGAAATATTTAAGGCCCCCGTAGTTTTACGGACAGTCATTCTACGATGAACCTCTCGAACCGAAAGCGTATACGCTAACCATTAGTCACTGAACTCTACACTGATTCGAATCCCGTCAAACTGTCAGTACATGTTTCATATAGACTCAATGCTGAAAAGGGACATTAAGCTAAAAATAAATTTTATTGTGGATAATTATGTTTGAAATTCTATATTCATGTTTTCGAAATGCTAATGTGAATATGAAACCTTTAATTTTTTTTTTCTCTATGGCATCATCACCACAAACCTGCAAATAAAGGACAATAGAAGAAATACACTTATTTTATTCTACTTGATAAGGAGCTTACCAAAGCTGCCTAAGCAGCGCACGTGACCCACTCGGATCAAGACAGATTCTTTCGCCAGTTGAAGGAATAACATTCCTTAAATGCCTACAAAACACAATCTGAAAATAAAATGAAATAAATAATTGGCATGCGTTTAAAGTAATTTATCTACTATTTTTAAAACTCCGAATAATACAGGATGCTCTAATTGTAACTGACAACTGGCCCTAAAGTACAATGTTTGTATAGTATGAAGTGTTATTTAAATACAATGGAAATTTTGCCGTTTTACGAAGATCCTTTGTAATGTAACATATTATACTGTAGTACTCTGGCTTAGCTGAGGAAAAGTTCTAACGCTTTTTTTTTTTTTTTTTTTGTTTTGCTGCGAAGAATAATCGAAATTTTCTTGAAAGGGAAAAATCGTCCTCTAGCTGAGTTACTCAACAATAAGTGACTATGAAATTTAGCATTTTATACAGACTTAACTAAACGTATGAATTACTTTAATTTAAAATTACTAGAAGAAGACCAGGTTCTGCCTGATTTATGCTCTGACCCTAAGTCCCTTCGACAAAAAAGGGTTTGTTTCAATCCCAATTTAAAAGAAAAAGCTTCACGCGTCTTAATACATATCAAACATTCAGTCTGCAAACTGAGACTTCATTTCCGGTAGATTTTGCAATAGAAGCTTTCGGTGCTTTAAAAATAAATTTTGTGTCTCGTTGTTTAGATTTTGATACAATTGCAAAGGACATTAAGATTTTTCAAAATTCTTTTAAGGCAGGCATAGAAGCCTTTGCCCCAGAGCTTCAATTGCAAAATGATTGATTTGCAGTGTAGCGATATTTTTTCAAGAAAAATATTTAAATTCTTCATTGGAGGAATTTTCTAAGAGTTTCCCACTCACACTGGTTGATCAGTTGCATAAATTTGCTCATCGCATTCTTTCCACTTTCTGAACTGCTTATCTGTGTGTTTAATGTGCTTCTAATTAATATGTATCTTATTAAGAAATATTCTCCAAAATGTAATATACAAAAGGAAAAATAATATTTACAAATCCAAGTTAACTGATGAGCATTTGAAGTCACTGTTGATAATTTCCACTAGTAAATTTGATTCACAACTGGAAAATTGTCAACGGAAAGTTACAGCTACATACAAAAATCTCATTAATCATAATTATTACGTTTAATTTCATTATACAGGGTGTTTCAAAACAACACCGACAACGTTTGGGAGGTGATTCGTTACACCAAGACAAAAAGTATAAACCAACTTGGGTGCACAAGTACTACCTTTCGGAGTTATAGGCTGTCAAAAACATGAAAAATGAACTTTAAAGTTCCTAAGCTCCAAAACTATTGAATCCACCATAGTTGGGTCAAGACTTCACTTAGGAACTAATATGTGCACTATCCAAAAATACATGTTTCAGAATACGGGGTACTCACACAACAATTTTTATAGAGGGGGTTTGGGTACAGGTATGTAACTTGAAATACTCAATAACTACCTCTACAAAAATTGTTGTGTGAGTACCTCGGATTCTGAAAAATGTATTTTTGGATAGTGCACATATTAGTTCCTAAGTGAAGTCTTGAGCCGATTACGGTAGGTTCCATAGTTTTGGAGCTATGGAACTTTAAAGTTCATTTTTTTCATGTTTTCGGTAGCCTATAACTCCGAAAGGAAGCATTTGTGCACCCAGGTTGGTCTATACTTTTTGTTTTATCTTGGTGTCACAAATCACCTCCCAAACGTTGTCGGTGTTGTTTTGAAACACCCTGCATAAATTACCTATATATGTTACTTATTGTAAGTTTTAGGATAAATTTCGTATCTTTAATTACAAAATGTTGAATTTCATTATATATGTCAGTTAGTGTGTTTCTTAATTGGTCGAGTAAAATATCTTACTATTATTTTGTATGATTTACCTAGTAAATTTTACAATTTAATCAAAATAAACTGTGGCACCCCGGATTGATGGAGCTTGCTGGCCGGTATTTTCCCGTGGTCCGTGGTTTGGAGATCTCTGATCTAGTGCTTTATGTGAGATGGATTCTAAGTTGCACAAAAAAACAACAAGAATTATATTATTATTATTATTATTATTATTATTATTATTATTATTATTATTATTATTATTATTATTATTATTATTATTATTATTATTATTATTATTGTTATTATTATTATTATTAATAACAACAACATGGGAGGAATTTACTTCGTTGAATGAGTTGTATTTTATTTCTACTTTTTTTTTTTCGTTTGTAACAATGAAAATTATTCAAAGGAAGAGTAGACCAGTCTTACTTGTTCCTTCTGGTGATGGTAGAAAGTGGCTAACTCTGCAATAGTGACAACATCCGACTCATCGACAGACCACGCGTGATTGCTAATGCCTTTGAACAGTTTTATTTCTGATAAAAAAATTTTATTTTCCTAGGCGAACAATAAGTATACTTTTCTTAATATCTACAAATGATTCTGTAATATACATAGAGTTTGGTGCAAGAAATGAACATTTCCATTTTAAAGACACGTTTTCAGGAACAACAAACGTCATTGTAACAATCTTTCCGTATCAATATGTTCTAACACGAAATTCCTTACCTAAGGGTTGGGAACCCAAGGAACGAGAGAGGAATACATGAGAATCGTGGAGGGAAATATTTTGCTGTGTTGTGTTCATTGATAAATCAACAATGAAGAAATGATTTCGCCGGCAATTGGAAATGGATTAGTTTCGTTTTGGATCGTTTGTTATTCTTTGCAGAGTTGTATTTTACGTAAGTCTTACTTCTATAACTGTTAAAGACAAACGGCAGCGACTGAAAAGTTTATTACAATCCAGAAACCACCTATGAATTCTTGATATGAAATAGGTTGAAAAATCGTTCTAACGGATTTTACTTCTCTTATATATAAAATGTGGCGTTAGAACTTCACAACAGAAAGCTCTTAGTATTAAAGAAGCAAGTTAATTTCATTTTAACATTGCGAAACTACTATAAAGTTTCAAACTATGATGGATCCAATATTGAAACCGGAAGAACTGCCACTTCTATTTCCAGTAGAGGATAAGGTCATTGTTTGTATCAATAGAGGGATATGGGAGAGATGAAGCCTACTGTTGTGGTGCTAAATCTATATTACAATTATTTTTCAATGTCTGCTATCGTTTCTGTTCTGATATCTCTAAGAAACAGACAACATAATCCTTCTATACAGTTCTTCGTACCTTAGAGAGTTGTATAGACATATAGTTCGGAAGTCTAATAAGACATGCAAGCATGAATTTACTGCGTGTTTTAACTTTTCTTAAGCTACTTAGCAGAAAATTAAATGAAATGCAGGTATTAAGCTTAACATTCTAAGGATCCTATAGGAAATGGATGACAAATGCACAAATGGTGGAAGAAGATAGGAAAACCCTTAGAAAACTCACACAAATTATGTTTTTAACCATAGAGTATCTCTTTCTTTTGCTTGTGTTTATCAGACTTTACAGTTCACTTGGCCTCTGATCGACCAAGAGGCACTGCACAACAAAAGTGGGCAATCTACCATTGTGCCATAGTGCATCCTCTTTTTTTTTTTTTTTTTTTTTTTTTTTTTTTTTTTTTTTTTTTAAGGATAAATTCGAAAAGACTGTGGAAATGTTAAATACAAGTAGCTATTTTGTAGCTTATTCGTATGAGATAAATTAGCTGTCTTCGTGAAATTCTTAATAGCTATTTTTTTCCATTTTGTGACATCATCATTACCTGGAAAAAATAATCCCAATGAAAGGAACGCATTTAAATGTACTGATCACTTGGTTTCATAGTATTAATTTGTACAATAAACAGGGTAAACTGATACACTGACTTGAAGTCATACAAAAGTAGTAGTTTATATAAGCTGTGCATATGTATAATTTACTGACTGCATGTTGGCAATGTTGCACATTTTCTCATTTGTTCGACTATGCGCAAGGAAGTGTGTTAGTCATCTGTTACTTCCCTCCACTTCAGTACACAAAGAAGCTGCCGGCGTTTAAACATTTACTTTTTTTTCTTCGGCAAATTCCTTGGTCTAACAGTCCTGTAAAGTAATGTGGAAGTTGGTACAGTGCATTAATATATTGAGCACTCCGACATCAACAAGGCATAGTGACATTTGCCCATACAGCATGTTTCCTATTCGCTTGTCCATACTCTAGCTGAATGTTGTGTCGATCGTCCTCTCACGGTATTATTCCTTAAATATAACTAAAATATGCTCTCCTTGTATAAATTATACTCTTTAAATATATTTATTATAGTGATGTATTAAACAATTCTTTAACGATTGCGACGATTTTAAAATCATGTTTGGTTAACTGGATGTATCAAATTATAGCAGCCACGCTCATAATTCCTCCAATCGTCGTTTTGATCATAACTTAAAGAAAATACAGTGAGATCTTCGGTTAGTACCGCATGTGCCACCAACACAATGTTCAAATTATTGCGTAACAAGTGTCAAGAATACAGGCCAATTTTGGTCGCGATAAACCATGAAACCCGAGAGAACGAAGGCAGGCGAGGAGTACTGAGGATTCGGCTTCGAAATCGCTGCAGCAGGCACTTTTTAGTCAATTGGCCATCTCTCTCTCTCTCTCTCTCTCTCTCCCTCTCTCTCTCTCTCTCTCTCTCTCTCTCTCTCTCTCTATATATATATATATATATATATATTAGGGATGGCCAAAATTTTCCGGAATCCGGATTCCGGAAATTTTGTTTTCCGGAATCGGAAAATTTACTTTCCGGAATTCGGAAAAAATCCGGAATTCGGAAAAAATCCGGATTTCGGAAAAATTCCGGATTTCGGAAAAAATCCGGAATCCAGAAAAATTCCGGATTTCGGAAAAATTCCGGATTTCGGAAAAAATCCGGAATTCGGAAAAATTCCGGAATCCAGAAAAATTCCGGAATTCGGAAAAATTCCGGAATTCGGAAAAAACCCGGAATTCGGAAAAAATCCGACATTCGGAAAAAATCCGGATTTCGGAAAAATTCCGGATTTCGGAAAAATTCCGGAATTCAGAAAAAATCCGGAATTCGGAAAAAATCCGGATTTCGGAAAAATTCCGACATTCGGAAAAAATCCGGAATTTTTCCGAAATCAGGAATTTTTCCGATTTTACTTTCCGGATTCCGGAAAGTAAAAATTCTGGAATTGGCCATCCCTAGCTAGTAGCTGTTAAAAGAGAAACACAATAATGAATATATATACTGTATTAGTTTCTTGTAGTTGGATATGTCTTTATCACTTACGTAGACAATTGCTACTGCAGTTATTTACTGTTTTATAAGGGTCTTATTTTCACACACAAAAAAGTCGCCGGTATGTCTCAAACTGTTTAGTCCTAACTTGTTTATTTAAATTGTTTAGTTTTGTTTAAAATGTTTGTTCAATTTAACTTGTTAGCTGTAGAAGAAGAAGAAGAAAGGGTAGGTGCTTGTTGAAACTGTGTATAGCAGCAGTGTGTGAGTGAGCGCGTAGCCTATAGTTGCAACATCGTAGTGTTCAATGTGCATTTTATTTAACTAGGGAATTGTAAGAAATATTAACAATATTATTAAACCGAATTATTAAAGAACGAACCAGCGTTTGTGTGATACAGTCCATCATAAAGATTTGGTCCTCCTACCCAGATGTTAATACGTGTTTATGTGTTTTATGTGACCTACGTGCTAAGACTCGTGTGTTAACAAGAAAGAAAAAACTGTGTGGGCGACAATGGAAGCTTACAATTCCCGAAAGCGTGTTTTAAAAGGAAAGGTCACTCGTGCTGAAAACTGCATAAACAATATCACAGAACAGGAAGATATTAGTGTAGTTCAGGTCTACGAAAACAAAGTGAGTGAACTGTCACGTGAAACAAATGAGCTTTTGTTACTAGCCAGTAACTTGTGTGTCGAAGAAGAAATTTATTTGGTGCAAGAAGAAGAGCTTGCTGCTATTGAAGATAGACTTACAAAGCTTAACGTGAAATTAGTGGAAGTGCAGGGTAAAATATCTCACGCTTCTTCTAGTGATGAGAATAATCAAAAGAACACAACAGAAATTCGACTTCCAAAATTGCAGTTGCCATGCTTTAGCGGGAACTTAAATGATTGGCTTTCGTTTCGTGATTTGTTTATCGCAGCAGTGCATAATAATGAAAAATTAACGGGTGCACAAAAACTTCAGTACTTAAAAACTAGTCTGCAAGGTGAAGCAGCAACACTTATTCAATCTATACAAATAACTGACGATAACTATAAAGAAGCTTGGGACCTGTTAAATTTAAGATATCAAAATAAACGAGAATTAGTCACGTCTATCTTGCGGCGGTTTGTAAGTCAAGGTCAAGTGCAGCAAGAATCAGCTGGCGCGTTGCGTCGGTTGTTGGATACAAGTGTTGAGTGTGTGCGATCGTTATCAGTGTTGGACATAAAAGTAAACGAATGGGATCCTTTGCTTATATTTCACATAACAGAGAAGCTAGACAGTGAAACAAAAAGACAGTGGGAACTTTCATTGTCAGACAGTGAACTACCAACATTCGACCAATTGGTGAAATTCATAGATCATAGGTGTCGCGCATTAGCAAGTAGCACTTCCAATGCAAAATCAATCCCACCCAATGAGTCAAACAAGAGTAATAAAAAATCAACAATAGCGCATCATGCTTCAGCTCAATTTTCGTGTTGCCAGTGCAAAAGCAAAAATCATCCTTTGCATAAATGTGATGACTTTCTTTCGCTGTCAGTTGACGAACGTCATTCTTTAGTGAAAAACAAAGCATTGTGCTTTAATTGTTTACAATCTAATCATAAACTATCCAGTTGCAAATCAGCATCGTGTCGTGAGTGTGGCAAACGTCATCATACTTTACTTCATTTTCCAAATAAACAGAACTCAGGTGTTTCAGTGGGGACTCATTTTTCAAGTGAAACTAATGTGCAACATGCAGTGTTATTACAAACTGCAGTAGTGATGGTGAAGGATTCATATGGTAATTTACAACCTGTGAGAGCCTTGTTAGATTCAGCCAGTGAAAAAAGCTTTGTGTCAGAAAACTGCATACAACGACTCGGTTTACAAAAACAGCCGGTTTATGTACATGTTTCGGGACTGAGTTCCAGTAATGTTGCTCGAGCAAAAGGTGTTGTTAATATTGTGTTTACATCAAGTTATGATGTTAAATCAGAATTTTCTATAGAAGCGTTAGTGTTGCCAAAGGTAACAGGTATGCTACCAAAACGGTATATTCATAAAAGCAAGCAGTGGTCGCACGTTAACAAGTTAACATTAGCAGATCCGAATTTTAATGTTCCTGACAGAATCGATCTGTTATTGGGTGCAGATATTTACCCTCAATTGCTATTGGCGGGTGTGTGTAGTGGTGTTAATGGTTCTCCCGTAGCAGTGAATACCAAATTAGGATGGGTGTTGTTTGGTTCTATTGGCGACCACGAAATGCGACGTAAAGAATTCACAGCGTCAACATATCATATCCAGTGCAACAGTGAAAGAATTTTGCAACAATTTTGGGAATTGGAAGATATTCCTACACAAAAAATAATGTCGTCAGAAGAAAAGCAGTGTGAAATTTATTTCGAGAAGACCCATCAAAGAGATGAGACAGGTAGGTTTCATGTGCAGTTACCGTTTCGCGACAACAGTGCAAGACTTGGTGAGTCACGTGAAGTGGCAATTAAACGCCTTAAGCAAGTAGAAAGTCGTTTGAAGAAGAGGCCTAAAATGCGTCAATTATATGTAGATTTTACGCACGAGTATGAGGTACTTGGGCATATGGAGATTATTCCAGAAAGTGAAATACTGAAACCAAATAGTGAAGTGTGTTATTTACCTCATCACGCAGTGTTGAAAGATTCCAGTTCTACAACAAAACTGAGAGTAGTTTTTGATGGTAGTTGTAAAACTTCATCTAATGTGTCATTGAATGATAAGTTACTTGTCGGACCTAGGTTACAGTGTGACTTAATTCCATTACTTGTGCGTTTTAGACAACATAATGTGGCATTAACTGCTGATATTGAGAAAATGTATAGACAGGTGAGAATCCAACCCGAACATAGAGACTTCCAGCGAATTGTGTGGCGTGAAAAACCTAATCTTCCGATCAAAGATTACAGGCTTGTAACGGTAACTTATGGTACAGCTTCAGCACCATATTTAGCGGTGAAAAGTTTGCAACAATTAGCGAAATATGAAGAAGAATCATTTCCTCTTCCAGCAGCTGTAGTAATGCAAGACTTTTTTGTTGATGACTTAATCAGTGGTGCCAACTCAGTTAGTGAAGCAAATCAGTTACAAGAACAACTCAGTGCATTATTGCAGAAAGGAGGTTTTGAACTGAGAAAATGGGCGTCCAACAGTCCCAACGTTTTGGATTCCGTACCCTCTCATTTGAAACAAGCGACGAGTAGTTTAGACTTTGATAGTAGTAATTCAGTGAAAACGTTAGGAATTCTGTGGCATCCATCAAATGATGCATTTTCGTATAATGTCAATCTTGTGTCAGTTAAGTCAGTTGTAACTAAGCGTAACATTTTATCAGAAAGTGCAAAGGTGTTCGATCCATTAGGTTTGATTTCTCCAACTACTATTATTGCAAAAATATTATTGCAAGAAATTTGGAAATTAAATTTAGAATGGGACAGTCCAGTTCCTGAATGGATTTTGAGGACATGGAGGAATTACTACTCAGAGCTTTCTTTATTGAAAAACATCAAAATCAACAGGTGTATCACTATCACTCAAGCTACGAGAAGAGAGTTAATAGGATTCTGTGATTCTTCCGAAAAAGCCTATTGTGGAGTGGTGTATATGAGGTCTGTATCTCAAGACGGCCAAGTGAGTGTGAACATTGTTATGGGAAAAACGAAGGTTGCTCCAATCAAACAAGTGTCCTTGCCCCGATTAGAGCTCTGTGGTGCCTTGCTATTAGCTAAAATGATGAATCTCATATTAAATTCATTACGTTTGGAAGTGCATGATGTAATTGCCTATTCTGACTCTACTGTTGTGTTATCGTGGCTGAATTCGGATTCAAGCAGATGGAAAGTGTTTGTCGCGAATCGTGTAGCAAAGATTCAAACTCTTTTGCCATCAGTGAAGTGGCTCAAAGTGGATTCAAAGAATAATCCAGCAGACTGCGGTTCTCGAAGTTTATTACCTTCTGCCTTACTTGTACATCACTTATGGTTCTCAGGCCCAGAGTGGCTCAAAAACCCCATTCTCCCAGAGTGTAATGAAGATACAGTGGATTCAAGGTTAGTCAACCAAGAGGAAAGAAAACATATAGTTTGTATGCATGTTCATGTTGATACCTCCATTATTGACAATTGTTCATCGTTGGTGAAACTTGAGCGAACTGTTGCATATTGTAAGCGCTTTAGTAATAATTGTCGTGTGTCGCAAAGAAACAAGCACACAGGTCCACTCACAGTAACAGAACTTTTCCATTTACATATTGTTTCAATTTTTACAGTTCTTTCAAATATCACTAATTCATCTTTTGTGTGTATCTTGAACTAGATCGTTCAAGGGTGGGGGCTATGTTTAGTCCTAACTTGTTTATTTAAATTGTTTAGTTTTGTTTAAAATGTTTGTTCAATTTAACTTGTTAGCTGTAGAAGAAGAAGAAGAAAGGGTAGGTGCTTGTTGAAACTGTGTATAGCAGCAGTGTGTGAGTGAGCGCGTAGCCTATAGTTGCAACATCGTAGTGTTCAATGTGCATTTTATTTAACTAGGGAATTGTAAGAAATATTAACAATATTATTAAACCGAATTATTAAAGAACGAACCAGCGTTTGTGTGATACAGTCCATCACAAACATTATCGCGTTCCCACCTACAGCTACTCCAAAGCACTGCAAACTACTTTGTAACCAGGCGAAAGGCAGTGGAGGAAAAGAAATCTCAACAAATATTCTAATAACATTCGCTTATTGTCAACATACCTACAGTGAGCGCAGAAAGTGTTCGTACACCGTGCATACTTTATATTGAAAACAGCTAGCATGAGAACGGGAGGTGGAAAATATATATATAACCAGAATTAAGACTACACATTCATACATTTTATTTCTATATATTTGGTCTAGGAATTAATTCGTGCGGTTGGTACGCACACATTGAAGCTGTAGTACAAACACAAAATACATAAATACCTTAAGAAAAATATTGTCCATCGCTAGCCACCACTTTCGCCCATCTGTCAGGCAATGTACGGATTCCGTGGCGAAAGAAGTCCTCATCCTTGGAAGCGATCCAGTCAGAGACCCATGTTTCGATATCTTCTGAAGAAGTAAACCGCTGTCCAATCAAATCGTTGTTCATGCAATCGAACAAGTAGTGGTCCGAAGGAGCAACGTCTGGTGAATACGGCGGGTGGGGTAAAACTTCCCATCCGACATTTTCTAAATAGGTTTTGACCGGTTTTGCGACATGTGGGCGAGCGTTATCATGTTGAACAATAAGTTTATTATGTCTGTTCTCCCATTCTGGTCGTGTTCGGGCCAGAGCTTGCTTCAAACGCATTAATTGTCGTCGATAACGTTCTCCATTCATAGTTTCACCCGGTTGCAGCAGCTCATAGTACACCACACCTTTCATATCCCACCATATGCACAGCATAACCTTTGCACAGTGAATATCTCGTTTTGGTTGTGATGGACCTGGTTCACCTGGTTTCACCCAGGCCTTTTTTCGTTTAGGGTTCTCGTAATGGATCCACTTCTCATCACCCGTAATAATTCGATGCAGAAACCCCTTTCTGCTCTGTCGTTGAAGCAGCAATTCGCAAATGGTTTTTCGTCTTTCAACGTCTCTGTCTTTCAATTCATGTGGAACCCAATGTGACATCTTTTGAATCATTCCCATGGCTTTCAAGCGTTTGGAGACTGTTGTTTGATCAACGCCTAATGCTGCTGCAAGTTGTTCCTGCGTTTGACACGAATCCTGCTCGAGCAATGCTGTCAATTCTTCGTCTTGAAATTTTTTTTTGCTGTCCAGCTCGCTCTTGGTCTGCCAAGCCGAAATCACCACTTCTAAACCGTGCAAACCACTTCTGACACGTTCGCTCAGCTAGAGCATGGTCACCATACACTTCCACCAAAATACGATGACTTTCAGTCGCACTTTTCTGCATGTTAAAGTAATGCAGCAGGACACCCCGCAAAAACACTTTATCAGGCACAAATTGCGCCATGTTCACTTAACTACAAACTGGTGTTGTTGACGCTTTAATCCACTGCCCTATACTACGAACGATACGCGATGACAGGGGTTTGCAACACATGTGTGGATACACGGAACTGTGGGACGCTCCGTTCGTTGCGCCATCTCTTGTCCACCCGCACGAATTAATTCCTAGACCAAATACAAGAGAAAGGCCAAACAAACACAATCACTGTTTTGTTCAGAAGAAAAGAGAGAATTCCTTTTTTGTAAACGCAAAATGTCACCGTACACTTATGCTTGAATTAGTGCTTATAAAGTATATTACGTTATTTAATATTTTGTGGGATTACCCTGTGCGTTAATGATTGTAGTCTTCGTGGCATTGATTTCACCTGTAGTAGTTCGTAGTTCTGTAGCTTCGGGACTGATTATGTCCCATTCTTCTTGAATAGCTTTTCTTAGGCCTTCTTTAGTAGAGACAGGGCCGGCGCGAGAGAGGGTCGAGCCGTGCCACCGCCCAGAGCGGCAAGTCTAATGGGCGGCAAAATTTGAAAAAGAAAAGAATACTATCAAAATATAATGCTTCGTAATAGGCTCACATGGAAAAATAAGATTGTGTTAACCTGAGAATGTAATTGAACTTACTTCACTCACATTCAAGAAATACTCTCTCAGGAAATTCAGAGCATTCCTCCTCGTTTTCAATTATCAAACTACTAGCCACAGGTATCTCGTTCAATATTTCCCTTGCAGCAGTGTAGATAGGATTTTGAGCTAGAGTGCATAAGATTATCACGGTGTCTTTTTATATTTTTTTCTATTCAATAATGTTCTAACGCTCCGCTCCAAGTATGCAAAAGGTACACTCCCACTTGAGACAGGCCGTTCTAGCCTGTAGCATTCAGGGGCGGATCCAGGACGGACTTCTGGGGGGCGGTGGGTTGTAATACTGCTACTTAGAGCTACTTTTAAGAGCGTCAAAAAATAAACTATATATTTTATTTATATATAAAATAAAAAAGTTTCCTCTTCTGGGGGGGGGGGAGATCGCCCGATCGCCCCCCCCTGGATTCGCCCCTGGTAGCATCTAGAGACATTTAGGTTCTAATAGCGAGTTTTTGACCAATTTACAAATTGTTCATTCCGAATATAGTAAATCGTACAGCGTATTATTTCTTGAGAAATGTTTCATTTTTTGTATAGCTAAAAAAAAGTTTATGACTTTTTTTTTTCTGCGTCAGTTCAACGTTGGGCCATACTAAAGGAACATATTAGTAGTCTCACTTTAAAATCATAATCCACCACAAGGTGGGAGAGCCGAATTGATGCTCTGACTCAGTTATCAAATATAGGAAGTTTATGATGCCTTACTTCAAATAAGTAATGACAATAGAACCGATAGAATGGTCGTCCACGATGCTCTGTGTATAGCAAACCAGCTGAGTTACTTTTCTTTCCTTTACTCACTCGTTGTCTGATATGACTTTAAAGCATTGATTCTCATGTGTTGGATGCAGTAGGATTTCTTGAAAATATATCTGGGTACTTTGAGAGGAGCAGAAATTATGCAAAGTTTAAATCTTACTTAGTTGATACGATGGACTTGGCATCAGCATTAGATACGGGTGATCCACTGATACGTAATACAGTGCAAGCTCGAAGTCGAAAGAAGAGACAGTTTCAGTACGAGGCAGAGGATGAAGCTACTGAAAACATCCACAAACAAGATACAAGATCGATTTTTATTACAAAGTTCTAGAAGTGATTGTGTTAGCTTTTAAGAGAAAGATTTGAGCAACTTAAACATCACAGCGAATATTTCAATTTTCTTTGCGATATAAGTAATCGTAAAGATATAGCCTACCACCTGAACTTTTTGTCTGAAAAGTGTACTAAACTTACCACCA
Source organism: Thermobia domestica (assembly GCF_964235325.1). NCBI lineage: Eukaryota > Metazoa > Arthropoda > Insecta > Zygentoma > Lepismatidae > Thermobia > Thermobia domestica. The sequence goes on from NC_137464.1 coordinate 83,171,446, forward strand.
TTTTAACACACGAAGAATTGAAAGATATTAACCCCAGTGATTTGAAAGACAAACTGAAAGTGTTATCCACTATAATTAAGCCTGTGAAAGTTCACAAAATAATAATAATAATAATAATAATAATAATAATAATAATAATAATAATAATAATTAAGGAACATGACTTTGCTCCCAATGTTAGTATTGCACGTAGAATTTTGTTAATCTTGCCTGTAACAGTGGCAAGTGGAGAAAGAAGTTTTTGGAAACTTAAGTTTATTAGAAACTATCTACACTCTTCTATGTCTGAAACACGCTTGAGTGGTCTAGCGACGATATCAATAGAACACAAATTGGCTAAAACATTGGACTACGTGATGTGATAAAGGAATTTGCTCATATCAAAGGAAGAAAAGTTTCTTTCAATTAAGATATGTTAAATTTATGTATGTCTATTGTGTTTTAGTACATTATAAGGCTTAAGCTAATCACTTACATTTACCATAATATCTGATTTACTGTATTATCTTCTTGCTCCATACTCTGTTGAAAACGCCTTTTGATATAAAATAAGCCTAAAAATTAAAATTCTTAGTCATGATTAAAGTATATTTTTAAAATTTTATTTTCTGTATGCGCTGCTCTATATTACAGATATACAGCGAAATCGAGCATACTGAATATTGTGTCAGTATAGAGTCGTTTAAATATTACGTGAACATTCCAGAAAGGTAGTTTTTTTTTTTTTGTTTACTTTTCCATTTTATACATGTTTTTAAATGACACTTGAACGTTATCTGTCAAAATAAGGTTTGCGGATTAAAGGGGCGGCATGTGAAAGCACCGCCCAAGGCGGCAAAATTGCTAGCGCCGGCCCTGAGTAGAGAAGCTGTGCCTTCTGATTGTTGTCTCCAGAACAGACCATAGATGTTCTATGGGGTTCATGTCTGGGGATTGGGGAGGTGTGCGAAGCTGTTTCAAGGTATTATAGAGTAGCCACAATCGAGTATTTTCCGCTGTATGTTTGGAGTCGTTGTCTTGCTGAACAATAAATTGTTTTCAAGAACCATCTTCTGCGCACTAGTATGGAGATTTTCCTTTAATATGTTAATATACACTTTGTGGATCATCACTCCATCGATAAGGTGGAGACGACCCACCCCTGAGGCACTCATACAACCCCAGACGAGCACGGACCCTCCTCCGTGTCTTACTTTAGGGACGAGATTTTGAGGATTCATCTCTGTATTCACCTTGCGCCATACAATACGCCTCCCATTGGACTCGATAAAGTTAAATTTACTTTCGTCCGAAAATGTGACCCTATTCCAGAAAGAAGCCTGATCCCTTATCTTTATACTCTTTTTCAAACTTTAGTCTCTTTATACGATTTGTCTTGTTCACCCAGAACATTTTCCTGGCTATCCAACCATGATACCTTGGAAATATTCCGCACTGTACTGGCTGATACTTTAACACCGCGTGTTTCCAGATCCGTTGCCAATTGCACAGCACTATTTTTTGGAACCTTTTTTCTTTCCCTAATAATGTAACGTTTATCTTGTTCGCTCAACAGTCTTGGTCTTCCAGTTTTTTTTTTTTTTTTTTCGCACAGTGATAGAAACATTATACATCGCAATTATTGTTTGTACTGTTGTACGAGGCCTGTCTGCAAGGTTTGCTATCTTTCTCAAAGACTTACCCTTCTTATGCAATTTAATAATTACTTTTCTTGTCTCCTCATTTGTTTCTATTCGGTTGCTTCCCACTTTGACAGCCCAACGTGCAGTTTTTTCACTTCTATTCACAACTAAACTCATTCTGTTACTCGTCATGCTATACAGAGGTGTATATTCAGGTGAATACTAGTGAACCCCAGTTGTGGTATCTTTGTTTCGTATTCGTACGTCAGGTGTACGATCACTTTTTGCGTTTACTCTATACACTTTCTACGGAATTTATTTACTTTCTGACCATTAAACTTGTCTTTGTGGTTCTTTATTGATACATTCATAAAGCTTAGTTTTCATTATTCACATTGTGTGTGTTATTACACTTCTTAAATTTTCTGTTTCTTTTTCGCAGGCATTCTCGTTTCAATAGCATAGGTGTACGAACACTTTCTGCGCTCACTGTATGTACAGTAAATACAAATTTATAATTTTTGACTTTACGAAGTGTACAATGTAATTGTTCAATAATTAACATAAGCAGGCATTCATTAATTTATATTAATATAATAATTAATAAAACTAATAAGCGGGTGATTGATGACTCAGTGGTAGAGTTTTCGATGGCTAATTTTGTGTTCGAAAATTTTCCCGGTGGAAGGCCTACCTTTCTTATATTTGTTCCATCATCACTCATTAACGAATTTAGTTTATCAAAACTCTATAGCCATATATTCATTCTGTCCGTCAGTGAAGCAAACAGTCTCAAGAACTATCTGATGGATTACCAATCAATTTTGGCCATGATGTACAGAGTCAATAGTTAAGAATCGAGTTCCCTGATGAATGTAATATTCAAACCGGAAGCGGTACAAATCAACCATTTCCGGTTTTAACGTTAATCATTATATAGTAAATATGGTAATAGATAGCGAGAAGCGGTTTCCAGTAATCGACATATATATAACATTCATGTAGATAGAATGTTACCCAATTTGTGCATCTGCTGAAAATAATGAGCTTAGGTATTTAGAGAGCATTTTCCGCTTTAGAAAATGTGTGCTTGGTAAAGAATGTAGAGAATTAGCTGAGTCAGGCATGTAGCTAGAATATGGTAATAGGAAGGGGAGGGGGTCTGTCACGAAATACTGTGGTTATTTACCAGGGGCTCAATCATTCTAAACTATTTTATTGGCAACATATATTGGTTCGTTTAGCCAAGATTTCTAAATGGGGGGATGATATGAAATACTGTGGTTACACACCAGAGGCTCGATCAATCTAAATATTTTACTGACAACATACCCATATTGATTGGTTAGGACAATAAAATGAGGATATATTAGTAAGTATTTTAATTAGAAGCTATGAAGAAATCTCGAGTAAAAGAATATAAAAAAGTATTGAAAAAGATATAGTTTTCCGAGGTCATTCGAACGGTGTCGAGAATTTTGCGTCTGGGAAATTTGCGCCCTACCTCAAGAACAGGGAAAATTGCGCCTGCGATGTACCTCCACCGGGAAGTTGAGCCCTGCGAAATAAAAGAACCTATTGGAGCTTACGCATTTGCTCGGAGGGGCTGACATTACAGCATAAACAATCCTCCCCCACAACCATGCCATTTGTGATTTATTTTCATTGTGGCTATATAAGGGGAGAATAAACTTCAATATAAGCCAAAAGAACACAACGGATCAAAGCAATCACTGCTTCTTCCAGAGATGATTTTGGGGGAACACTGGCCTCCCCAGAGCTCTCAGAGTGCCCCCTCGGAGGAGATCAAAATAATACGTCTATAATATAATAATAAATAGAATAGTACCAGCAGTGACCCCCCTCCGGAATACTAAGTGTGCCCCCCGGAACATTTTTTTCTGAAAGAACAACTGAACGCAATTGTGTGTTTGAATTCCAGCAAGTAAACACACTGTACATAGTTTTCTTGATAATATTACTGAACTGATTTTACATTCACTTTACATTTTCTTTTCTATATTTTGTGTCCTGAAAAGCCAAACAACTCGCAAGGATTGTGAACAGAGATATCTGGGTAGAGCCAAACAACCTTTTGTAGATTAAATTATACTCTTTGATTATATTAATAATTATATATCAGTCATTTATACTTTTTTGTAAATTTTGTAGTATAATGAAAAATTGTATTTGTATGGATTGCCCTTTAGTGAACTAAAATTGTATTTTTTTCATTTGTTCGGAATATTATAACGGATGGAGTAACTCACTGAGACGATGATAGGCAAGCCTAGTTCAAGTGTGAGTGGAAGTTACTTTACACAATACAAAAATAAGTTGAATTGTAGGGCGCTAACATCCCAGTGCAAATATATAGCCGGCGCATTTTCCCCTCTTTTTGGGGTAGGGCGCAAACATCCCAGTGCAAATATATTGCGAGCGCATTTTTTCCTATTTTTGTGGTAGGGCGCAAATTTCCTGGGCGCAAAATTCTCTCGTCAAGGAAAATATAATGTCCGTGAAGTTGACAAGCCACTTATGTCAGACTCCAATTTCGACTTTAAACGTCGCTAGTGCTACGTTAGTGTTCGATAGTGACGCAAATCGTTAGTACTCCACAGATAACGTGTGCTTTTTAAATAATGGATATAGGTCTTCTAACTGCATGCCAACACGCCCCTTCTAAGAATCATCTCAAAAATGAGGTTAACCGTTAGAGCAAGTAAGTGCTCATTAGAGCCATTAACATTAATGCCTCCATCGTACGGCCCTATGAGTAATGATAATAGCACGCTCTTTGCTAGTCTCAATGCGTCCCTATATTCTCGCGAACATTCTGACGTGCCCAAGTTAGTTACTTTTTTTTTTTTTTTTGCAACTATTGTTTATCTGTTATTGTTTATTGCTAGTCTGCAGAGTAGTCCTTACATTAATATGCCATTGTCCTTGATAATCATTGCGTATTTACAAGCAGTTTGTTATTACTGTTAGAAGATATCAAAAAACAACAGATAAAATCTACTACTTAACGGTTCACATTTTTCTTTTACAGTACACTAGCAGCGTTCACCCCGCTTCGCTGCGGTCACCCCGGAACGCAATAAACGTTGTTACTTAGATAATTTTTACTTTTTCGCTTTCAAGTGATATGATAAAAACCATAGAAGATTGCATTAAATGTTAACATTATATCGCCTGTCATTTATGTTAACCCGCCCCGCTTCGCTGCGGTCACCCCGGAACGCAATAAACTTTGTTACTTAGATAATTTTTACTTTTTCGCTTTCAAGTGATTGCAGTAAATGTTAACATTATAGCGCCTGTCATTTATGTTAACCCGCCGAGTGACACGGTCATGCGGGTTGCATATAAATACGTTTATTTTTACCTATGATGATCTAACAAAGGATTTGTACGTTATGGACACTTGAATGGTCAATTATCTCAAGACACTGGTAATTAAAAATTAAAGTGATATGATAAAAACCATCTAGGGTCCAAATCCTAATAACCCCCCAAAAATAAAAGAAATTGGTTCAGCCGTATTAGCGTGATGAGGGAACAAAGGATTTGTACGTTCTCTTTTATATATATATAGAATAAACGATTGATAATAATAATAATAATAATAATAATAATAATAATAATAATAATAATAATAATAATAATAATAATAAGACTATTCCAGCATAAAAGTTATCAATTGCATCCCACTGGCAACAAGAGACGCATATTTTAACTTCACAAAAATTAGTTTCTCACGATTTTCTGGAAAACTACGTATGATAACATCTTCATTATGTCAAGTTGTTTATCTCAGTGTGATATATGTCTTACCTCTGGACAATATCACAGTAAAACAAAAATTAAATATTAAAAGTACATCGTACTTTTGGACTACATCTCATTAACCATGGGAAGATTGAGTAGTGTATACTTTAGGATGTAAGTTTCAGCTTAATTTGCATCATACATTCTTAGGATTACAAAAAGGAAATTTGTTCGTTTGCGTTTGAACAAAATTCTTAGGATTACAAAAAGAAAAAATAATTTTTCCGAATTCCGGAATTTTTCCGAAATCCGGATTTTTTCCGAATTCCGGATTTTTTCCGAAATCCGGATTTTTTCCGAAATCCGGTACTTTTCCGAAATCCGGATTTTTTCCGAAATCCGGATTTTTTTCGAATTCCGGATTTTTTCCGAAATCCGGATTTTTTCCGAAATCCGGAATTTTTCCGAAATCCGGATTTTTTCCAAATTCCGGAATTTTTCCGAATTCCGGAATTTTTCCGAAATCCGGAATTTTTCCGAAATCCGGAATTTTTCCGAATTCCGGAATTTTTCCGAAATCCGGATTTTTTCTAAATTCCGGAATTTTTTCGAATTCCGGATTTTTTCCGAAATCCGGAATTTTTCCGAATTCCGGAATTTTCCGATTTTACTTTCCGGATTCCGGAAAGTAAAAATTCCGGAATTGGCCATCCCTAATATATATATATATATATATGTGTGTGTGTGTGTGTGTGTGTGTATATATATAGCATGCTTGTCGTGAAAGGACGAGTTTGAGTGTTTGAATCCCTCTTGTTAAAATTCTGCGTACGAGAGCGACTAAAAAATTATCTACACTTTTGTCGTAACTTTTCTTACATTGCGCACTTTGTCTTCTGCCCTCGCCTATTTTATTGTTATACTGTTGTGGTAATGCTGTGAAAGTGTGATCTTAATTCCTTAATTTTTCTTTCTTTTGTTGTAGATATATCATGGCTGCTCCATTAGAAGTTTGCACCAAAGAGGAACAACGGGCAGTGATCCAATTTTTCTGATCGGAGGGTGTCAAAGGGTCAGACATTCATCGCAGACTATCATCGCAATATGGGAGAAGTGCACTATCACGTAAAACTGTTTTTGTGGCTTGAGAAGTTTAAAAGTGGTCGAACAAGTGTAACGCATGAAGAGGGAGCAGGACAGTCACCAACCTCCACTACAGATGACAACATTCAGCAAGCTCGAGAAATGGTTCTGGCGAATAGGCGAATCACTATCGATGAGGTAGCATCTGCTTTGAATATCAGTCATGGCTCTGTCCATCAAATCATCCACGACGAGCTCGGTTTTCATAAAGCCTGTGCACGGTGGATACGAAGAAAGCTTACTGCAGGGTCTGTCAACGCTTACTCACTCGCTTCAACAACGCTTGTATTTTTAAGCAGAATAGTCACCGGCGATGAAACATGGGTTCATCATAATGAGCCAGAATCAAAGCACCAGAGTATGCAGTAGAAACACCCTGGATTTCCGACGAAGAAAAAATTCAAGACTGAGCCATCCGCAGGAAAGATTATGTTAACTGTTTCGGGACTCACAGGGGCTCATAATGGCAGAGTTCATGGAAAAGGGAAAGACGAGTTATAGTGAAATGTTGGAAAAGAACCTGAAGCCGGCAATTCGCAACAAACACCGAGGTTTGTTGTCGAAGGAAGTTTTGTTGTTGCATGACAATGCATGGTTACACACGGCTCATTATCCCGTCACGGCTATTGAAACCATCAACAAGCTGAAATTTGAGTTATTGGAACACCCCCCCCTACAGCCCAGACCTAGCTCCATCTGACTTACTTGTTTGGGCCACTCAAGGATGCTTTGTGTGGTCACCGATTTGCCTCAGATTTAGAAGTGAAAAAGTGTAAAAGTTGTTTCACGACCAACCGAAAACCTTTTATTTGGAAGGAATACATAATCTCGTTGACCGTGGCCAAGTGCCATTGATAAGAAGGGAGATTACGTAGAAAAATGATGTGCATAGTATAACCCTAGCTTCATGTAAATAAACTGTAAAAAGGAAAGTGTAGGTAATTTTTAACTCGCCACTGAAATATGTAATTTTTTAATGATAACTAGATTTTACACCTATTTTTTTCTAAATAGCGGCCTACAACCCTAATCCATGCTGTAGCTGCCTTTATGTTTACGTTCCCAACTGTTAGATTAGGACAATGATATCCATTTTCAAATGAGAATAACCGCCAAATTTCACTATATGTAGCGAATATATTACAAATGATTTGCTATTTTTAAAGCATTACAGTTGTGAATTTGAAAACACTAATAATCAATATTAATATAAAACATGCATACAAATTCTCATCAAATAGTCTACGCCAATATATGTAAATTTTCATTCTTCCATAGGCATATAGCTTTAAAATAAGATTAAATTTAAATTCTGTCGTAAATGTGCATAGGCTACCCATATATATTATTATTTATGAAAAATATTGTCTATTAAAATCCCCAAGCGTATTTCTTTTCTTCCAAGAAACCAAATTCTAAACACTTTATCGTAAATTTTACAAGTGAATTCAGCAAAATATTTATATATAAAAAGAATGAGAAAAGAAATTATTATCAGCTCACCTCACGTCCACATTTTGAGGATAACACTATATTGTTAACAAAGAAAGTACTGTATTCATGGTAATAGATTTTTAAATTACTACAACAAATAAAGTAAATTCAAAATTTTATAATTTAAACGAATTTCTATTGCTTTTTCCATTGTTGGTATAATATTCTGACCAGCCAGTAATTCTCATATATTTTATTTTTATTTTACTTTAATGCCCAATGATTATGTACCGAGGCTAAAGGAGACGGTAATAATGAGATGGATGATTAAAATGGTGGAATAAAGGAAGTGGAAGGAAACGAGAGAACCACGAGAAAATCTACGCACGCAGTATTAGTCCACCACAAAAATTCACTTGATGAGAGCTAGGATCGAACCAGGGACCCCACGCACCAGAGGGAACATTCTAACACTGAGTCACCCAGCCTAGTACTTTTTATGTTAAGAATGTAGTGTTACCCCAAAATGGGGAAGAACTTTTAGAACTACTTATTAAATGTATACTAGTACAGAACATGGAGCTTTTGGCATATTAAAATTGATAGCGTTGTACGCAGAAATTTCTTCCAGGAGTTGAAGTTCTCAATTATATATATATATATATATATATATATATATATATATATATATATATATATATATATATATATATATATATATATATATAAACATTTAATGTTGAAAAACTACATAAATATATACATTCTATTATTTTTATTATTCTATTGTTCGCTTGTATCTGTTGTACTAGAGAAGAAACACCTCCTCCAGTTCCCTTCCAGGCGGCAACGTACCAAGAACTGACGAAACGTTGCCACGTTGGACCGCAATGGATATACGTTGGAATAAGAAGGATGCTGAACGAACATCTCCAGAAACGATAGATATGCGTCTGCCTACCTCTCTAATAAAAGAACCTCAAGGCTTCTAGAACCCCATGCTCCACTGCTCTCGATAGCTATTAAAGCAAATATAAATTTATCGAGGAGATTATTGTATTTCCTTTCCTTTTCTGCCTCTCTACGTCTAGCAACTTCTCCAGCATTCACAACGGTCAATGGGAGGCTTGAATGGGCGAATGTGTCCGAACATGTAAAATCCCATACTAGAGATTTGCCTCTCATCCAAGGTATTAATGTCATGCCATCAGGTCGTTTACCATCGGAACGACAACTGCCTGACGGTTCACGAATCGAAGGAATTCCTGCCGTCGTGAGAGCTCGCAAAATGATGTCATTAACAGATGAATGTCTGGTGTTTCTGCCTATGCTCTTCATGCATGAGAAGCCATGCAGGCCGCGTTGGGTAACTTGATCCCCGCAAGCTGGACAGCGATGTGGCTCACAAACAGTTGAACCTAGTCTTAGGGCTACTGCGATTCGAAAGGTTTCATTAGACATGTGAAGACCTAATTGGGGAGAAGGTAACGCATTTAACCATGCACCAGCATGGGGAGATGACGCAGCAAGAATTATATATATCGGGCTTGAAAAATCCACTCGCCTGCTCGCCAGTGGCTAGTACTTTTTTACATTTGGCAAGTATAAACACTGACTGTAAAATGCTCTTTCTAGTAAATTTTTTGGCTGGCTAGTACTTCCAAGCAAGATTTTTCAAGCCCTGTAAAATAAAACAAATTTCTTTACAATATAAAACTATTTTGTATTTTTATAAAATGCAAGAATATAAATAAAACTATAAATTATTAAAATATATATATATATATTATTTTTCCATAATATCTTGCTCAAGAGGGTATTATATGACTGCAGTTGAAAAGCTCGAAGCCCAACCCAGAAAGAGTGAAGAGTGCAGGTACAATCATGAAATTGTACTGTTTTAAAGGACATAATTCTGTATGTACAAATACAAATTTTCATATTACTAACGAAATTCTTATTGTGTTTTTTCAGGCCTCCGAAGTCATCATGTGTGCCCAATCAGCAAATTTACGAACATTGAGATCAGAGCTATCATCAAATTTTTGTTCTACTAAGGAAAATCGCCGAAGCAAATTCGTAAGGAAATCAGTGAAATAGTATGGGACTCTTATGTGAAGAAGTCTGTGACATGTGAATAAAATTATTACGCTTTCGTATTGAGTGTAGTTTACGCATTCTCACAAAAGGATTCAAGAAATAGAAATGTTTTATTACTTTGCTAGCGAACAGTTGGTACCTTAGGGTCTGTCAGAGTCATGGGTTCTGCATGATTCTTTTTCATCCTCTCTCCACTCTTCACTGGGAGACTAGTGAGCTTGCAAAGATATCTATCATCTGTCCATCATAGACGTGGATCTCTTCATCTGATTAGAAGAGTAGAGTGAAACATCGGAAGCTGTTCTCTGGTTGGAAGACTCAACTTCATTACAAAAGTTGCTACGCTCATATTTAACACCCTTTTTAGGCGCATTTTGCTCATATCTAACCTCAAACGCTGGCTAGCCTAACACAGCATAAAGAAAGTCACACATACACCATCCAAAAATGCATATTTTAACAATATGCCTGGTGAACAAGGAGTTCCTCTTATGTGGTTCGGATTCCACGTTAATCAGTAGGTCTACGTCTCATATAGCCTCGCTGCTGAACTAAACTAAAATGAACTCAACTCAACTCAAGGAGTTCCTCACAGAGCATAATTCCCAGATATACACGAACTTAAACGTGAATCCAAAATAGGCAGAAGGCTTGACATGAATAATGAGAGAATGTGTCGGCAGGAAGTCGGAAGTGTAAGGAATGCCAGTTCCGTGGTTCCTCCTGTTCGGAATAACGCGTATTGTGGCATCTATGTTCGTGCTTTGGATTGTTCCGTGTGCCCGTATGAACTGTTTTCGTATTTGGAAGTGAGTAATCATCTCCTAAAGTTTCATTAACACTTTGAATATGAAATATGAATATAATTGAATTGCAATTTTCGAATCCCCCCCCCCAAAAAAAAAAAAACTGCAATAAATTAATTTCCTTTCAATATTATAAATTGAATATACGAAATTTTCAAAAGAAATAAATTTGCCACACTACAGCGTTATTAATTAAATATTTACATGTGTTTATGAAATATGAACGGAGTTGTCAGATTTATTTTTAAGTAAATCATTATTTTCAATTTTAATCAGCAACGAGCAGAGTTTATTATTTAAATTGTAAGAAAACAAAATTTCCCTTCTTAGAGCATCCCATGAAAACCTTATGGTTTAGTATTTGGTCTATATACGTTGAATTTGCATTTAGGTGTGTACAAATATACGAATATGCAGACACGTAATAATATTACTTATTTATTAAAAGTAGTTTTTTTTTTTTTTTTTTTGCATAAAATGGAGTGAGAGCATTACTTTTCTTATTACAAAGAAAATATTTTTCTTTTAACTACATTTTAACAGTTTCTTTTAAAATAAATTGCATACATCATCATTCCAATTTATGATATTTGTAAAATATATTTCACGTTGTATCATTTCTATTTCCTATAAATTAAAAATAATTTAAATAATTATAATGAAAAACGTAATGCTAATATGAAAACAATTATAAAGAAAAATAATAATTATACAAGCTTATAGTTAATGTGTAAAACTCAAAACGAATATTTCATTTACAATGTGTTATACCACATTACTACAGAGTACTCCAGAAAAATGTATACACTCTTTGTCGTCCTGCACCGGATACAGGAATTGACAATTGTTCTGAAATTTAACTATGTTGTAGCATATTTTTTTCCAACAGATGTCGGCATTGCGAATTGTTTTAGTTAAAATTATGTTGTAGTACGGTTTTTCGCTCAACAGGTGTCAGTACTGTCAGCACGGTTCGTGAGATAAGAAAATGGCAAGTGCACGCTTGACATTGGATTGGACGAAGAAGACCCATTAAGTTCTCTCCCCGTTCGCCAGATCTTACACCCATGGACTTCTTTTTGTAGGGAACTGTGAAAGATGAAGTGTATCGAAGTAAGCCGCGCACGCTCGAGAACCTTCGCCAGAAGATTACAGAGGCATGTGCATCGATCTCCATTGATACATTGACAACTGTAGCTGCAACGACCGCTCGTCGTTCTGTTAGGTGTTTGGCCGCCAACGGCCAGCATTTTGAACATCTAATCTAAATGTATTCTTACTTGAAGGTTTGTAACATATGTTTGAACAATAATTAAATGTAATTAAGAAATGTGATATATAGTTTTTTTCTTAAACAGTGTATACATTTTTCTGGCGAACTCTGTATTATACTGTAATGATGTATTGAATGTAAACTGGACTTTGCATGCTTGTTTATTGCACTTTGTATTTATAAAAAGGTTGTTAATCATCTCATATGTTTAATTACGACGCATGTTAAAGTGTAAAATGTTTTGCGATGTTTAAGGTATTTAATGGGAACAAGTGGTAGTACAAACATCAGCTTAGTACAAACTTGAGTTAAAAGAAAATATAAAGTTAAAGGTTTGTAATTTAATGCTTGCTTTTAGCGTGCATGTTGCAAATGTTATATGCCATTCCATCATAAACAACTTGACATCATATCAAATCAATCTACAATAATACAAGAGGTGTATGATTGTCCTATTATTAAATCAACATTGTTAAAATTTAAAAAAGCGAGAATGCGAATAAATACACAAGGTTAAATCTAACAAGCAATTACAACACTTGATTAAAACTCAATGTAATGCCATTGTTGACCACATGATCCATAAAGTTTTCATGGAGAACATACAAAATGCTTTATGCATTGTACGAAATTTTAACAACTATTATTTTATATAATACGAACCTTTAAATAATATTGAGATGTCAGTAGTCTGTACTCCTGCGTTACGTCCCGTAACCCGATTCGTATAAGTAGGTCGGATTTTCAAGTCAGAAAACATTCATGCTATAGTTAAATCGTATAGGTCCGCACAAACCTGTCGAGAGGGTGCTTATTATTCAGCTTATGTCGAAAATGTATGGAAGATGAAAACATTAATGATAGTCTGCACTGTGAGAATGGTCGCGATATTACTGGTACGTTCTGTACTCTCAAGTTACCTAAGGTGTTACATTGGTGTAGACCATGGATACAATTTATTTAACACCTTGCAGAGTTTCTTAGAAAACGAAATTTAGAAAATGGGAATTCGAAATGATTGGATCGGAGGATTGTAGATTCGGTAGTATTTTTAAAGATTATGTGAGTTCTTTCCTTCTAATGAAATAAGAAGCCTCGGGCTTTCTTGATCGGTGTAAAACTAAAGAAGACGAAGAAAATTATTAAAAGAGTATTAAGTTCATGAATATTTTGTTCCTTCGAATATAATTCTTTAATTAACATGCGCAGTACTTGCATTCTTTTAAAAATAGTTCCTTAATGGAACGAAAAAATGTAAATATGAGAATATACGAACGAACTCAGGCCTAAGGTAAATTGCTAAAATATTCCTCAATAGTTTATATGATAAATGTGGTCAGAGAACAGGTCTTCCACAAACATTTTTCACTTATTTACTTATAGTCAGCGCAATACGACGTGCAAATAGTATTATCTTTATGCAATGATATCATGAATAGGAACCTAAGATTACATTCTATCCTACTACGTCAATTGATAAAGTTTTATTAGTTTTAGAAATTAGCCATAACGGAAATTAAGATGCGAAAAAATACAAATGCGCTTTTTAACATTATATTAAGTTTTCAAATTTATGAAACAAAAATACATTTTTATTAAGAAAATATGAATGATTTAGTGCGTAAAGAATCTATGTACATACGTGATATAATGCATTATCACTTCACGAATTTCTTATTAAAAGAAATAAATATATGTAAAGTTCTAATTTATCGACGACAGTGTTTGCTAGGGATGTGCCTTAATTCGAAAGAAAATCGCGAAATTATGCATTTTATGGGTTAAATGGGACAAAAATAAGTATTAAATATACTGATGAAACACATATTTATGCATTTATATTCGTAATCCAACATTCCTTAAAAAAATGTCCATGAAAATCTCTGGGTGGAAATTATAATTGAGAGCCCAGCTTCAAAGTTGAATAAGCCCATCTATCTCTCATGAAAGGTAAATCAAAATTAAGCCAGGATACATTCTTCTCCATGAAACAGAACACCTTCAATTCTAATGAGGGCTATTTATTTGAAGGTTTTGTGATTTTTATGGTCTATTACGTTAATCTTCGAAAAGCAAGAAGAATGAATCGATCATTGAAGAGTTAGCTGAGCTTTCTCATTAGCTGGCATTTTTTTTTAAAAGTAGTTTCCAGCTAAAAGGACGTATACTGTGTTTAAAAGAGTTTGATTCTAAGGAAGACAAGGGCCGATGAACGAAGAGAACAAACATATAAATTGAAAAGGAATCCCAAACGTTTGCTAACAACAACAACAACAACAACAACAACAACAACAACTACTACTACTACTACTACTACTACTACTACTACTACTACTACTACTACTACTACTAATAATAATAATAATAATAATAATAATAATAATAATAATAATAATAATCTGTAAAATAATGTAAAAAATTGTGAATTAATGCACCATCTAAGACGTGCAAAAAATTAAAATCACCTCGTAATGAACTATGAAATCGTGGTTTATGAATAGAACTCAGTGACTTGTGATTACAAAGAATTTTCTCTCAGTATTAAATATCTTCATAAAGACTATACTATATATGAGTTGAATTGATTTTGAGTTCAACGTCCCTTTCAGCAGATGTGAGATGAGATAGCATGTTCTCTTTCTTCTTCTTCCTTAAAATTGTCCTTCTTTTCATTTTGAATATCTTCTTTCATCTTAAGTCGAGTGGTTAGAGCGTTGGACTCACGTCCGCGTGGTCCCAGGCTCAATCCCCGGCCGGTGCTTCCAATTTTCGGCGTCCAGTTAGTGTCGTGAGGCAAACTGGGGAGTCAACGTGAATAAAAGACGTGACGGGCATTAAATCTAGAATGTTCCTGGTACGCCTGTTAAGGACAGGGCGTCGCAGCGCGATGACCACGCTATGTCGCTAGGCTGGACGTAGTTCATCCGGTCGCTAACAGATGGCGTTGGAGTGGCTCAGGTCCACAAAGGGCTGTTACGCCAAGTGGTTTGGGTTTTCTTTCATGTTAAAGGTAACACGGTAACACATTTTTCTTCTCTTTCATTTTCTTCTATTTTGAAAGGGTGAAGGTCATCTTTAGAAATCAAAAAGATCTATGTTCGTACATTATGAACAATTTATAAGCCCCATGATGATGATAATGAAGTTTTGTATATATTTTCCCTAATTTAGGCAAGACTATTTATTTAAATTTAGGAACAGCCTTAGGGAAGTAAGTTGGTTTTCTTTCCCTTTTACAAGATGTAGGTCACATATTCCAAATACGTACGATACGCAAGTAAAAATATATTTCTCATTTTCTCTTGCATATGTATATAACTTATATTTATCTATGAAGAAAGACTGAATAATGGTACTTATAAAGTGAAAGATTGATTTGTGTTAAGTGTTATGTTCTTCTTATTTTTTTTAATTCAAATGTAATTGGAAATTTATATTTTACTTTATATTTTCCCTTATCTAAATGTAATTTTACTCTTCTTTATCTGAAATTTACTCTATCTAACTTTAACTTTGTATTCCTTGGATCTCATTTCTTATCCAAACTTATTGTATCTGAATTCAACGCTGGGTTTTTACCTTGTATGTCAAATTCATCAAACTTCCCCTTTTAGAGTTTAATCTTGGTTTCCTATAAATTATCTCAAGTTTTCTCTAAATTAGTCCTTTTTTTGAATTTATTGATCCTTCCCTATCTAGTATCCCATTACATGTGGAAAGTCTCCCGTATCTTAATTCTTACATTTCTACTTGTTATGGTACTTTTTTATTAGAGCATTTTATCTATCTGAAGTCATGCTAGATTTCTAGTGTTATCCCATTTTTTTTTCATATAAATCGTCTGTAAATTTAATGTTGCGTTCCTACTTACTATGACATTATTTACCTATCTTAAGTCAATTCTTGATTCTCAGTTTGGGAGGGTACGGTAACTCAGTGATAGAGGGCTTATCTCTGGTGCTTGGGATTCCTGGTTTGACCCCCGGCCAAGTAAGTTTGTGGTGGACAACATCGTGTCCGTGGGTTATTTCGTGTTCAATAACACTTTCTCATTCCACCAATTCTTCCATAATGATACACTAGTTTCAATAATCTGTCTTCCTTAGCCTAAAGGGTACAAACGTGGGACGGTAAACTAAGAGATTTAGAGTCTCAACTTCTATTTCACTCCTTATTCAAATTATCTCTAAGTTTAATATTAGATTCCTATTAGCTATGCCATTAACCACTTTGAAGCCAGCGTTAGATTCTCAAGTGTTATACCAATCTTTGTCCATAATTTTCATTATCCAAATTTAATACTTGCTCATGATTTACATCTCCTAGTAAGCCTAGTTTATTTGTAGGTAAGTATAATAGTGCGCACATGTAAAGACAACATTAATGAATAAGTATCTCATTTCAAAGAAAATAGAAAAATAATGGTAAACTTACGTTAAAGACACAATGCTTTGCTCACGATTAAATTTGTCTTCATTACGTTACTTTATTTCTGAGTAAATAATTACTTCTAAAGTAAAATTCCGTGCACAAGTACTTCCTCTTGTAAAGAATAAAATCAGTAAACTTCGTAGTAGGCATTTATACGAAAGAAATTCCATTTCAACCATAAATGTTTTGTTTTGTAGTCTAATTCCTTGCACACTAAAAGTTTTCTAAGTTCAATTTACCTTGGTTTCTTTTGTGTAATCTTAATGTTCATTTCTTTCATGTATAATTGTTATTCCTTATCACACTTTATTCCTATACTCTTGTATGTAATGTTTTTCACGATTTCATACTCTTAACCTCTTTAAAATTTTGGTATTTTAATGTTTTATACCTGCGATGAATGATTTCGCATTGCTTATATGTTTTCCTTTATGAAGAATTAATATTAATACTAACTAACCCTACAGCCTATGGAACCCTGAGATTCATACAAGCCGCGTTCACGTAAGCTCTCCACTTACTTTTATCCTTAGTTCACTGAATGCAATTTTATCCTGTATTCTCATTCCTGTGAAATTCACTTTAATATTACCTTAACATCTGTGCTTAGATCTTCCCATTGCTCTTTTTCTGAATAGTACTACAATCTTTAATTTTTCCTGTTATGCATAGCATATAGATTTTCTATTATTTATATGTATATATTTGTTTTATCAAGCTTTAGTACTTTTTCGACCTTTAAAATGTGTTCTACAGTGCATGATTTATCTCTCACTCCTTAAAAGCATATTTATGTAATTTTTTTAACACAGTTGTTTATTTATTCCTTGACAATTTATAAAGAATGAAAATCAATCACGTTTATAAGTGAGTAAACTAATAAGAAGAAAATGCTCTTTATCAATCTAATTAACACCTTGTGTCTCTTTTCTCAGAGAAACAAGTTCAATTCCAAAGCAAGAGCAGGGTGTCTACTATAATTCCAAAATGAAATTTCGTTACTTTCTCGTGACTTTTATTTACCAATCCATAAAATTTCGTAACATTCTCAAGAAGAAATTTGGGTGCGAATTAGGCAGAATTTTCATGGATGTAATAGAAGCATGCTTTGCTAGCGACTTGGTAGCGTCCAAAGCCGACCACAGACATTTTTGGTGGTGAATTTTGATGTCTTATAGAACAAAATATTCCAGTCTGTGCTTATATTAGTACAGATGATAAAAAATCGTGACCCAAAATTAAATTTCGTGACTTTTTCTTGACTTTCAAGACCATTTTCTGATTTCGTGACTTTTTCGTGACATTCGTGACCGATAAACACCCTGAAGAATCTCCTTAATTTAAATCTAAAGTGGTTTTAACTGATATAGAGTAGGTAAAATCTTTCCAAATAATAATAATTAAAAAATCAAACTTAAAAATAAATATGTGAAAAATTGTTTCTAACTTACCTTATACCTCCGTGCTACGACATTCACCTGTGCTCTCTGCAGACCGTAATTCAATTTCAGTTTACAATCATTCTGATTTATGCTTATAAATGACGTGTACTTAGTTTTTTTAAACTGTTCTAGCAACGATGTTCACCAGTTCATTTTCTAATAAGTTCTATTTCACCTTTTTTCTTTAAATATCTTCTATAGGTTGACCCGAAAGTAGGTATACAGACCAGCATCGATCAAGTATGATATATTAATTTATTAAGATAATGAATTTATTTGCTTTGGTTTGTTCCGAGCTTAAGGTATAAGCGAAAATAAATTAAGAACAGATAAGGAAGAAACTAAGTCAATACCTGTATGGTTAACAATAAATAAATGATATAAAATGTCATGACCTATCAGTACGGGACTGTATACCTGCTTTTGAGCCACTCTGTACTACCTTCATCATAATTTTCTAGACATAAACCTCATCTGATATTTCAGTGCAGGAAAGCATTCGCCATTTCTTCCTGAGGTCTCAGACTATATCCGACGTTTCATAAAGTACACGTTTTCATGAATAAACACCGTGTACGTGAGTTTTCGATTATTTTTTTTAGAAAAGTTAATATTTTTTTTCATAATAAAATTTTATTTTTTTCACCTTAACCCCTACGTAAGTGTAAAAAGCGTACACTTGTATTGTGTGAAGTCCCACATTACATCTAAATTTTCTCAGGTACACATTTTAATACACAAACATTGAGTACGTGAGCTTTTTTCACGTAGTTTTCCCATTTCACTCAACATAACACTTCCAAAAAGAAAACGAGTTTTATTAACCAGAGTCTAAAATAGTAAGGAAAGTACTTTTAAGTGAAACATTGCACTTTACATTTAGCAACTATCGACTGAGCAAGCGTAAGAGACTGTAGGACATTATCTATCAGCCGCATACGCAAAGTTCGTAGTAACGAACTCCAAACTTGATCGTAGGAATGGGTTGGTTCCGCAGTGAAAGGAATACCTAAAATAATCTTGTAGGTCGGATGATTGAGACAGGCGGCCTGGTAACAAAGTATGAAAATTATTTACGAAAAGAATCGTTGTTTTCGACACATTAAGGTTAAGACCACTTGCACTAGAGAACAAGTCCACTTGGTATGATGCATACATGAATTGTTGAGGATTCGAGCAAAAAATCGTCAGATCATCCATAAAGACAATGAGAGTCAATTGGCGAAGAGGATGACTATCGGCTTCACAAAGTAATCGATATAGGCTGACTTCCATGTAATTTATTTTCACATATTTAATTGTGTTGAATATTGTTATTCTTATATATAGTTCTAATTATGTTACATTTAATGTTATTTCTATATATTTTTATATTGTTAGATTTATAATCAGTTCTGTTCGGTATATTTTTGTTACATTTAAGGTTATATCTAATACGCATCAAAGGAGGACAAAGAGAAACTGTTTAGGGTATTATCAAGGCAATTGGACACTTAAAAACAAGTGGATTGATGACATCCAGAATTATTATACTCTTATTGCTTTGTTCTGTAACCTATTTAACCCTTTCACAGAGGAAGTCGACTTTTGTCGACATCACCAAATTTCCTTAACATGCGAATGTCGACTATAGTCGACGTGTTAAAATTTGTTTGTCCGTATCTTGGCTTTGTCGAGAGTAATCGCCAAAGTTGTACCGTTCATTTTTGTTTGTGTTCTATTGTTTTCGATAAACAATAGAAATCACACAGAAAACCTTTGGCGACTACACTCGACAAAACCAAGATACAGACAAATTTTAACACGTCGACTATAATCGACATTCGCAGGTTAGGGAAATTATTTTCCGTCGCCTTCCACAGTGAAAGGGTTAAACCAATAATCCAATTTCGTAATCATTCATTCAATCTTATGCCATAAATTCATTAACATTGACTTACTTCTGATATTTTATCTCTGACATCATTATAATCTTGTCTGAAACAGTCTATATCTGCATTATCAATGTCCGTACGACATTTTTTACTAACTAATTTCTTTATATCAGAAACTTTTTTCTCTTTTACTTTTTTTTTCTTTCTTTAACCCAGAAGTAGGGTTTAGGTTTTATTTAGGCAGCTTCAAACTGTATTCCCTATTACACTTTATTGGTTAGCTTGGTATAAGTTATATATTCTGTCTTAATAGTCCAAAATTTAAGTTAAAATTCCTTGTCAGTGCGGTTCCGTATAATCCTTGCAATCAAATTATTAGGTCTTCTCTGACATTGTTGATCTCTGTTGATATACATAAAATTAAATTTTTAAAATTTTATCAGACTTGGATATAAAAATTATTACTTTTTTTTTCATTCGATTATACGGACTGGTCTTAAAAATAAATTTTAATTATAATCTTCTAATTATGAATTTTCGCCAAATTGCTTTGTCAGTTTTGTCCATTCTTATTTATTTATTTTATATTTAAATTTCATTTAGTTGTACAAATTCTATAATGGTATAAATGATTTTCCAATTATTTGATGCCAGAAGATTTTGTAAACAATATGGTCCATATCCAAGATTCCTAAAAATTGTATCCATTATAAATTTCCTTCCTTTTTTCTTATTATCACAAGCAAAAATTGTATGGTCAATAGATCCAATATCTTTTTTGCACCAACATATCAGAAACATCTTATTATTCTTTGTGCCACAGACTAACTACCAGGTAACCACTACTTAACACTGCATGTGCAGATATATATCACACATACCGCCAACACTTTCCCCCCTTTACAAAACCAGAACTTTTACAACATAAAACAGAATCTTAGCACAAAACAATAACCCGAATCTAAAACTACGAACATGATTCGTTTTCTCGCCATTTCTCGGACTTAATTCTTTTCTTCCCCTTATACCATCTATGCCTCAGAAAGTTCATTTGTTCGTGCATGAGTTTCTGCTTCTGCATCAACTTGGTAATAAGTTCGTCTTGATCTTGATGTTGTTCCGTCAAAAAAGCGTTCTTCAGCGCTTCCCTAAAATTACACTTGGTATTCCTTCTATCAGTAGTCTGCCGCCTTACCCGTGTCCCTCTTGGAATATTCAAACAATTTGCACAAACATGTTTACATCGCTTCTTTTCTTCATATTGATCAGACGCTTCTTGTTTAACTTCATCTTTTGCCTCTTCAGTCACTTTCAGCCGTTCTTCCTTGTACTTGGTCATCTTCTTGTCGTTCTGATCAAAAACTAAGAAACCCGATAGACCGTAGTGTGTATCCCCCTCAGACAGTGCTTGTTCGTTCATTCTATTAGATTGTGCAAGATTCTTACTTTCTTCTGCTAAGCCTAAGTGGTTGGAATCTTTTCTTGGCTTGTACCGAGCTGTACTTTTGGTTGAGTTAGTGTTTGGTTTCTGGGTAGCTCGCGTTTCAAACAGAAAACAATCTACCTCACGATCCTTGATATAGTTTTGGTATTTAAAAGCTGGATTAACTCTTTTGGCTACACACGCTCGAGCCAGATGGCCAAAAAATAAACAACGATGACATCTTTTATTTTTGGCAGGGCAAACTTTGTTTCCATGTGCTCTACTACACCTTCTGCATACATGGGTGCAATGTTCGACATTATATAGCCCGTGTAGCTGCATCCTTCATTCTCGTTTGAGACACCATGCTTGGATATTATTCTCTCTTTTAGGATCGAAACTTTTTCTTTTAATAATGCTATCTGCATGTCTCGTCACTCCAGTTGCGCTGCTACCCATCTTTTCGTAACACATTCTAAGAATTTATATTCTTCTTCACATGATGCTGAAACTGTAGCTTCGTTTCTGTGCGACTGCACCATGTTTTACAATCGTAAAATATGAACATCCAGAATTATTATACTCTTACTCTAATTTGTTCTGTAACCTATTTAAACCAATAATCCAATTTCGTATTTAGATCCGTTTATTCTCTATCTGCTCAAGTACTATAATCACAAATCATTCATTCAATCTTATGCCATAAATTCATTAACATTGACTTATTTCCGATATTTAATCTCTGACATCTTCATTATAATCTTGTCTGAAACAATCTATATCTGCATTATCAATGTCACTACATTTGTTACTAACTAATTTCTTTATATCAGAAACATCTTATTATTCTTAGCGCCACAAACTAACTACCAGGTAACCAGTACTTAACACTGCATGTGCAGATATTTGTTACACATACCGCCAACAGATACATGAAAAGATCAGGTGGACGGGTAATTAAGTCCAAATAGGTGACTGATTGAACATGTATAGACCCGAAAAAGGAAGACAAAGATGGCTTCCCAAACAAACAAAGAGTGTTGGGCCTTTCTCTTTTGAGTATATATTTCAATGTTTGGAAAAATTTCTTTTAGTTAATGTCTGATGAAGATAACGTTTAGTTGCCGAAACCGTACCACTGTATTTTAGTTTTAATAAATAAGTGTATATACACTGGTCAGAAAAGTTTTAGTTATTCTTGTTGTAATTTCCAAAATCGTGATGGTTAGAGCCTCAAAAGGGAGATCCACGATCTTCACATGGGTATTATGCACTTGAGCATCCATAATGTAGACATCACTGGCGGAATGATCGAAATCGGTAAATAACTGGTAAATGGGTAAATTGGTTTGTCCAGTGAGTGTTCAAGAAATTCTTCATGTGATGCACAATTTTCGAATCGTATGTCCATCTATTGTCCATATTGTGTAGTGGTAATGTCTGAATACTTTGGAATAAATTTCCATAGTATGCACACTATCAGGATGGCGAAGATCGGTTACTGTGCGTGGTTTTGTCAATTAGAAATTGTATCATTTTTTTTTTCGATAATCCTGCATAGCTCGTCTCGAAACTTGATCACAGTAATTCTCAAACTTAATCACAATACTTGAGCACACAATAAATGATAAAAAGTCTATCATATTTTCGTAAAACAAAATTTTAACACGTACTGAGAGCTCTGCTTTCACATGTTCGCTCTGATCAACCGCTCGCGGCGAAGTTTCACTACTAAACCAATCGGGATGGTTAATATTACCCTTAGAATTTGTCCTACGTGAAGAGTGCGTTGCCCTTTATGACCTGTTCTTTGGCTAGAAAGGACACTGCACGCTACTGGTAATGCATTCAAATTTTAACGATCCCACAGGAATACAGAAGTTTGATCACATTTATGGAAACGATTTTGTGTCCACTACGGTAGGGCGTAAAGCCGTATTTCCACCAGCGGTTGTGCTCGATATGACGACCCTGACTATAAACTATAGCCCGACACCGAAGTTTCCATTGGAGTAGGCTTTTGTTCAGAGAAATCTGATCAAGTTTGGACCACTCCTCCTTGTAAACTTTCCACAAGCCAGTCAATGTGCATGGGCGACATAAGGAAATCGCTCGCTTCAAACACCTGAAAGCACGAAAGTAAATTGATACAGCGTCGGGACACTTGACAAGGATGTCTGAATATGGGATAGCATGGATTCCAGTTTCACGCGTTTTGCGGGCCATGTATGCCACAGTTGTTCGAGCCGTGTGGCTGGCTGTTTTGTCTTGATAAATGAAGATTTTCGACATCTCAACATCATACAACGACGGAATATGTTGCCGGTATAATGGCTCCTGAACGCGTTGTTGATAATATGCTGAGTTAATTTTCACATTTCGTTCAATTCTATGCATGGGAAGTTTCCTTTTATGGTAAAAACCTGCAACCACCATGAAGCCACGGGGAAAACTTTTGCAGCACGTGCGGACGTAATTGGCATGGTCCTTTGCATCCTTTGGATGATGGTAAAGGGCTCGGCCAAGCTTGGAGTTTGACAAAGAGATCCAGGACTCGTCTGACGTGACCACATATTTCCATTTGTCATCTGCTAAATACCGTTCATAGAGCCGTTTGCAATGGACCCTACGTTCCCGGATGTGAGTGTGTGAACACATGGCTTATGCTTCACTTGCAGGCGTAAATCCTGGCTGATTATCCTTTGCACAGTTGATTTGTATCTTCTAACACTCCTGGCAATGTCTCTTTGTGGCGACGGATTCTCCTAGGTCACCAACTTCTGCACTTGTCGAATCACATCCATTGTACGTTTGGGACGGGGGTGTTATTTTCGTGCCACTGTGAGCACACCCACTTCCTCTGGCTGTGCATTTTTGTTACGTTTGAATACATTGGCAATACTCTTCTTGGAAATGGTGAAACCCTTGTACGAACACTGTTTCACAATTGCACTGTAGCTGTATCCGATGTCGGAAAGAGCGGTGATGTACCCCTCCCAGAATGGGGTCACTTTTGGAGGCATTTTACACTCGGAGCACTTCACTTCCTGCTACCAAATTCTCCACACAACTGGTGATTGCTCTGCTGTGTTTACTGTCTATGCGATTCTAGCGCCCCTGGCGGATGTTCCACTTCGTTTCCTTAAATGTGGACCGACCTTCTGCAGAACTCAAGACCACATACATCAAAAGTGTACACACTAACCATTAGACCAGCAGGAAGGCCTAGCACAAGAATTTAAATATATTTATAGTTTGTATGGGGTAATGTACTTGAAACTATCCTTTGTCTTAATAAAATAACTGCAATGAATTCTCAATGAAGAACACAGAAAATAAGGTATGTAAAAAAACTGCACATAAAATTCAATATAAAATAATATTTTTTTATTTGAGTATATATATATTTTTTGACTTCTAGTCAGAATAATAACAATAAAAAGAAATAAATTCCATTTGTGAATAATTATCTCGAAGAGCACAGATTTCGTGATATGTAGGCACTTATTATTATCTAATGGCACAAAACACTTGAGTCCTTTCAGCGATTTTGTTTGTTTCTCTAATAGTTAATTTATTTCATAAGGTATGGTTGAGATCCACTCACGATACTGGTCAGTTTGTGTTGATATTCTGTTTACAAATCCCTGTAACGAAATAACATCTTTTCGTGAAGTAACAAAAAATAACATTTTTGATATCAACAGTACGGCTTTTTTAAAAAACTAGATTACATGCATATGTTAGTATGTTAAAAACTCCTCTTTACAAAAACACGTCCCATAAATCTTAAACTATATTTTTAAAATATAATTAAACTACTATTAAACGGAAACTGGCCAACGTGGAATTGTTGTTGTCATTTTGTAGTTTAGCAATACCTTTTAACACCTAAGTCATATAACACATGGATTTGCAATTTAATATGGGCCCCTAACCACGAGTCCCACTGGTATGTGAATCTGGATCTTCTGCTCTTAGGGCGATAACTAACCATTTAACCAAGAAGGAAGACCTCGAGCAACGCGAAATTGGAAAACTATTCTGACTGAATAACAGAAAATATTTTCTGCTCCAATACATAGTATATGCTTGCTTATTTGTATAAATAGTCGCTTGTTATTATTTTGAAGAGTTAGAAACGCTTGTAAATGATAGGATGAGATGCACAATGGGAAGTGCATATCATAAATAAATTTGCACTGCCCTCTGAATTGTCCAAGTCATTAACCATGAGGCAACATGGCGGCTACACATTATAGCGGTTACTTCCCTTACCTACACATTATAGCGGTTACTTCCCTTACCTACACATTATAGCGGCGACAAGATGCTCCAATGTCGATCGCGTCTTTTGAATTCAGTGTGAGCTTCTTTCAGACACAGAAGACTTCGAGACACAAGCTATGCAGCATAAGTAAGTATACTGTAAATCCAGATGTAACGAATGATAAACAGATAATTCCTCCACCGTCGAGAATACGAAAAACCTGACGATAGGCGACAGAAATGGTCCGATTCAATCGTCACTTGGAGAAAATTCCAGGAAAATACGCATTTAACGTAGAAAGTTTACAGACCCCGAGAAAAGTAACTCTTTCTAGACAATTGATAACTTAGCAACAAATACACAAAATTTAGCATGATATAACAAAGACATCTAAAGCTAACAAAAATATTTAAAATTAACACATTATATTTTCAATTAAGACATGAAATAGAAATAATTATTCACAAGATATGATTACACATAAAATTTTGATATTTACATAAGTATTTGTAATAATACTTCATATTTAAGAGAAGCTTCTAGATTCATTCCAGTGAGAGGGTTCCAGTTTTCCAGTAAGTCTAATATACAGAGGTTGTTGATTCAGTTACATTGAGCAAAACTCAATAACCAACTATACCGCGCCTGCGCAACCCATCGTGTGAGATTGCCAAGAGACAAACAACAGGAACACGTTCGTCACGTAGTCAAGCGTAGTCTGACGCCGACGAAACTAAACAGATTCTGGGAGGAACAGCGGCCCTTTCCGACACTAAATTCATAGCGTTGCGCATCGTAGGAATGTGTAAAGTGCGTAATTTTCGTGTAGCTCGTACCACTGTGAATCATATTATACGGAAATATGCGGCACAGAGCGCTTGGCTCAGTACATCGACGCGAGCAGCTAGAACTGTTTCCCAAAAGGGTTCATGATTATGGCCGATTTCTTGTATAGGAGCAAACTGCGTCTCCGAAAAGCGGATTGAAACGTGAAAATCAATAGGGTGTACTACCAAACTTATGTCCTGACTGAAATATACTAGCACAAAATCTCAATATTGTACGGACAAGACTTGAACCAGGTTAAACTGCATCAAGACAAGGCATCTAGTCACACGGCGAAAACATCACTGGAATTCTATTACCGTATGGAACTGCGGCAATTCCTTTCTTTGACATCCCTGTCAAGAGTCTAGATATCCAATGGATTATTGTGCTTCCAGACTCCTTAAGAGGATCGTATGACGTCGTCGAGTCTGCACCATCCTTGACCTGTAGAAAGCCTGTAAAGACGAGTAGGATGCAATACCCATGGCCAGTTGCAACGCTGTCTCCTGCAATGGAAACTTCAATGCTAAGCAATAAGAAGTAGAGGTGGTCTCCAGATCGAATACAACAAGTAGTGCAAACACGGCATTTACTAAGTACGAGATACATTCAAATTCGGCTCAATATAACTGAATCAACCTCTGTATTTCGGTAGGCAGTAGTTATTTATGATGAAGCGTGTTGATTGTAGAATAGTGTAGGTCTTTATTCATAAGCTACTTACTTGTAAAAGTAACTTACTGTTATTGTAGTTTGCTTGCTCGATGCTGTAGTTATTATTAGTATGTATATTAGTCAATTACATGTAAATGATAAATCATGCAGGAGCATGTAGTCTATATTAGGTGTTGCTTGTAATTAAAATTATTTGCAGTTAATGCATTATTTGTTGAATCGTTGAGAAATAAAGAGTTTGTATGTATTCGTGTATCTTAGCTTTAATATGTAGTACTAACTACTTATCATGATAATAATGAGGTACTTTCAACATTTTATATAATCGCAGACAACTTCATATCAATATCTTATTTATATTCTCTTCCTAATATAATTTGCCATTTATCATTGTAATATTATTATTAATTATAATTCTTATACATTATTTACTTCGTCGCGTATACTAATAAAATCTTATCTTATCCTCTTCATTTTATTGTTATTCTTATCTGTTAATGTTAATATATATAAATATATAAATAAGGTGAACCTAAAATATGTGCACAAACTCCGGGAGGTCATTCGTGACATCGAAGGATGACAAAAAGCCCTCTTGCATATTGTCGAATTCTGCGTCGTGTAAGAATGACAAGGTTGCTAACTTGGAATTGAAACTCGAATCCTGACAATTGGAACGGAACAGAAAGATATGCACATAATTCGAGAGGTGATTCGTAACACCAAAAGAAGACAAAATATTCTGTTGCATATTGTCGAATTCCGCGTCGTGTAAGAGTGACAGAGGTACCAACTTGGAATCGAAACGATGTGTTGTCACAATTGGAGTTTCGATTCCAAGTTGGTACCTCTGTCACTCGTGATGTGATGTGATTTTAGTTTAGCGTCCCGTTCAGCAGCGAGGCTATATGAGACGTGGACCTACTGATTAACGTGGAATCCGAACCACTTGAGCTCCCGCCGGGCTCTGTCACTCGTACACGACGCGGAATTCGACAATATGCAACAGAACTTTTTGTTTTCTTTTAATGTCACGAATCACCTCCTGGAGTTCGTGCACGTCCTTCAGATTCACCCTATATATATGTTAATATGAAGCGAAATACATTTAGCTATCAGTATGAAGTTATTTCTGAACGAATCCTTCATCAAAATGGAAATTATATATACTGTTGATCAAGCAATAGAAAGTTCCTCCCATAAATGCAAGCATATACATAAACATAAGCAAATAATTATGAAGCTTACGACATGGCCTTTGAAATATGCTTGTGCATCGTCACTGAAAAATTATGTTCAAGAAGATCCCAAAAGAAATGTACAAATCACCAAGAACTTAGCATGAGACGTGGACCTACTGATTAACGTGGAATCCGAACCACTTGAGCTCCCGCCGGGCTCTGTCACTCGTACACGACGCGGAATTCGACAATATGCAACAGAACTTTTTGTTTTCTTTTAATGTCACGAATCACCTCCTGGAGTTCGTGCACGTCCTTCAGATTCACCCTATATATATGTTAATATGAAGCGAAATACATTTAGCTATCAGTATGAAGTTATTTCTGAACGAATCCTTCATCAAAATGGAAATTATATATACTGTTGATCAAGCAATAGAAAGTTCCTCCCATAAATGCAAGCATATACATAAACATAAGCAAATAATTATGAAGCTTACGACATGGCCTTTGAAATATGCTTGTGCATCGTCACTGAAAAATTATGTTCAAGAAGATCCCAAAAGAAATGTACAAATCACCAAGAACTTAGCATAATAAGTTAGAATTTAAAACATATCCACAGACATTGGAAGTGTCCTACAATCAGGAACTCGGGACGGGTTCTTAGGTAATACACTCTCTTCATCATTACCATACTAGATAAGCATAACATCAATGATTGAAACTGATTATGTATCGCTAATCCTAAGCAGCCTGATCTCTACAATTACTTTTGCAAATTATTTCCTTCTTTTAGAATAAAATACAATGGCTGGTCTGCTATCAGTAAATTTATTTCGACTGCAAGATGTTGGTAAAATTTAGTAATAAGCAAACAAAACTTCTGATATTTAATTTAGAAGTACTTCTAAGACTTTGGTGTCGACATGTATCATTCGGTGAAATGTGTGTGTTCATTTTCTTTTTATACCTTTTAACCCCAGAACTACCATGCGTTTTGCCACACGTCTTCTACCATTCAAATCTAATGGACCCTAATTAAAAATCGAGGCTATTGAGAAATTTTATATGGTATGCACTGTTTTATTGTATGAAAAAGAAAAAAGAAATACACCGCAAATCTTGATATAGGAAGTTTTCACAACTTCAAAGTTTTCTCAAGTTACACAATGTTGCAACCTTTGCAGGTAAATATGCAATGTTCTTGTCAAACATTGTTTGTGCTCAAATGACACACAGTTCTTGTCTTCCTATCTACGGGTGATGGGCACATATGACACCGTGTATTCTTTCTCTGGTTAGGTACAATACCCTCTTCAGGAGATTGACGCTTTTCAGGCTCAGCTGTAATCTCATCTAATTTACCCAGATTTTCTCTAGTCTGATAAAAAGACTCCCGCTTTCGTTTCTTTGGTGTATCGTGAGCCTCACAAATGCAGAGCCACCAGATAAATGCATTTAGAGCACTGACATCTAACATGCAGACATGATTGAGAAACTCAGAGGCAACTCTGGCTTGTTTTTCCGTACAGTCCTGACGTAAGTTATTCGATTCTCCAACAGTTTTCCCACAAGATCCAAACTGATGAAAAAAATTATCTGCTGTTATGTTTCTGCCACTATTAGTCAATTCCTCACCTAAATCTAGCCCAACCCGCTCACCCTGATTTACTTCCCCTGGTTGATTTTCTTGTTGCTCAGTATGTATTTGCATGTTCCATGCACAACTCGTAGCACTAGCACAAAATCCATATTTTCATTCCATATTTTTCAGGTTTGTTGGGAATATATTGACGAAAAGGACCAAAAGACCTCTGGTCCTCTGAAGGCCTCTGAAGACCAAAAGTTCTTTACCAATGGTAACATTCTCTCCTACAATAAATACATCTTAAAGCGTATATACCCAAGAGTCAAATATTCCCCGAATTGGTTGCAGTTTCTCTGGAGACATATTTTTGCGTCTGGAGGTTGCGTCATCAAAAAGGAGAACTGTTTATTTATTGCCTGAAACATGTTACGAGACATTATACGGTCGAACACTGGACGACCATCTTGAACACTCCACAGCTGTGTGACTTCTTTATTTTTGGACTTGTAGACACCAATTAGAATCAACACTCCAGAAATTTCTCAGATTCTTTCCAAGTTATACATTTCCAGTCAACCTCATAAAAAATCTCTCCCTCTTTATTTGTTCACTTGTGTAAGCTGTCAATAAGAGGACTACGAAAGAAAAGCCTACATACTGGAAGTTCATCATCCAAATTTCTGTGTATAATGGCTAGGCCCTGATTTTTCATAAATAACATTTGTTTCTTTTAACACGTGCATGATTTGATTTCGGCTAATGCGATTGCCATACTTCCACACCATTTTCTGATAGATATTCCAAATTTCTGCTGGAAGGGTCTACAATTTGGCCCAATCTTACACGCTGCAATAAGATACATCATCAAACGATTCATTTTCACTTATATAATCCTCAAATGTTTCCATATAATGTGGTTCACCATCATCAATTTATGTAAATATTTTTCAATTTCTTCAGTGCTAGGCTCTGTTCTCATGTTGCCATTTTCACCTAGAACGCTCGTATAAAACTTTGAGAGTACTAATATGGATTCTAAAAGACACAAACGGCTGAGAGACGTTACATCTTTTCAAAAAAAATTGTAGCTTCAGCAGTACTATCTTGAAAACTCAAGTGGAATTACAACTAGAAGTTGTCCACTATATATATAGTAGCAATCACGCTAACTAATTTCATGTCTGTACGATAACAGAACAAGCCATCTATATTTTATTGTAGCAGCACAATATAAGCAAGTATATACAACACATACATAATACTATCTGGCGATGGATCCATTGAACCCGAATGGTAGACAAAGGGCAGTTGAGAAAATTTGACAACCTACGAATGCGAGTGAAGTTTTAATTTTGTTGTAATTCAGATTGATAAAAATGTAAAAGTCACTAAACGAGACAGTCCTTGTTTACACAGAAAAAGAATAGAAATAATGGAATCTATAATCACATGTCCAATGGACCTACTTGGTAGTTCTAGGGTTAAATTTGTAGGCAACAAAAATTTTACCATTCTTACGATCAAACACTGATTGAGCACGAGTCGTCAGAATTTAATTTAAAATTAATTTAAGAAATTGGATTTAATTTAATTTAATTTAATTCAAGGTTGAATAATATATTGAAATTGGCTAACGAAAACAAGCCAATTTTTTATCAAAAGGACAAAAGAACATCAAATAAATAGTAAAATAGTTTTAAAATAGATGAACATCAAATAAAGATTAAAATTAAAGACTATAATGTTTTGCTCAAAGAAGCCGGGATATTACAAACTCAATATTAGACTACGACGGCCGAGATTCTCCGGAATCTCTCATCGTCATCCATTATTTTAATATATTTTTACATAAAATTACTATATTACAAAACAATTATTTGAAACTTAAGTTAGTGACATATTTTTATATCTAAAGATACAAAACTCTCAATTAAGGTTAAGAAACAAATATAAACTCTTCAACTCTTTTATTCTGACTTTGATTCTGAAAGTGATTGCGGGAAGAAAAATGGTCCTTTTTGTGCCACTATTCTGCAAACCAAAGTTTATGGGATTTATTTTGTTACATAGTACCCATCAAAACTATCTATCTATCTATCTATCTATCTATCTATCTATCTATATATATATATATATATATATATATATATATATATATATATATATATTGCTTTTCTACTTTTCTATAACATCCTGTGTCAAGATACTGTGAAAAATAAGTTTTTAGAATTTTATTTTATTATATATGTCGCATAATAATAATAATAATAATAATAATAATAATAATAATAATAATAATAATAATAATAATAATAATAATAATAATAATAATAATAAAATAATAATAATAATAATAAAATTATTAAATAATTAAGTGAAAGAAATACATGATGAATTACGCATATGTACCTAAAATTATTATACTGGATGTCTGACCATCTATTTCACAATAAATACAATACAACATCACCTGTATTAACCGAAAATGTTGCCACAATTGAAGTAAAAGGATTTATATAAGACTTTTGGTTATAGGCACTGGAGCTATTCAGCCGGTTTGCACTGGTTGGTCGGAACCGGTTGTTAAAATATTTCGAGTTCGCAGAACCGTTTGTTATACTAAATCATAAACTCACACACACATGCGCGTTGCTGGAAGGGAGAGCTTATTGGATACAGATTTTTCACAGCCAAAAACAATTGACCTATTTAAAGAACTTTGATTTGCTCTGTACATACCAGAAGATTAATGGCGGAGTGACGGATCGGTAAATTTTATTTCAAGTATCTGTGCTTCTAGAAATTCTTACAACTACGGGGTTGAGTATATGATCTCTAAGAACAAGGTATAAGCGTTTATTCCTTAATCTCAAATGCTCGGACATTAAGAATGAGAACTGGGCTTATAAAAGGAAGTGGTGAGCGTTATTTATATTCGAAACGCATACATGCCATTATCAACAATTGACGATCCATTGCTGGATGAAGGTCTTTCCAAAATCAAGTATCTTAGACAATTCGTTTCCAAGATATTCACAGGGCTACATAATTTCGTGATATCACCTTGTATTACGATGCTGTGTAGGTTGCTACTCGTCACTTATGGTACCCAGTTTGTTTCCTAAGAGAATTATATATTTGGCGTTCTGGGCGCGGAAAAGTCCCAGAAAATTCAAATATTTCGCGAAGTATACAGATCAGCAAAACAAACAAAAACACGTATTAAATAATTTTTAGAAAGATATCCAATGATAGTAAACGCAACTCCCTATTCCCACCCCTTTTGGGAATTCGGGGGTAATTTTAAAATTTTAAATGAGAACCCACATTTTTTATTGCACTCTTGGATTCTCCAGAAAAAGGAACAGTGATTTGACTCAGAATTGGAAAAAGTGTCATCAGGATGGCGTTTGAATAGACACACAAAAAAGGGTGTACCATAACGCTATGGAAATGCAAAATGTCAGTCCGGTGCTCTGTAGTCATACGGTTAGCGTACTAGACTGTGCAGTCAGAGATCCTGAGTTCGATCGCCGCTCAAGCCATCATTTTTTTCTTTTGTTATTTCCTCAAATAATAAGTACATACTTTTTAACTTCAATTAGTACTTTATTCAAGTTACATATAATACAATTTTGATAATTGTTTTGCAAACTAGATTTATGAAGTGGTTCTTAGTAATAGGGTTATTAGGGTCAAAGTTTTACTAGGGAAAATGAAATGAAATGAAATCTTTGAGTTTTACGTCCCACGTTTATGCCGGTTAGGCTAAAGGGGACGGTGATTATGAGAAATGAGTGAAATGGTGGAATGAAGAAAGTGGGAGGAAACGGGAGAACCCCGAGAAAACCCACGCACACGGTGTTTGTTTACCACAAAGTTCACTTGGCGGGAGCAGGGTTTGAACCCTGGACCCTAGAGGTAAACGCTCTACCATTGAGCCACCGCGGCCCCCAAGTTTTACTAGGGTTATTTACAACAAAAACAATCCATTTTTGTCAAAATTTGTATTTTCTTGCAAGTTAATAAATTATGGACAAACACATTATTTCTTATCGAAGTTAAAATGTATGAATTGATTATTTTGATACAAAAAGTACACATAGAAATTTTACTCTGAGTGCGAATCGAACTGAGGACCTCTGACTCCACAGTCTAGTACGCTAACCGTATGGCAACAGGTTACGGAACTGACATTTCGCATTTTCATAATGTTATGGTAATCCCTTTTTTGTGTGTCGATTCAAGCGCCATCCGTGAAGGCTCTGTTTTCAGTTCTAGGTCAAATTACTGTTCCTCTTTCTGAGAATTCAAATGTGCAATAAGAAATGGGGTTCCAATTTAAAATTATAAAGTTAATTCCGAAAGGGGTGGGGATAGGGGATTGCGTTTGGTATCATTGGATAGATTTCTAAAAACTATTTAATAGGTGTTTTTATTTGTTTTGCTGATCTGTATATTTTGCGAGATATTGGACCTTTATATATATATATATATATACAGAGAACCGATTGTTAAAAAATAACTATCGCATTTATTTATCTCAATATTCACATACCTTGATGTTCATAGCAATATAAAACAGTACCCTACTCAACACCCTTAAATATCTTTGCTGCCTCGACGAATTTCATTTTGTCTGCGACATTTGATGGAGTATCACCAAGCATATCTTGCAAATGAGGATCTGCGCAACATTCCATCAAGAATTCTATAGTAGGTAATTGACGATGAAGAACTGCCTGCAAAGACAAATTAATAAATAAATGTATATATGTAATATGTTAGCTATATACTACAGTGGCATTGGGTGAAATTTTACTTTGGGTAAGCAATGGTATCAGAGGCGGCTCATGAGGGACATTACACAGCCTATTTTACAGCTTCATGTACATTATTCATGTAACTATATCCTTCATTCTTACACATGTTCTTATTATTCGAATAAAGTAGACAATGTCAACAATCAGTCGCGTAAGCAGAATTTCATCAAAGATGGCTTCAAGTACTCTATCTCATATTCTTTCAGAACAAGCATGATTTGGGTACAAAACTCTTAATATGATAAATGTTTATTATTCCATAATATTTTGCTTAAGAGTGGCTTAAATTCAGCACCCCCACTGCCAGCATTGGCACCTAATTTTAATTCGTGTTGATAAAATTAGTAATGATGTTATCCTATTCTCTGTCTAAATTACCTTTTTATTCAGTGTTGAGTTTTGGATTCTGTGTTCTAATATAATATGCCTCGAAAACACTTATCTCGATTAAATATGAAGTACGCTGCAAAACCGTAATATGCCGTCCAATATGATTTAAGCCTGTATTTGTTCCTGGGGATAAATATCCAATTAATGTATAGGACTTAAAAACAATATTGGTGAAATAAGAATATTAATAAGGTCAGTAAAATATGTTATGTAATGTCAAAAAGCTTGGAAGATAATTGTACGAAATAAAGGAAAGACTTCCGGCTATTCCTCGGATAATACATCGTCGGCATGGTGACAACTGAAACTCAAGGTTATCTAGCACTCAAATATAAGACGCTCTTCCTTTTCCACATAATCAAATATCAAAAATTGAAATACTTTAATATATCGTCGCTGCGCCTCGAAGAACCGTTGTGGCTTTTTTTTTTTTTTTTTTTTTTTTTTTTTTTTTTTTTTTTTTTTTTTTTTGTCGAAAATGAGTTATGCCGTGCAAATAAACCTGAAAGCTGTCATGCAGCGTCCCTTATAATGTGATAAGTGAATATTCAATTGTTTCGCCACAACAATGAAAAATAATTGAAATTAAAGGCTTCAGGTTCTTATCACATACGTATTATTTAATGTATACAAATCCTCTATGTGCTTATAAAGGCGCAGAAGGTGCTACTTAAGCACAAAAATAGTAATATAATATTGCTGAAGGAAACTACAACAATGTCCAGTGCATAATATACGCAGAATCAATTTTATTGTATTTTTCAAGTGTTTCCGTATATATTTGGCAATTTTTTTTTTTTTTTTTTTTTTTTGTTTCTCCTGAAAAGTTGTGGTTTTAACACATAGAGGTTCTTCGAGACGCAGCGACGATATCAAGTGAGGAAGAAATAACATTAGAACAGCAATTCACTGAAAGAAAGGAAAGCAAAGTATTGAAGTGTTAAAAAGAAATACTTATTGACATCCTAAAGATAAAAAGTAATGTGAAATATGGGATGACACACACACATATATAAGAACACAAGAACTGAATTTTTATTTCGTAAACGCAAACAGTTGCAGTAAATTGGTTAGTGCTGTATTCCTCCTCTTCATTTGCATGAAGTTTCACTCTCCCGACCTTGGGAGTGTCAACAGAAAAGTTATTTTGTAACTGTATCGTGTCGGAAAAGGCCTAATTAAACTTGTCCAGATACACTGATTGGACAATTTTTTTTTTAAGTTATTTACACAATGTACAAATTTCTATTTCGCAAATAGTAATTGTCACTCGCAAAATAATAACTGTAATTACAGAATACCAAAAATATGCATATAATTTTGCTTATGATAAAAACTGCAAAAGGCTATATGAAACATAGACTTACAGCTTAACGTGGAATCCCAACCACATGACCTCCCGCTGGAAATCGAACCAGAATCTCCGCACGCTAAGCATGTAAGAAACACTGACGAAAGAAAGACATTGGTACACTAAACGCAAATGTAAAAGCAAATTCTTTTTTCTTAGAAATGTGACCAAGGGTAATATGAAAGAAAACGTATTGTTAGGGCCTCTTTGGTCTGGACACGTTCATGCGACGGATATCTGTGTCTCCTCCTCTATGGATATCTGGTTTTAAGAACTTACCTTAGATGGCAGAACCATGGGGAAGATGTATTCGAAAGAAATGTGTCTGTAGATGCAGTCCCGAGAAGAGAAAAATCTTTTTATGAATATGTCTATAGACTCTCTCCCCAATTCACCGTTGGCGATGAAGCGCGTTTAAAGACGCGCTCTCCATTAAACAGCAGAAAAATCATTGTTTTCTATTTTACCGTTGAGTTACTTACCATATGAAGTGCTGTTCTTCCACTATAGTCAGTCTGATGCAAATCTATTCCTGCCAATTCGTATGACTTAAGCCTTTCCACGTTACCTTCGCCACCAAGACTGAAAAATAATTATTAATATCAAACAATGCATTTAATCGATTATAAAGACGTTCATAAGCTCCATCTTTGCTTTACATTTTTTCTTTTAAATTGCAGATATCAATTTTTTGGTAAAAGTGCCTACACTTGGATAAATTTTTAATTGCCTTTTTTATTCTAATTTGAGAACACTTAATACAAAGGAAATATTTTTAAATACATATGCCCATACAGTCACAGAAAAATTACCTTAAAGTAGGATATTTAAACTACCCCTCATGTCAACGCTTGGATAAATTTTTAATTGCCCTTTTCACACTAATTTAAGGACATGAAACCGAACAAAACTATTTTTAAATATATATGTTCATGGGGTCACGAGGAAAACGACCTCAACATTGACATATAAATAAACTCCATAAACGAATATTTAAAAATATTTCCATTGGTTTCCGCGTCCTCAAGTTAGTACTGAAACCTTAATTAGAAATTTACCCAAGCATGAGTAGTTTTATTGGCATGAGTGAAGTTCAAATGTTCTACTTTGAGGTAACTTTTCTCATGATTAAATGAATTGATATGTTTTAAAAGAATTACGTTCCATTCAGTGTCTTCAAAACAGTATAAAAAGCGAAATTAGAAGTTTATCCAACCGCGAGCACTTTTAGCATTGGCATGAGAGGTATAATTAAAATATTCCAAATTTAACGTAATTCTTTGCTGACCTCATGATATTACTTAAAAATAACTTCTTAGATCCAGCGTCTTAAAATTAGTATAAAAATCGCAATTAGAAATTTATTCAAGCGTTTGCAGTTTTACCATTGGTATGAGCGGTATAATTAATTTTTTTATGACCTCATGACATACTTAAAAATAGCTCCATTGGTTTACTGTTTTCAAATTAGTATAAAAATCGCAATTAGAAATTTATCCAAACATCAGTACTTTTACCAAGAGCGGCATTTGTTTCTTTATAATTTTTTAGTATATGTACAAAATACTACTGAATAAACTAGTCAGTGGGGCCGCGGTGGCTCAGTGGTAGAGCGTTCACCTCTGGTGCTTGGGGTCCCGGGTTCGATCCCAGCCCCCGCCAAGTTAACTTTGTGGTGGACAAACACCGTATGCGTGGGTTTTCTCAGGGTTCTCCCGTTTCCTCCCACTTTCTTCATTTCACTCATTTCTCATAATCACCGTCTCCTTTAGCCTAACCGGCATAACCGTGGGACGTAAAACTTAAAGATTTCATTTCATTTCATTTTTAAACTAGTCAGTTTTTGAGATTTTCTTTCTTGTTCAGCTCGTCATCGAAGCCTGCAACATTTAAAAAAAATACACTAATCGTTATATTTAAAAATAGACAGATGAGAGATTCAAAGAAATGACAATTAACATTCTTCCACTCGAATAGCCGTTGTTGTGTTTAAATATCATATTTCCAGTTGAGTTATCAAATGTGGTAGTCTCACCAGCTTTAAAGGATTCCTTTTTGATAACTCAAGCATTCTGACTCATTGAATTATGAATATCAATCGTTGGTACTATAATATTGTCGGAGAAAAGTTATCACTGTTTACTTAAAAGTAGTGACTTTTCGGACTAAGAAAAAACTAATGTATCGAGAATTCATTCGGATAAAAAGTGAAATGAAATACATATATATATATATATATATATATATATATATATATATATATTATATAGATAGATAGATAGATTGATTGACATAGTATAACACTGTGTGGAACAGTAACTACATAACGGAATTTATATATAAAAGAGCCTTTGCTGTTTGAAAAAAAAAATACTATTAGAGTGAAATGGCTTCGTGAAAGCGAAAAGAGACATCATAAATAGTAACAATAAATAGCATGCAAATACTGTTATTCGGTTAAGTTATAAATAACACTTAATATAAAAGGAAGAAAAAAAGGTTTTAATTGACAGAATGATTTTTGTTTAAGTCCGGACACATCTTTAAAATTCTAGATCTACATTGGAAGTGTCTTCCTTTTTTCCTTTTCTCTATAACCTCTTTTAAATAACAATTTACATTGTAAAGTTGCAATATTATACGCCAAAAGCCTTCAAAATTGCTTGATAACGTTATTAGCAAGAGACTGAGATTTCATTACTGACTTTCCTTAATTCTAAATTTATTAGTTTATAGAAAATAGTGACATACCGGCAAAGTTCTTCACCTAAAGCATGAGGGCTCTGCACATAATGGGCTCCACATTTCACCAACAAAGATATTATAGTATGATGATTATGATCTATAGCATCCTTTAATGGAGTACGGCCAAATCTTAAAATAGAAACAAATAAATATTCACATCAGTTTTAATTGTTACTTTATTTTTAAAAATAAATAAATACAATGTAGTATAAAAGTAATAGGAGTGAAGGTGAAGATGTATTTACGAAAACGTACTTACAATAATGGTTGAGCGAAATTGATTTGACATAGTATAACACTGTGTGGAACAGGAACTACATAACGGAATTCATATGTAAAAGAGCCTTTGCTGTTTGGAAAAAAAATACTATTAGAGTGAGATGGCTTAGTGAAAGCGAAAAGAGACATCATAAATGGTAACAATAAATAGCATGCAAATACTGTTATTCGGTTAAGTTATAAAGACCACTTAATATAAAAGGAAGAAAAAAAGGTTTTAATTGACAAAATGATTTAATTGTTTAAGTTAAGTCCGGACACATCTTTAAAATTCTAGATCTATATTGGAAGTGTCTTCCCTTTTTCTCTTACCACTTAATATAAAAGGAAGAAAAAAAGGTTTTAATTGACAAAATGATTTAATTGTTTAAATTAAGTCCGGACACATCTTTAAAATTCTAGATCTATATTGGAAGTGTCTTCCCTTTTTCTCTTAAAGTAACGACAAGTTAATGTTCTGACCTAGCTAATTCACCATATGATTATTTTCACGTATCTTGCTTTGTGAAATACAGTATGATTTGCATATAAATTAAATGTAAAGAAAACAATTTAGGTAACACGAAGACTCACTTAGTTCAAATTCGCTCTACATTTCTGGAGGAATAACTAAAAGACAAAGAAAATATATTTTTAAAAGTCTTAACGACTTAGAAAATACTGTATAATTAAATAAAATTTTCTTAGATCATGTTTACAGTTAAGAATTATATCATGACGTAAATACTGATGTCATAATGTAATCACGGTTCATTGTGTGATGTAATATGACAAATACTATTACCTTCTCTTTCGCGGTACTTCTTAAGCTCTTTATATATATATATATATATATATATATATTGTATGTTATTTTCGAAGAACAAAAAGTCATCCTAACTTTTTATACTAACGATTCATAAGCTGATAAACAAATTAAACTTACTTTTAAAAAGTACATAAGAAACAAAATGAAATTAACGTCCTATAGTTTAACGTCCTACGATTATACCCTTTAGGCTGAGGGTGACGGATTAAAAGGTAAGACTTTAAAGTTGCCATGTCGAATCAATTAGCGAAATTGGAACTCCTTTATTTTAATAAGAAATAAGAAAATATTATACTATAAAAATTCATAGACTAAAGCTCAAAAACAACGTTGGTATTTAGCAACAATATAACGAACTACCAGTTTGAAGAGTGCAAGATGGACTCAATTTAAATCTTAATTAGCCATCGTGAGATTTTCCAGGAATAGTATGGATTTTAAACGTCAAATTAAAGGCACTACAAATAAAGATATTGAACGATCTGAACACTGTCATCTATTGAAATAATGCTTAATTAACTGATACTGCCTACCCACATACAAATTTAAATACATTTATTAGATCTTAAATTATTTAACAGGAAAACGATACATTAGAGAAACATTTTTATGAAAAGTATTGTACTATTATTGGGTTTAAGTACAAAATTTCAGGGCTTTAGTATGGAAGTTACTGGAATTTAAGTTGCAAGATTTGACACTAACGAACAAATAAACAGAAAAATAATATAATAAAAAGTATTGTAAACGAGAACGACTTCACCCGATCATTTCAGCAACTAGAAACGACTGGTATCTTCAAGGATGAAACAAAAAGGGAGTAAGATGGTTAAAGTTTTCTAGTAATTTCTTAGCAGTGAATTTCTTTGTAATGTATTCGTCAAGTTCCACCATATAAGTACATATAAAGTAGTTTTCATTTTTCTATGAATTATCCTAGTTCCTTTTTTCCACCCAACTTTCTCGAATCTTACAACCTGTAATATGACTGCAGTATTTGTCTGTAAAAATTATCGGGGGGGGGGGGGGGAGGAATCTTCTTTTAACAAAACCCTGTGGCCAGGATGGCTATTCTATCATGTTATTTATCCCTTATTGTATCACTTGTTAACCCATCTTATACACCCTATCGTATTCTTGAGTACAAGTGACTTACCATTTAATCTACGAATTGGTACTATATTCTCCAGTTTTAGGCAACTGTAAATCTATACTGATAATTTACAAAGTGCCAATTTTTATTATTTATTTTTTATTTATTTATTTTTATAGACAACTAGCAGCGTTCACCCCGCTTCGCTGCGGTCACCCCGGAACGCAATAAACTTTGTTACTTAGATAATTTTTACTTTTTCGCTTTCAAGTGATATGATAAAAACCATAGAAGATTGCAGTAAATGTTAACATTATATCGCCTGTCATTTATGTTAACCCGCCCCGCTTCGCTGCGGTCACCCCGGAACGCAATAAACTTTGTTACTTACATAATTTTTACTTTTTCGCTTTCAAGTGATATGATAAAAACCATAGTAGATTCCAGTAAATGTTAACATTATATCGCCTGTCATTTATGTTAACCCGCCGAGTGACACGGTCATGCGGGTTGCATATAAATACGTTTATTTTTATACCTATGATGAACTAACAAAGGATTTGTACGTTATGGACACTTGAATGGTCAATTATCTCAAGACACTGGTAATTAAAAATTAAAGTGATATGATAAAAACCATCTAGGGTCCAAATCCTAATAACCCCCCAAAAATGAAAGAAATTGGTTCAGCCGTATTAGCGTGATGAGCTAACAAAGGATTTGTGCGTTCTCTTTTATATAATAGATAATCTATATTACTTCATAATAAAATATTTCTTTAATCTATAATACAATAATTCATTTTGCAGAAAAAAAATATATAATTCTCTCCCAAAACAATGTGAAGAAAGGTTGTTATTGATTATTAGCTTACATTACTACGATAAATCATTCATTAATATCCTGTAGATCTAAATATCCTGAATAAATCAAAATGCCTTTTTCGTTAGAATAATTTTCGAATATTCTGCACTTACCTGTCTTTCGAATGAACATTAGCGCCATTATGCAATAAATAGGCAACTACATCAAGCTTTCCTTCGCAACACGCAATATGTAATGCAGTACGTTTGTCTATATTGTAAGCATTAATATTAGCACCCTGGAAGAAAGAAAAATTGCAAAATTATTAAAATTAATTGAACGCATAATATGAAATATATTTTATGAATTTCAAGTATCTTTCATTTCATAAACTAAAATTTTCTGATTCTAGAGGGTTCATCAAAAGATAAAAGATTCCTATAAAACACAAAGGAAAAAAGTGCTCAGAACGAAGAATAATAGATCGGAAGAAGTGCTCTCAAACATTAAAATGATAGAAGTTAGGAAAAAAGGAAAATAAAAATTATGTTTTCGATAGTGGCAATGAAAGTCAAATATTTACCGTTAATCACACAACAATCAGTTCATCCGAATGGCCAAACCGTGTTCATCGACTATAGCACTATGGAATTTATTTACTGCAAGCTTCGACAGATATAATAATGCAATGAAAATCCGAAATAGTACATAAAACTTTACTGAATATAGAAATTCACAAATAAACCTGTCTAATAAACTATATAAACTAAGCTTAACTTCAAACCAGCT
The DNA here is from genome assembly GCF_964235325.1 of Thermobia domestica. Classification (NCBI taxonomy): domain Eukaryota; kingdom Metazoa; phylum Arthropoda; class Insecta; order Zygentoma; family Lepismatidae; genus Thermobia; species Thermobia domestica. The sequence continues at coordinate 83,214,392 of NC_137464.1, forward strand.
TCTAGTTGCTTTTATTTTGTAGTGGAGTATTTAAAGGGAAGAAAATAAGACTTAACTGATGTATGAAAGTAGATTTTGAAATGATTTTGAGTAGTTTGAATCCGCTATACTGAGAATATCGAGAATACAACTACATACTCTCTTTCAACAACTAAAACATGGAAGTAAATCAAAGATTTCTTCTAATCTTAGCATTTAATAGTTAACAAATAGTTCTGCTTAATTGTTCTTAATATTTAGTGCTTTTCGCATTCAAAAACTTCAATTCTATGAATTTTTCTTCAAGATAATCTGACTTCCGGGAACTAAAGTATATGAACTTTCAGAAAAGCTTCTCAAATCATCATTTTCTTGTTTACAGGAGAACTATGATATAATATTTTATTTCATGTGCTTAACAGATGAGTCAACTGTTGTTAACTCTGATTCAATATGTTTTTAGATAATTACTGACCACTCAAATAATTAGTGCATCACATAAATAGTCTTTTCAAACAACAAAGAGGATTAAAAAAATATCTGCGAAAGAAACTGTCAGTGTTATAAGGCAATCTTTCATCTATTGCGCTGTTAAATATTCAAAAACTACTTTCAAAAGACTTAGTGAAAAACAACATCTGAGAATGATGTCATTGGCATTTTTACCACCAAAATCCGGAGAGCAGATAGACTTTGTGGTCCAAAATTCAAATAGACAACTAATATTATACAAGGTATCAAAAGTTCACTTCGTTATGACTAAAAATAAGAAAAAAAAAATGAAAAAAGAGTAAAGTTGTTGGAAATAGATGGTATTCAATCTAAAAGGATGGAATTCCAACACATTGATAAGGCACCTTACGTTAAATGGAAAAGGAATGTTGAACGTTTAGCAGATTTTTCTCGTAGACTCTCAGTACACCATCAATACAAAATTATTCGGAGGCGTTCTACGTTTCCTCACTGAACAATATGTACATTCCCCTGTCATTTCTGCGTGTGCTTACGATCCGTTCGAACAGCTTGCTGAACTGAAAACGACCCTTTCTAACATAGAGTATTGAGCTCACATGGTCGGTGTGCTTACAAAAATTACACAATTTTAGATTGAAAACTACTTATTTCGAACAACTTTCATCTCTTTACATGTTTTCATATCTTTACTCATAATGGAATTTGCATATAGCTCCAAGCTTTTGATACGCCCTGTATTTAAGAATATTCATAATATTTCAGTGCCAAACAGAAGGTAATTTTAGGGACAAAATCGTAAAAGATTTACAAGTAAAAGCTTATATCTTCTCGTAGATAGACAGTTTGCAGCCAGTGCCGTGTCGTGGAAAAACAGCGCCCCGGGCGGGAGTATACCACGGTATCCCTGTACACATGAGTGAGATCGACAGACCAGATGCGAAACGCCACCATGGTTGGAGAGAAGCGTGAGAAAATGTTCAAAAATATGATAGCTTTTTATTACTTTTTCCTTTCATTTTATATACGTGCACATGCATTTTATTAACATGAATAACATTATAGGACCACTTCCTAAAGCAGGAAGATGATTTAAGTAGATACTAGTAACATTTCAAATAATTTTCCTCTCTCTCTTTTCTCTTTCCTTCTTTCTTTTGTTTTCCTCTCGAACTTTGCGCCTCTTACTTCGGCGCTCAGGGCCGTCACCCCGCTCGCACCCCCTTCCCCCACGCCACGACACTGCACTGTTTGCAGCTTCTTCTTCGCCTCTAAAAAAAATATCCTTCAGAAACAGATTTTCAACGACGAAAATAATGTTTTTAACATTGTACTAAGCTGAAATTGTTTAACAGACACCTAATATGTTAGTAGTTAAGAATATATTTGAAAATTTGGCAGTTTGTTATTACTTCAGCATGGGTCAACGCGTTACGTGATTAGTTTAACACGATAACTGTTACTGTATGATTGCATTAACGGAAACAAAAAAACTATTATTGTTGTTCTATAATATTTTAGAGCAAAGTGGAGTGAAACTCCACTGACAAGGCAGTCTACCAACGATCAGAACAAGATTCATACTCATATTCTATTTGAGTTGGAGGAAATTTGTCACTTAATTGAAAACATAAAAAACGTGTTTATAATTAATATTAATTCATATTTTTCCTGAAAAATTCTGAAAGTATCATATTTTGTTAAGATTTAAAATTATAGTTTAAAAAGGAAATCAATAGCTATAGGCTGATTCTATTCGAAATATATAAAAATCAATCGACTCTGAAATGCATCGTTTTAATATGGATTTGCCTATTTAAAAAAAAAGTTTGCAGTAGTTTATATATTTTCTTTTCTTTCCTTTTTTTCGTATCAAAAGAAATTATTTTAATTTAATTAGTAATATGTAGCTTTAATTGAATCGTTGAGTTCGAAATCCAGTCATCTCCATCGAAACTAAGTTTACAGCAGAGGCAAACAAAACTAGATATGTCACTATGCATCTGGCACATAGGGCTGTTTTCATTTTTGGACTATAGAATACGGCAATTCTAAGGTTCCACAAATGAAAACAGCCGTATATGTCAGATGCATACTGACCAATTTAGTTTAATTTGTCTCTCCTCTAAATTAGTGTCAATGGAGATGACTGATTTTCGAACTCAATGATTCCATTGTTGGGTGAAATGAAACATGTTAACCAAAGTAATCTGATTATATAGCATACAATATGTAACTCATCTGTATAATCCGATAAAATGTTCAACTCCTGCGAAACTAAAACACGTAACGTCTTGATAAAAATAAGTAGCAGCATCACGTGTACATCTCGTGAAGAAGTTTGATTTATATGGTGTGATATTTTCTCAAATAATATTGAAATTGACAGTGACATTAGATTTCTAAAACTTCTGATTTTAGTAGAGAGATTAGAGTGGAGACAGAATACATTCTTGGAACGCTTATATTGATACCAGAAAACACTTCTCGCTATCTATTACTGTTTTTAACCTATAGCGATCCACGTTAAAACTGAAACTGGTTCATTTCTGCCACTTCCGGTTTAAGAGGATTTAGAGAGAAGATAGCACCTATTCCTAGAACACTAATCTCCTGAAAAAGTCGCTTGAAACTCCGATAAAAAAGTGTAACCCGTTAAAACCTTTTTTTTTTTTTTTTTTTTTTTTTGCCTTCAATATCTGGAACCAAGATATATTATCCATAAAATTAAACTTAGCACTTCTAATATTCTGAAATATCAGAAATGTGGCTTCCTTTCCAGTATTTGATATGGTATTTTTTCTTTTAAGAATATTCTGTGTTTGCCCACCAGCCTTAGAACATATTTACCTTCCCGAGGTTTAAAGTTCTTCTTTAGCTTTCTTTCCATATCTAATAACAGGGAGTTACCACATCAGTTTCCAGTTGTTAGACGTTTTAGCCAACCAAATATACGATACTGCATGATATGCCATTTTGTAAACGTCATAGTTTTATATAACTACCGATTACTCGTGGATAAGTTAATCCATTCTCACAAACTGTTGGTGCAACGATGTAAGATTCTCATCTGGCTGATTCCAGTGAATAACCGGCTAAGTCGGGAAAAGTAAATTTTACAGGAGAGCAGTTTAAAGGTAAATCTTATAGCAGTTACCTGACCAATATTGACATAACCAAATACTGTAACTTCCTCAATTTTATGAATTCGCCGTAGCCACTTCGGCACAATGTAGAACTCGCCGAAAGAAGCTTATACCTGTAAAATCTCAATTTTCCAAAAAAAGTCGACTAGCCGGTTATACACTGGAACCAGCCATCTAAAGATGAAAATAATGAACGGATTATCTTATCCGATTTTAATCCTCGATTGGTGCAACTCAGCATAAATCAATTAAAAAAAAAAAAAAAAAACTGTTTCGTGTTGTCATATTTTTTACTCTTTGTAGATCAATATTGACGATGGGAATTGTAGTGGATTTCGATCACTTTCTGTTTAAGTACAGAGTTAAGGATAGAGATGATAGCATTCTTTGGACCGCTTAATCGGTTGCCCAAAACTTCTTCTTGCTATTTATTCCCATTTTTGCTCTATAGTGATTAACGTTAAGACTACAAATGGTTGATTTTTACTACTTTCAGTTTGAATATCACCTTTATCGACAAACTCAATTACTAACTTTTGCCTTTTTATATCTTGGTAAAAATTAATGGTTATCAATTACGTAATTCTTGAGATTTATTGCCTCCCGAATGGACGGACTGACCGACCCTACAAACACACTTCTAAATATATAAAGAGGTTTCGGTAAAATAATCTGCTTAATTATAGCTATGATGGTTTAGTTCATAAGGCGTGCACCTACCAACAAGATAGCTCGATATTGATCCTTTATAGAGCGGGATTTACACTATTTTTCCGTGTTACCCTAGTTCAAATGCGGCTCTGGGATTCACCCAACCTCTCTGAAGAGGGTAGCTGGAGAAATCTGAAGGCAAAGGCGATTGGAGCATGATTCAGTGGCCATATCACCTTTTCTCAATACAGAGATCATGGACGCGTAAAGTTGTATCTTTACACTGCGCGTGGTCATTTGTCCTGCCCCGAATGGAGAGTGTAGCTATACTTTCTAAGTTAATAAACGTAACGGTTTTCATCGTGTATCTGTTCTCAACTGTAACTGCTGAATTCCTAAGATTCCTTATCCTATATCTGTTTGTGTTGTCAGTTCTACAAGCTGAAATATTAAACTTATGTTCAATTCTCCAGAAGTTTTGTAAATCACTTCAATTTATAAGGATTGCGGCGCTTGAAAGTCTCACACTTTAAGGTTAATAGTTTCGAACTATGTTTTCTTCCCACTCCACTTTTCTCAAAATTCCTCATTAAATTTTCGTTCTTCCCAACTATTTTCTCAATTCTTCTTAGTACTCTCGTTTAATGAACTTCTAATCGTTCCTAATCGCTTTCGTATAATGTTAAAATATCGCTTAATTCATAGTGTTCTACAAGTGTAACTTACATAGTTTTTCATCAATTCTAGCTTGTTAATATCTCCACTGGCAACAGCATTCAACAACATCGCAGGAAACAGAGTTGAAGTTAGCTGATCAAGTTCTTCTGGGGAAGTCAAGTGCAGGGATCTTGCAACAGCCTCAACTAAATCACAATCTTGTAGTCTTGCAGGTGCTGGTGGGGTCAGCTCACCTCGCAAGTTGGTTTGCATCATCTGAAAATAGGTAAAATTTTAAAACTATAATAGTATTAATAAAGTCAAGAATGCACAAGTTTTGTTGGGAAGATAAGAAAAATACAATTTCGAAACTTAACACCAGATAATTTTTTACCATAGAAAAAAATACAGTATACAATAATAATAATAATAATAATAATAATAATAATAATAATAATAATAATAATAATAATAATAATAATAATAATAATAATAATAATAATAATAATAATAATGTAAAACCATTTGAATAAGTTACAAAGAATGGAAAAAATAATGTACTCACGAACTGCAATATGAATGTCTCAAAATGAGATCATCGTTATATTAATGTCAACACATTGACTGAGAATTAAAATAAACTTTGCATAAAAATTATTTATTTTATTTAACTCATTGAATTCCAGTTGTTACGCCATGAGATCAGCTTTCTGGCACGGATGGCAGAACCGGTTCCGGGCGGTACCGGTTTTCGGCTCTGAACGGATCCGTTTCTAAAATATCCGGTTCCGGAACCGTTTTTTTTGGACCCAGGTCTGGAACAAGTTCTTCGGATCCAGGTCTAAAACCGGTTCCCAAGATCCGGTTCTGGAACCGGGTTTTAGGATCCAGGTCTGGAACTGGTTACTAAGATCAGGTTCTGGATCCGGATTTTCGGATCCAGGTCTGGAAGCGGTGCCAGAACTTTGTGGCCATCCCTACGCTAAACCCGACTGCTGGCAGGCTGTGAACAGTGTGCTAGATGAAATGGTGGAAGCGACAGGCAGGCGCCCAGGCGGCGGCCGCTTGTCTCATTTGCCTTAACTAACTGTGTAACTGGCAAACTCATTGGCTAAACAGGCAAACTAGCAAACTCATTTGGCTAAACACTCACTGGTTTACCAATCTTTTTCTGGGGACACAAGCGGGTCTGGGCGGGGAGGGCACAAGCTCATGGTCTCCTTTGCAGAGTTTTGAAGGTGAACTTTGTGCCTCTTTTACGGGTCTTTGGGACCTTTCGGATCCAGGTCTGGAACCGGTTTCTAAGATCGTGTTCTAGAACCAGGTTTTCAGATCCAGGTTTGGAACCAGTTCCTAAGATCCGGTTCTGGAACTGGGTTTTCAGATCCAGGCCTGAAACCGGTTCCTAAGATCCGGTTCTGGAACTGGGTTTTCGGATCCAGGTCTGGAACCGGTTCTGGAAACCGGAACTCCAAGTTTGTGGCCATCTCTACTTTCTGGATGTTTTCCGCTGGTCACATGGTGAAATCACGATTCAGAACTGATTACTATTGTTATCTGCTGAATAAAAATGCAATTAACTCTTACCTAGACCAGTACAGCGCAACTTGCTTCATTCTTATAGTGTCTATAACAAACAGGTCTGGTTTCTATGTTTTACAAATTATATATTATATTAAGCCATTCACGTTGAAAAAATATAGATTTTTATTCTTCTTCCAATTTTTTTTTTTTTTTTTTTTTTTATTATTATTAAGAATATTTAGGTAATTTATCCTTCATCCATCTATGAAAAAGCAATGGTCCTCTGGTCTTTCCTGGAGTAAATAACAAGTCAAATAAGTGAACACACACACACACACACTAAAAAATTATTTACAAGCATTTCAATACAATAGTGTATTCAACGCCTAACTTCCCTCTCAATATCATTAGTGTTCACGAGTACCAGTGGTTTCAAGATGAAATCATGTACAAAAGCAATAGTGAAAGATTAAATATTATCTTCTAGATATCATATTCTAGGCATCTAGGCATCATCTCTAACACGGTACATTCGCGAAGTATCCCCTTGGGATTCATGGAAAATTGATGCAAATGGAAAGTTCTCCGTGGTCTAATGTCTATTGTGCGAATTTTAGCTTCCCACGCCGATAATTTGCATATTTATTGGCTTTCATATATCTGGAATTCAATTATACACTACTAATAACGCGAGGACAAAAAAATTGCTTTTAGTTTCTTTACATGTAACTGGACATGAATGTGGACATATGCAAAACAAATTGGATCAATTACTGCATCTCTTGTATGTTTGACTCCAGAGCTAATAATGGGGCCGTGGTAGCACAGTGCTAAAGTGTTCACCTCTGACGCGTGAGTTTTCTCGTGATTGTCCCACTTCCTTCATTCCACCATCATCATCCATATCATTATCACAGTCTTCTTTAGCTTTTGACTCGTAATTGTGGGACGCTAAACTAAAAAAAAATTGACTTTGTGGTGGACAAATATCATGTGCGTGAGTTTTCTCTGAGTTCTCCCGTTTCCTTCATTTTTTGGATTCGACTATTTCGTTTATGATCCTCATTACTCTCCTTTAGCCTCGAAGCATAACATGGACGTTAAACTAAAAATTAAAAAAAGAAACATACAAATAAAATAAAAATCTTACCGTTCTCTTCGTCTTGGTATCCCACTTGGTTTGCGAGAGAACATAGCTTAATTTCACTAAGGCAGCTTCAGGAGTCATATCTGCACCAGGAGTCACCCCTAAATCCAACAAAACCTATGAAGAGAAAAACAAAAGAGCTTGCTATACCATTCATCTGTATTCTACAAAATCGGATTCAACTGATGACTTAATTACTTAATTAACTGATAAAATGCATATTTAATAAAATGAAATACTAATATTGAATTCACTTAATTATTTGTATTTATTAAGTTATTTGTACTCTTATCCTTATTCGTGTAAGACCACGAACCGAGGATGACGACAAGAAAAATTGAAACATATAGGAATAAATTAATAAATACAGGCGCTTAAGTCAATTTAGGATTAGTACTTGATTATTAACTGTACTAATTTTATTTTTGTTTTAAATACATAAAATAAAACATATCTCAGTCGTGTGTTTACTGCTAGAAGTAAATTGTAATTGTAAATAAATTGAATGTCACATTATCTAACATCAGTGAAAATTACTTTTGTTTATATGATTGTCATTTTAATACAAAATTACTGCAGTTTAATAGCTGCTTCTCTTATATACAGGGTGTTCAAAAAATTTGTTACAATATTTTGGGAATAGGTTCTTCACATCAACGAAAGAAAAAAGTTCATATAGACCTGTGGTCAGAACTCCATAGTTTCGTAGTAAAACAGTGCTAAAAAATAATAAAAATAAAAATAAAAATAAAAAATAAAAAAATGAACTTTAAAGGTCCGTAGTTCCACTACTATAGGACCAATCCTAGTCGGGTCAAGACATCACTGAAGAACTAGTATGTGAACTTCCAAATATCCAACTTTCAGAACCTCCGGTAATTTCACAATCACTTTTAGAGAGACTGTTTGGGAGTACTTGATCACTCTCCACCTACCTCTCTAAAAATTGATGTGCAAGTACTGGAGCATTCTTAAACATGGATATTTGGATAGTTCACATACCAGTTCCTCAGTGATGCCGTGACTACGATAGTTCCCATAGTAATGGAGCTATGAACTTCTGAAATCACTTGTTTCACATTTGAAGCACTCAATAACTCCAAAACAATCCACTTTTGAGCACACGTCTATAAGAACTTTTTTTTCTTATTTTTATGTGAGAAATCTGTTCCCAAAATATTGTGTCAAAGAATCATAGTGCAAATAACCAAGAGTGTAATTATCTTTGGATGTAGTATTTCTCTTAAAGGACTAGTTAATCTGATGTCATTATTCATATTTTTCAGTTAGATATGTTTAACTTAAAATTCAATTAAATATCACTTACACTGAATTAATAGTGTCTAGTCAGAGTTCTTCTATATTAGAGCTCACCTTCCCTGTTTCATAATCAGCACTTACGCTTCCTTCCGGACACTGAGTTATATTTACAATGATAACACCTCTATCTGTTGCATTCTTTATTTCCTGTAGAATATCTTGCCTATTGCTTGGAACATTTCCTGCGCCATATGTCTGCAATACAACTCCTTCAATTGGAGGTTGGAGGAATGCTTTTACCTGGAAATGACATATACTTCAGTGCATAAATGCAAATATACGTATATGTAATACAAAATTGTTTATCTATATAGGAACCAAACCGTGCAAAGAGATAAAACTCACAGTAGCATATTCTTGGATCTAAAATATCGTTATTGTCACAAGAGGTATAAGAATGTTGTGAGTACAGTTTGAATACCAATAATATCAAAGCTAGATGGGCAAATAAATGCAATAGATAGCAATCACTTGATATTTGCTTGAGAATTAACAAGAACGATTAAAAAAGTTCATATGAACCTGTGCTTAAAAGTGAGTCATTTCGGAGTTATAGGATGCCGAAGATGTGAAACAGGTGAACTATGAACTTTAAAAGTGAATCATTTCGGAGTTATAGGATGCCGAAGATGTGAAACAGGTGAACTATGAACTTTAAAAGTGAATCATTTCGGAGTTATAGGATGTCGAAGATGTGAAACAGGTGAACTATGAACTTTAAAAGTGAATCATTTCGGAGTTATAGGATGCCGAAGATGTGAAACAGGTGAACTATGAACTTTAAAAGTGAATCATTTCGGAGTTATAGGATGCCGAAGATGTGAAACAGGTGAACTATGAACTTTAAAAGTGAATCATTTCGGAGTTATAGGATGCCGAAGATGTGAAACAGGTGAACTATGAACTTTAAAAGTGAATCATTTCGGAGTTATAGGATGCCGAAGATGTGAAACAGGTGAACTATGAACTTTAAAAGTGAATCATTTCGGAGTTATAGGATGCCGAAGATGTGAAACAGGTGAACTATGAACTTTTAAAGTTCATAGCTTCACCCTTATGGGACTTATCGTAGTCAGGTCAAGACATCACTGAGAAACTGGTATGTGAACCATCCAAATATCCATGTTTAAGAATGCTCCAGTACTTGCACGTCATTTTTTAGAGAGGCAGGTGAAGAGTGATCAAGTACTCCCGAACAGTCTCTCTAAAAAATGGTGTGCAAGTACCGGAGGTTTTGAAATATTGATATTTGGATAGCTCAAATACTAGTTCCTCAGTGATGTCTTGACCCGACTACGATCGATAGTATAGTAGTGGAAATATGACTTTTAAAGTTAATTTTTTCACGTTTTCGGCATCCTATAACTATAAAACTATGCACTTCCGACCACAGATCCATATGATTTTTTTCTTATTTTGGTATGAAGAATCTATATCCAAAACATCATGACGAATTTTTGTAACACTCAGTATATATATACATATATATATATTGTTACACAGCTTTGGTTCGTCAAGTCCTAAGGCCGAACTCAAGACATGGGATGAGTCGCCCTGCGCCTTTCTGTTCATGTAAGAATGAAGAGAAGGGAAAGAAGGAGCCGGCTCAAGTGAGGCATTAATTGTATTGACAATTAATTGCCTCCTGATGCCAAGTCACACGCATATATTAATAGGATAGCCCTGGCTTTGATTTACCCAAATCACAGAGCTGGGTTAGTGCTTTAATACTAACAGGCATCACTTAGGTCCTATAAGCTATTTTAAAAACATCATTTATTTAAAAAAAAAAAAAACTTAAAATAAAAATATATTAATCAAAAGAAAGAAAACGCATCCTCACCAGCGTGATGGGGAAATTCATAGAAAGCTAGAATTCTAGGCTCTTATTGGGCATGCATGCGAGAAACCTTCTAAGGTTCATTCAAGCTCGCTGACGTCAGCTCTAGAGCTGCATCAGAAACTAGAAGAAATGCGTGGGACGAACTTGGTATATAAGCGACGAACCTCCCTGAGCTCGTGTCTTTTTACGTCATTTTTCAGAGCGTCTAGTGAAACCTCTAACACCGGTGGTTGCGAGCTTAAAGTATGTAACTTAAACTTTTCACTTTCGATTGGCAAGAATGATTAGAGCACTTAGGAGTTTGATCACACAAGGGATTCAGCAGTAATATCGATATGGAAATAGACACACTAATCGGGATAGTCCTTCCTTCTCCCCCAATGCAAGTTATTGGTCCAAAGATTCAAAGCTATTGTATTTTCTTCTAGCAGCATATAGACCAAAAAGGGGTTATACCTCCAGAAGTCAAAGAGTTAAGTTGTAACATCCTGAATTCGTATGCTTTGTAATTTATCAATGTATATTTCCCTTTGTATTTTTTTCTTTATTTTAAATAAAACTAAAGATGAAAATAGCTTCTTTAATTTAGCAATGCAATTCCTCTGTATTTAATTAAGAACGTGGTCCCCATATATTACCTGGTATTCAATCATCGGTACATGCTCTTTCTCTAAGATTCCCCCATTATTGAATCTATTTGCGTAATTTTTCATCATCTTCGAAGTAGTAAAGCTAAAGACGTACTCAGTATCGAGGCTTAGATGAAGTTGGAATATTAGTACCAGCTTTAACATACTGGATGAAGGAGAAAAGCAGTAGTCACAAAAACACGGAAACCTTTTACCAATAACATACGTTGACACATCTATCAATATATATATATATATATATATATATATATATATATATATATATATATATATATATATATATATATATATATATATATATATATATATATATATATATAAAGTTGCGTTAAATTTCATGTTTACATATACAAAACCTAAATTTAAGTAGTAGTATTTTTAAACTGAAACTGGTCACTAAGGTTTCGAAAATAATTACCGTACATTTTTTGATAGATGCACAAAAAATTTCTTAAATAAAATGAAAATGCACTTCGAATTCTGCGGACAAACGTTTTTAAAATCCCTTTGTTATCTGTGTTGTTCTATTTATAAAGTAAATTTATAGCACGTTCATTAATTATGTTACATCTAAATAAATATAAAGTTGTATACTAAAAACAATTAAATATGTAATAATTTGTTAGGATACAGTATCGTCTCTACAGATTCGTCATAAACTTAATACAGAATCAGTCAGAGTTAGAATATGGGAAGAAATGAAAAACGTAAATGGAAGAGGATTATTTCGATAGGGATATTACTTCTCATCAATATTATTTAAAATCTATTTACAAGGGATAGTGTAGCATGCCCGCAACCAGCCACAGAAGTTTGGGAAAGCCATGAATATGTTAGGGGGGGCCAAGTCATTAAAAATTCTCTTACACATAACTAAATTGTGTTTTTTGTATTAATGATAGCATTTTGTGTTAAGGTCTAGGGGGGCCACGAAAAGTTTAGGGGGCAGGCCCCCTTAGTCCCCGTCTAGTTGCGGGCCTGTAGTGCAGACGGAACAACACAGAAAAGTATGTATTTCAACATGAGGCTGGTATTGCGTATTAAATAATGAATGTCGACAATTAAGGTGAAAATGTTCTATGGAAAAAGGGCCGATACATGTAGATAATAAATGTGCATATTTTGTTAATTTTGAAGAAGGTTTGTGATTCATATTAATAATAACTGGACAAAGTTTATGAGTCGAGAATATTTGTTGTTGAACTGTGCAATAATATCAAAAGATTAGAGAAATTTAATTATAGAATATGGGTTAACAATTAATATCAAGTTATTATTTAGTGGCACTTAGGTAGAACATTTTATTTTTGTTACTTAAGGTTATGCTTACCTTAGTCATTTTATGGAGATTATCGACCACTACATTATTGGGCCATTTGTTGAAAGTATTTAATGTATTTACTGTCTTTCTGGATGAACATTTAAATAATTATAAAAAAAGGACCTAATAAACAACATTAACGAAAGTAGTACATTGGTGAAAGCAACTATTTATTGGAGAACTGAAAGCAAACTTTTAAATCTAACATTTAGGTATATACTGTTTGTATGCGATACGGCCTTTGTTCCGGAATCTGAAGCGAAAATTAACATGTTGGTAGAAAACCTGAGGAAATACTGCGATAATATGAGAAGAAAATGTACATATAGAAAAAAACAATAGTGATTGGATCGAAACGGCCTGCTTTAAATAGAGGAATAGAACAAGAGAAAGTAGAGAAAAGTAACTAGCTAGGATTCTGTAGGATTTTTTAAAAATATATTAAGTAGAAGCGAGAAATAGTGGCAAGAATAGGAATGGCGAAAGAACCTTATACGGAGAAGAAACGGTGTATTTTGTGGATCTTTCAATAAGGAGCTAAGAGAAATACTTATTAAGTGTTTGACATGTGTTAGTGTACGTATGAAGCGAAGATATGAACACTACAAAAAAGCGACGATGGAAACGATACAGTAAGTGATGGAAAACAATGTAAACGAGTCAAAATCGGGATACATAATAGAATAGAGATAACCAGCTGAACCAAATCGAAAATCAACAGGGAGGTACTAAGACTAGGAAGATAAAATGAGAAACATTATTGGAAATAATATTAAAAAGTGGAAAGAAAGCTTGCTAGGCACTACTTGAGAATTATTATCTGAATAGCCATCAGGAAACAAATAAGTGTTACGTAGAGAAAGATATTAATTGACCTCAATGCATGGAAACATCTTAATTTGTAGCGTCCCTGGGATCCCTTGTTGAATCTTCGGCACTGGTTAGTGTAGAAGACATCTTCTTTTTTCCGTAACATTGACATCAAGTGAAGTGTGGTCTGCTGTTTTGGCATATAGCACGTAGTTGGCACGCGTCACATGGCTGGGCACATTACAACATGCAATATACAGTAAATACATTAGCTATAGATGTAAATATAGGCTAATATCAAAATACTGTACTCAATGTTCGCATCAATGTGGAAATACTCTGCAAAGAAACGGAAGTATCGCTGGGGGATGTGTTTATGTGGGCGTGTACTGCAAAATTCTTATGTGATAATTTTCTTTAGAAAATAACTATTCTAAAAACGCAATAGACTTAGTGACGTAAAATTATCATTTAGATTTTATGTACAAACTAAAACTTCAGTTATTAACGTTTTGGGAAGTAAAGACATTTTATGTTGGCGGTTACTCGGAACAAGTTTATCTATTCACATAGTATTTATTGAGTCCGTTTAAATTCGAATGGGAGAAGGTTGAAACACCTTACCTAAGTTTTCTATTTTAGATATATTGGCACGTTATAACATTAATGAAAGAATAAATTCTGTAAATGATAAAGTTTAACTAGCGTTAAATTAATATAATCCTAAAGTGGCCATTTATGGCTTTAATTTTGTAAACTGAACTCGTATTAGATTCTAATACTATATCTGAAGCTCACAATAAAGTGTTTCCCGAACAACGTACGATATATCAAAACAAAAATGTAATTGTAACTTTTCTTGGTTAATGATATTTTTGTCCTGTCTGCTAGTTTGAGTTTAGGCAACCAGTTAAAAATATCACGATGTATAACTTTCAGGAACTTTGTAAGGTAGACAACCAACATGAAACTTGTGGTATGTTGGGTTGCAAAACTTACAGCTCCTGCCCACCAATAAAATGCCAGTTCTAAAATCAGCAGAGAGAGTCAGCCTGGAACTGAACATTGAGCCCATACGTAATGAATATTCTAAAGACACTTTCTTTTAAATTGTAGAATCCACTACAAGAAAACATAAGAAGTCAAAAAAGCAGAAGATTTCCGTTCACCCCCGCCAAAAAGAAAAAAGAAAAAATACGGCTTTTATGGGGAGAAACCTCCATCCCACAATGAACTAGCTTTTTTTTCATCTCTACTAAGAATATTATTCAAGTAATATAGAAGTTAATTACAATTGGTTACTGTTGTAAACAAATATGTGCGTCATAGTTAATACAAAATATTTTATGCTGTGGGAACAAAACATTGCTTTGCACTTGATTCATGTAAATCGCTGCACCATTCAAAATGATGCTTTCATGAAGTTGCATTTAATTTCCATGTTTCAGAAAAACAATTCTACTACCAATAATAATAATTTAAAAATCATTCCTACGCAAAATTTTATGTAAACAATATAAATACGACGTAATCTTTTGCATAATTAATTATGTATTTAATATATTCATATTAGATACTTACGGTTGACAATGTAATACTGGGAAAAAGTCTCAGAAGGCCAACATTTGCGCTGATGTTCGAATGAACTTTAAATTCTTCTATTGCTCTGGAACGGTAGATTGACTTATGATTTACTAAAAAGAGAATGAAAAAGGATTACTCGTACCACAAACAACATGAAATTAAGCTCAATATGCTTTCTTATATGCCTTTTGAAGCCATACACTAAGCATAATTGAAGTATTGTTCAACTAAAAATAATCAACCTGTTACACATGGATTGTGATGAATTTTTACTAGAGTAAAACCTGTCTTTACTGGAATCGAACGGGACTTACAAAAATTTCCGTTGAAGATAGATTTCCGGTCAATGAAGGTAGACTTATGGAAAAAAATGTGCATTCATGTAATGGACACACTGAGAGAAAATATGATGCTGTACGTACCTTGCTGAATTTACAGTATTTATTTCTACTGTACGAATTAATACACGCAAAATTTTAAATAAACAACAGAAAAAAACCTGCACGCACGGTGACTTAAATTTTGCAAGTCAAGAAGAGTTTTGTATACACATTGCTGCTTGTCTGCCCAACTTTCTACAAAAACTTTAGCGTGAGGAACCACACTAAGCATATCAGCGTAATTTCGGCATAAGGCAAATGTTGCAGTTCCTTTAAACTTTTGACAGAATCTTAATAAGTCTTTAGTCTATACTCTTCTTCCAACTCAATGCCTTATTTCTTTTCTTCCTCCACCTCTCTTCTCCTTTCGGACTTTCTGTATAATTCTCAATTAAAGTATGTATATCCGTCGTGTCTGCTTTGGTTTGCACATCACTGTCTGTTTGGCTAAAAAAATATCTAACCACTCATAGGATGTCTAACAACTTTTTAAATGCTGAACTCCGAAATTGAAATTTTCCATCAAGAGGCTTGTTTTGATTTCCGTTGTCCGCGTAATACAAATTGCATTTAATAAAGGGAATTTAACACGATTTTCGGCAGTACATTCATGGGACCGTGAAATATTTGCGTTTAACACAAGTTTCCGTTTAATAAAGGTCCCATTGAAGACAAGTTTTATTGTATTTAAAGGATGGTGATGAATCCCGTTCTTGTTTCCAATTTCTTCAAAATGTTTCAGAATTGAAAAGATTTAAATTTGTTTGCGTAATTTTCTAGTGAGCACAATATACAACCCAGTAAACAAATCACAGTTTCTAAGATGGTATTCAATCTTTCTTAGCTCATCCTCTAAACGTACGTACAATGCCTTAGCTTATTACGTATCTTTCACAGTTGATATCGTATTGGCAACGCAATCTATTTCACTAAAGGAATACTTTCTAAATAGTAAACAACTAGGTGCTTAAATTTTAGTATTATTTTGGATTTTTCAATATTTTGAAAAATCTGGTAAAAACATGGAGAAAGGAAGTGATGAGAATCTTTAAATAAATAAATAAATAAATAAATAAAACGAACAGAAACACCAAGAATTCAAATACAGGGTGGGCATAAAGTCTCTTCCTGAAAACAAACATTTATAACAAAAAAAACTAAGTATGATAGAAGGTGATGGGGTCTGAAAACATCGCTTCTATGATACTTCAAGATTTTGCCACAGCTTGTGCTGCTGTCTATTGCAGCTGACTGCAGCGCGAAAGTCATTTGTTTAAAATGAAATGAAATGAAATCTTTGAGTTTTACGTCCCACGCTTATGCCGGTTAGGCTGAAGGAGACGGTGATTATGAGAAATGAATGAAATGGTGGAATGAAGAAAGTGGGAGGAAACGGGAGAACCTCGAGAAAACCCACGCACACGGTGTTTGTCCACCACAAAGTTCACTTGGCGGGAGCAGGGTTTGAACCCGGGACCCCATACACCAGAGGTGAACGCTCTACCACTGAGCCACCGCGGCCCTACATTTGTTTAAAAATGGCGTCAGCACAGCAGAAAGCGAAGTGTGGGTTGTGGTATCATGAAACAAAATCTCCTGTTATAGTTCAACGAACATTCAGAAGAGAGTGTGAATAGCAGCCACCAGATGTTAATCCTTCAACTGGACTAGGCTTCGTCACATAGAAGTATTGATGTTCGTTTATTTCTCGATGAAACTCTTCCTGGCCGCTGGATCGGGGAAGATGATCCAATACCATAGCCCCCACGATCCCCAGACACAACCCCTCTTGACTTTTTCCTATGGGGTTATGTTAAAGACAGGGTTTGCGCAACACCTGTTCCTGATATTGCAACACTTCAAAAACAGGATAAGGGACTCAATATACATAGTGACTCCTGAAATGTTGAGTAACACATAGATGGAAATTGCATATCGCATGGATGTCTTGAGGGCAACTAATGAGCATACATGGAAATACTCTAAATCACGTAAAAAAAAAAAAAAAAAAAAAAGAGTTTTCCTATTATTTGCTGCAAACCGCATGTTTCTATCATTCTTAGTTTTCTTGTTATTAATGTTTGTTATCAGGGAAAGACTTTATGTCCACCCTGTATTTACTTAAACTCAGAAATGCATCTAAATCAGTGACGGTTAACTTAAAACGCACTGCAGGTCAGGACAAAATAAAAACCATAGTTGGGGACAATTTTCCATTTCCCTTCCCCGAGGCAACTATATCACTGAATGTAAATAATTCATACATTTTCTGAATCTTTGTTGTATCATGAGTATCTGCTACTGGTTTCATATGTCTAGGTCAATTAGGGCCTAGGGATAAAAATATTTTAGAGTAACTATTCAAAATCTGGCTTTTTCTGAAAATTGATCAGGTACCAACAGCCGTACCTTGCTCAATAGATGTGGAAACCATAAGTTTAAAGAAAATGTTTCCACTATTAAAACTCAAATTTCGCATCATAGACATTATAATGGCCAACTATGCTCTTTCTTTTACTTATGGAAATAAAAATAAACATTTTTTTCATTTTTATTCGCGGGCTGGATCAAGCTCACGGGCCTCTATTTGACCATCTCTGGTCTAAATATTTGTTTATGCCAAAATTTTCAGTGGGAACCTCTATCTTCGTCAATTGATTTTTTTTTTTTTTAAATAAACACTCACACAGCTGTTTTGACCACATCTCATGACTACCATTATATAATGAAGAAAACTATGCCGATGTGGTTAAGCTTGCCTGTAACATTTTCAAAATAAAGCACCATACCATATCGTATCAAATGACCATGCCATGATGGATACTTTGTAACAGATATAATAGCTTGAAATACACTAATGTTATACGAATTCACTAACTTACACTACAGGTAACCTTAACCATACCGGAAATGATTTTGCATTATTGAATACAAGCAATGAAATGTGATTAAAAGAGAAGTATGTATTTATGTAGAAAATTAATAAATAAACTGAGGTTTCCCATTGAAGATTTCCGCTTTGATAAATATTTAGACACATTGCTGAGTTTAAGTTAATAGTAGTGTATTTTAACTGGAACTGAAAGTCAGTTTTGCTGTATTTGAGGAGAACATGGACATTTTCAGAAGCCAACAGGGAAATTAAGAAAAAGAAAAGAAAGAAAGAAAAAGAAAAAAAATCTGATGGATACAGCTATGAAGATAGGAAATATTACGATGAAGAAGAGTAAGAAGAGAATTTCTGAAGAAACACGTCAAAGAAATCTCTGATGAAGAAAAAAAGATAAATGAAGATTAATAGTGACGATGTGACATCCAAGATAGACTAAATAGAACTCTGTAACAATACGGAAATGTATTACAGAAGATACAAGGAAGTTCAACAGCAACCTGGTAAGAAAAATGATTGTAGACAACACAGACTTCAAGAAAGTAAAGCAGAGCCTTAACAATTACAGAAGCAAACCACAGTGCTGAAAACAGAGAATGGAACAACCATTTAAACCCGCCAAGAAATACTGAAGGAGATTCAACTATTCTACTGCAAGTTATATCCAAAACGATACACTGGAAGTGAAAGAAAGCGAAAACGAAGAACAAAGAGACTCCTCTTGCCGAAGAAGTAGTCCCATACACTATAAGGAGCGTGAAAAGAGGAAAGGCATCATGCGAAGATGAATTTACAGAATAGAATATAGGAACACATGTAAATGGAAAACATCTTATCCATCTTCGTTTCACTAATTACCGTACTCTTCGCAGGCAGCAAGAAAGTCAAGGATTGAAGTTGAAAATACGGAATTAGAAGAAGTGAATGCTTACGTTAACTGAGGCAGAAGATACTCATGGATGGCAACATTGAAGAATAAATTAAGAGACATATTAAGTTAGGCTGCAGTGCATTCGGAATAAAAGGCTTCATATTGAAAAGTCAAATGCCAATATCTCTAAAGTGTAAAATTTTTAATAAATGATTTTGCCTGGTTAGAATTGAGTTTAGCTTTTCCTTTAGCAGCGAGGCTATATGAGACAAGAACCTACAGTTTTAACGTGGAAACCGGTGAACGTGGAAACGTGGAAACGACCTAGAAAACGTCCTTTTACAAAGTAGCGTTGACGAAATCAGAAAGCACTGCGGAATTACTTGGAAAAGAATTGCCCACGATAGGTCGTTGTGAAGAAGAGTTGGAGAGACCTTTATGCGGCAGTGGATTGACAATGGTTGACAAGATTTTACATATACACAGTGCATATCGAGCATACGTTCATCGTTCAGGAAGCGATCCGCCCATCAAAAAACGGTCCTTCTGGACCCACTATTGGTTTACACTTACCGTCAATAGTTATTCCAAAAGTAGCTAAAGGTGGAAAATTGGGTGAATGAAAAGCATTCAACTGAGTGGCACTTAATTTCGTTGTTCTGTTGCCCCGAAACAATTTGTGATTGAACGCAACAGTGACTTCTGGAATGCTATATGCGCCAGCAATAATCACTGCTGAGAGAAAGTTATCTCGACCATCACTTCGTGTATCAAACAGAGGTATCTGAAAGTAGAAATATGTAGAAATGATTAAAGTATAATTCTATTTTTGAAAGTTATGACAATATTTATGAATCAGAGAGTTAAAATAAATAAAAAATGATAGACAAAAAAAAAATTGAAAAATCGCACATTTTTGAAGAAAAAGTAGCATAGTGCATGCCTATTTTATGGATCAAAAGATCCAATATATTTCAACCAAAAATTTTCTTGGTCTTATATCTGGAGAATTACATATAATGTGGCCAAACCCAAACTATCAGTTAACTCCGTATGATATTCTTATTCCGTAGAAAATACGAAAAATCGATTTATGGGCAGTTCAAAAATTTTGTGGTCCCTGATTCAATTGGCCCAAAAGATCCAATATATTTCAACAAAAAATTTTCTTGTAGGCCTTATATCTGGAGACTTACATACAGTGTAGCCAAATCCAAACTTTCAGCTAACTCAGTATGATGTATTTATTCCGTGCAAAATACGAAAACTCGATTTAGGGGCTGTTCAAAAATTTTGAGGCACCTGATTCAAAAACTAATTATTGGCCAAGATCGCAATCTATTGATCCAATTTGGTTTTCCTAATTTTCTTGTTTAAACAATATCATAATTCAGATTGTACAACTTGCAACTGATTTGAGTTTCGGGCATCCAATTCTTGGACACAGATCTAGTCCTGTTTCTAGTCGAACACGTCTCTTGTTATTCGCTCAAGCACAAAACATCATTATAATTGATATATGATATGTTGTTTACTGTCAACAGCCAAGAAGCACTGTAGCACAGGTATGAATTCTTTACAGCTATCTATTACAAGACCCCATTGCACTGGCTTATCTCCATTCCACCAAATACAGGTTCACAATTTGAAAACTTTTTGTCAAAGGGTCAGTGCTTTATCCAGTTTCCTCAATTTCGGGAGGGGGGAGAAGGGAGGGAACCTACAGCTCTAGGGAGATCATATTAACTACCTACATGCTATACCTATATCTTAAAAAAAATTAAAAAAAGATGGGGAATTCTAGTTTAGGGAGTCGAATTTTCCCCTCTTAACACAGGGTTCTTACTGATCTGGAGAAATCTATTTCCCTGACTCCTCCTTGACCTTTGGCAGGAAATTCCCTGAATTTTATGACAGGTGTTGGATGACGTTGACATATATATATATAGGAATAAATAACAATGAATATTTATATACAAGAACATTTATTCCATAGAGATAAATAATCAATTGCTCATACGTACATTCTACTTACCACCCATAAAAATCTGAGCAACGTTCCCATACTGTGATCATTAACGGTTGGCTAAGCTGAAATTGGTGTACAATTAATGTTAGAAAAATATATTGTATAAAATTTCCCTGACTTTCCCTGATTTCCAGTCTTTTTCCCTGAGTTTCCGTGACCTGCACTATTTTCCCTGAGTTTTCCTGACCTCCCTGATTTCCCTGACTAGTAGGAACCTTGTAATATATGTGGATAAAATACATGTCAAACCATTTCACTGGCCACTGTTTCTGCAGTCTGGTTTAAGAGAAGTCATTGGTGACCAATGTTGGGATATCTCAGAAAAATGTTAATGATGCTCATTTTAGCTTTAGAACTACGTATAAGTTAAACAAAAATAAAACCCAACCCAATCAAACAATTATTATTATTAATCTGTGTTGAAGCTTCAGCAATAAGTCATTGCTTTCATCAGACATTATCTGATTATTATCCAAATATCATTCAATACTTTTGATGTTTAGTGTTCTCTAAAATAAAATGGCGTTACTCTTACCTGTGATCCTGTAATGACTACAGTCTTGCCGAGGTTCTCCAACATAAATGAAAGAGCTGATGATGTATAAGAAAGAGTGTCCGTTCCATGTAATACGACGAAGCCATCAAACATTTTGTAAGCAAACTGAAAAATATAAGGGAAAAAATGAATATGCATATGAGAAGCGGATCCAAAAGACTATAAGGTCCACAAACCAACATTAAGATTGCACTCCTGACTCTTGATCAGATACTTTATCCATATATATATCTATGCAGCTATTTATTTATTATCTATCTTTATTACACATATATATATATATATATATAGGGAAAGAGAGAAAGAGAGAGAGATTTCAGGTGCTCTAAAAGTAGCGCCCATGGACCACAAGAAACTACTCTTCTGGTCAAAATAGAACAAAAATGCAATATGAAGATATAATTGTGATTCCTGAAAATAACTTGTACTTTCTAACTTTCGACTCCCCCATAGAATCTTTTTCACGGAGGATAAAAGCAGGAAGAAAAACAACAAAAACATAAGAAAAAGTAATAAAAAGGAACGGATTCACCGAGGTAGAGCAGCGCAAAGAACACTTTCTCTTAGCTGCCAGTCACACATCAAATGGTAATGCAGCATCACGGTGGATAGGCGAGCTCAATTTGTGCATTTTTTTATTCAGGTAGGGAAGATTACCAGCTCAAGTAGATGTTTTCGTTTCGATGCCAATGTTGTATGTACTTTTTGAAAAATTACTTTCTCCCATTCCTTGCTTAGTCAAACCTTATGTATGTAAAGCATTGAATTCTTTTAAGAAAATTTTTAAAAAATTAAAAACGAGCTTTTCCTTTTCATTCTTGGCTCCAAATATATTTGAATCAACAATATTTTTTGTGTTTCTTTTGCAATATTCTGAAAGGTCTTAAACCGGCTATTGTACTTTAGCATCTCTGAGATGTTCCTTGACCATACTTTTAAGTTTCTTTTTAGCATACCTATTTAACTCTTCAGACAACTGCACTTTATCTCATAGACTCCTGATTGTTCATTGTAATAATTCTTAATAATTCTTTACTTGAGTGACATTCTTTTCAAAAGCTTTGTAGGGTTTCAGTGCTGTGTGAAAATCATATTAACGCAATTGTCAATCTCGGGTATATATGTAGTTCAACCTCCCTCCCCCCCTTTTTTTTTGTCAGTGGTCTCGGTTTCAGACCTGTCGGAACATGTATTCTTTTCAACCTGCTTATATCAACTCAATAAAGTGGAAACAGAATATCCATTCATTCTACCAAATTTCAACAAGTAATCAATCTACAGTGTTATGTAGCGGTGCAACCAACTCAATATACATTTCGAGTGATATAATAATTTAAAATAAAATATTTTGAAAGGTTATTAGAATAGGCTCTCTATGTGGATGCGTTGATTTCACATATATTAGCTCCAAATACGTTTTAATTGAGATGCTCCATGTATATGTGAAATACGTACACTTTTATGTCAGCGATAGTGATTTTCTACGCCTATGTTTAGCAACAGTTTGGATGCAAAATCTTATGTTATTTCTCTTTGCTTCACTAGCGAAGGAATATTCTTCCTTCGAATGTTTCAGAAAAATATCTGTACAGCAATTCAACTGTGAAGGAGATTATTACGCGATCTTTGTTTCTTTTGCTCCCTTTCTGAGCAACTAAGGCATATTCTAGATGTATATACTTTTACTCCGTTCATTTTTCAGAGTGATTTAAATTTATTATTTAAGGAAATAGCTATGTCTAAGACGACATAAGTTTATTTTACTTTTATGTTCTGCTCCTATTCTTAACTTCATAAAATTTATAAACTCCTACCGTATGCTCCTGGTAGGATAAAATATATATTAGGTTCTTGCAAATGAAATGTCCGCTTTGAGGTCTGATGGAAAACTCACATCAGCAACATAAACGCGTCTAACAATACAAACTATATACACTTCCAGCAAGCAGATTGGAGTACCTAGACAGTCAGAAGACAGTGTGTTGTTAAACAGATTCATTTTAAAGTGCTTGGGTTTGGCCGGTCTGAGAAACGAAACCCAGACCTTGGATGAGCAAATTAAAAAGTTGTGACCAAACTAACCTAGGTAACTCGATGACCCGTGTCATTATTAGCGCACTAAATAATGAAGTAGCTATAAGTCGACAGTCTAGTGTTTGTGTTTGAAGCATAAGATCGTTGGTTTGAGTCTGAGCCAGAGAGATGCATTTTGGATTAATTAGATTACTAACATTGTCATTTGAGAAGCCATCTATACTTATGAGATATAAATAGATTAACATCCACTTCGATGATCCAGATTTTCTCGCAATTAACGTAATAAGAGTAAAAAAATAAATAAAAAATATTTTCAGAAGGAAGAAAACTCATTTTCTATAAAATTGTTAGACATGAAGGAAGATTAAAAAAAAAAAAAAAAAAAAAAAAAAAAAAAACTGGATGTACTAAACGCACATTTGAAAAAGTAAGGTACTTTTGCCTTCTTCCTTTTGAGTTGCTTGGTATTGATCTACTTCTTATGGAGGACAGAAGGTAGGTACGCGCTCCCAGAAACTTTGTTGTAGACGGAGGGGTCCAAAGTCGAAAGTTCGGATCGGGTGAAACCCTAGTAAATGCGCCCGTGCACTACAGAGACT
This sequence comes from Thermobia domestica, assembly GCF_964235325.1. Taxonomy (NCBI): domain Eukaryota; kingdom Metazoa; phylum Arthropoda; class Insecta; order Zygentoma; family Lepismatidae; genus Thermobia; species Thermobia domestica. The sequence continues at coordinate 83,238,857 of NC_137464.1, forward strand.
TACTTTAATGTCATTAGCAATGCGAACCCATTCTGCGACACCCATATTACTCGAGTCCAGTAACGGTTTATATTCGTAGATGGAATACAGAATCCTCTTCGAGTCTGGAAGTGCTCTGTAAAAATAAATAAATAAATAAATAAATATTTATGAAAAGAACTAGTTATACACGCAGTTCAGCAGCGTGAAAAAGATTTATATAAAATATATACATATTACGAGTAGAATGTAATAAGTTCAGCATTAAACAAATATAAACAAAATTGTTTTAATTTTACTTTAAATAAAGATATTATCTTTTATTTTCTAGCCTTACTCAATAAGTATTAAAATAAGTGACTATCGAATTAATACATTATAAGATATGTTTATTATAAAACAATTAACCATTATAAAATGCAACAAATCAACTGAACACACTTGTGGCTATACAGCTAGCGTACACACTTCAGTGCGGGAGACCCGACTTCGATTCCCGGTGAAAGTCATGTTAAGCTCTGAATTCACGTACGATAAAGACTCAGTGCTGAACGGGGCACTAAACTCCAAACCGATCTCTCAACTAACAAACCAACCAAATCCTAACCACTAAACTTAATATACGAATGTAAAAGAATTGTAAAGATTGATAATAATAATAAATGAAATAAAAAAAAAAATAAAAACTGACAGAAAAGCTAAGCTTATGACTTATTGAGGTTTTTTAATTTCCTTGGAATTGTACTGGTTTCCCACATCAAAAGTAGAGGAAAGGGTGATTATTACCCGCTGCCATATTTACTAATAAAGGAAAGCATTTCGTTACGATTATGAAAATTCATTTTTTAAATAAAATTGTATAATTTCACGAATTGTTAATGAAAGCAAAATTAATAATAAACAAGCCTAAAAAAAATAGACTCTACTGATGAGCTCGAAACGTTTCATATATTTAAAAGTTCACTGAGGATATAATCTGGTGTTTGTTTTTCTACATACTAACTTTAATATATAAGGTGTGCCCAAGTGAAAGTGGGACTGAGGTTGGAGCGCCGTTATTCCCAGTGGTAGAACTTTGCAGTTTCCCTAGTAGATGGCAGTGTATGTTAGGAGAAGCGAGATAATAGATAACGAACGTAAAATGGATTCCTCCAAACAGGCTCAGCGCGTAATAATCTTTTTTTTTTTTTTTTTTTTTTTGGCAGGTGTTAATGGAACTGACATTAAAAATCGCAGACGTGGCATGTTGTCAAAAAGGGTTACTCTGTTTCAGGATAATGCCTGCCCTCATGTGGCACAAGTGTGCAAAGATCTTCTGCAGCACTTTGGATAGGAAGTTCTCCAGCACCCTCCTTACAGCTCTGAGCTGTCGCCCTGCGATTTTCATGTGTTCGGGCCACTAAAAAATGTACTGAAGAGAGGCCGGTTCACGGACAACGATGAGGTCCGAGAAACAGTTGAGAAATGGTTCCGCACGCAACCCATGACTTTCTTCGCTGACAGTATGCATCGTCTCGTGGACCAATGGGGCTCCTGCCTCAACCAGTTAGGTGATTATGTATAGACAGTATTGTTATACAGATCTTGTTACCTATGTAACACTTTTCAATTTATAATATACCTATGCATTAAAACTAAACCTTTGCTTAAATGTATCAGTCTCACTTTCATTTGGGCATGCCTTTATTTGGACTTGATGCAATATATAAAAATGTATTAATGATGATAATAACAATAATGGATGAACTTCGGACATTATGGAATATCATTTACGTATGTTACACATTTACATGTGTTTTCGAGGATTCCGAAATCATTTTTTAAAAAATAACAAAATAAAACATGTGCATGATTGAACATCAATCGCACGAAAGAAAATGCGAGTATTTATAAGACTTAACAAGGGATCTGAAGCACATATACTCACACCAGGAATTTCATCCAGATCTCCAGCATGAAAGGCGGGAACGTCAACAGGGTGGCCACTCATTTGGAATTTCAAAATTCCCTGACTTTTCCAGAAATTTTCCCGGTTTTCCAGAAAATTTCTAGAGAGATCTAAAATTGGTATATATAGGAACCTTGGGCAACTCAGGGACACGAACCCCTAAATTCCAGTAAAATTATTGCTTTTAATTATTCTTTTGTGATTCCAGGCCCCCGGGCATTTGTCCCCTATTCCCCCTTCCCTGTCGCCGGCCCTGCAAACCCGTAAACCATTATTAAACACAAATCATGTGAGTTATACGGCAAAGAAGTCCATGTGTTAAGAAAAAGAATTACTCGAAAACATGGTATTTTGATCCAGGCCCATAGCTAGGAAATGGCCAATGGAGGTGGAGCCCGCACCCTGCGACAATCCTAAACTCCCTTGACTGAAATTTTCATTTCTTTTTTAAACAAATATATATTTAAAAAATAAGTGGTCAATAATTCTTAAATTTATTTTCTTGGAAAAACACCATTACAGAATTTACATAAAATCGGTTTAAAATTGCAAAATTCAAATCAAGAAACTGTTCTACTCATTATCTACTTATTATTCGTTAATTTGCAATCAAATATTTCTCCGGATTTAACAACAAATATACAATACCTTCACCAGGTGTGCTTATTAGCAACCTCTGTCATATTGCAGTACAAGGTTATGCTGTCGTTCTTTGACGTCACAAAGGAATGGAGAGGACAATTATGGAGCTACCTGTATTAAGAAGTAGCGGACTTCGGTCTAGAAAGCCGGCATCAACAACTTTAGGCAGGCCCGGGTCCCAAAGGTTTTGTCGTGCCAGCAGTGGCATGCGGTGGTTATGCAACCGGGGAACAGCTCGACATAGATGGGAAATATTGTGTAACAAAACAACGGAACTGAAGTAAATGAGCACTATTAAAATGTGCTTTTAAGAAATCAGAAAAATTTGTTTGAAGCTGATTTTTTTTAGAACAATAGTACATGCAGTAGCGGAATTGGGTGCAAAAACTAGGTGGAGGGGAATGTCATTACTTCAAATTGGTGGTCAAAAGGTCAAATATCTGTAAAAAAGCATGGCCAATTAATCGTGTGGCGCAAAACGTACTGCCGCCACTGAGTACAAATGCATGTGGAATCCACACAGTTTTTGATTCCACATAGAAATACACGCATTAACCAAAATTCCACACATTTTGTGGAATTCGACACACATTCGGAACTCTTCCGGCAGAAATACTCAACTATCGTTCAGCCTTTATATTAATCACGTGACCACGAAAACGGGATGCAGGGGCGCAGCCCCGAACGAATTCTGGAAATCAAGCAGCCATCGAACTAAACAAGTGTGTTAATTACAAAATGGTCCCGATTTCGCTCCAGCTCAATTCATGGGCAGCACTAAATGACAAAAGAATATGAAGAAAGTATGCGCAGCCCAAACCAGCAGAGCTAGATAAACGAAACCTGGAAGGAAGGAGAAATCTGGGGGCGAAGCCCCCAGCGACCAAAGCTATTTTGTATATAAATAAACCGGCTAAATGGCTAGGAATACAGCAGAACGTAAATTTTCTCCCGAGTAAAAATTCCATGTTTTTCATCAAAATTCCCTGACTTTTCCAGAATTAAAAAATTCCCTGACTTTTCCCGGGTTTCCAGGTTTTCCAGGTGAGTGGCCACCCTGGTCAACCTTTAAGTCATAAATACGTAGTCCTTTTACAGTTAAGCAGTAAAGTTAGTAAGTATAATTCTGTTGTTTAACAAGGAACTTTTATTTAAAATATGATTTACTGCATATACTGCTATGCTATTAATTTTTGTAATTCTTGTTCTGCTCAAACAACCTCACTAAAGATTAATTTGGTTTATCCCCTGCAATTACTCAATGCAATTCTTCTCTCATAAACGCAAAATTGTTTACTGAGGTTCGAATTGAAAAGTATTATTTTCAAATCTCAATAATAATAATAATAATAATAATAATAATAATAATAATAATAATAATAATAATAATAATAATAATAATAATAATAATAATAATAATAATAATAATATATGTTTTACAGAAGGCTTTTTTCCCCAACTTTGGAAAGAGACTAACATTATTCGTTAGGAATATGGAAATAAACGAAAAGGCAGCTGGAGAAATTCATAAGAGACGTGGAAGATGAAAAGAAAGGGATTAGACTAGAGAATAAAATAGAAGTAGACAAGGAGATAAACTATTTAGATATGAAAATAAATAAGTCGGAAGGAGGAGAGTTTATTACATTCTGGTACCAAAAAGAGTGTGCAGCGGGAGTGCATTGCCACAAACGAAGTGATGTGGATGAGGATACAAAGAAGAATTTCATAAAAAGCATGGAAGAAAGAATAGGAGACCTAAATACAAATGAAGAACAGAGGAAAACAGATTTAAAGAAGTTCTGGACACAACTAAGGAAAAATGGATACAACGAAGAGGATAGGGTTACAAGAAGCATAGCAAGAGAGAGAAAGAAAGAGGAAGAAAAGAACAAAAAATGGTTTGGAATAGAAAGCCTAGGCAAAGAAACAGAGAAGATAAAGAGAATCTTCCGAAAGCAGAAATTAGGACGTACAGGAAAGGAGGAAACAGAATAATTGAACTAGTCAGAAGAACCAAAAGAAAACTAATAGCGGACAAAGATCAAAGGGGAGTAATATATAGAGTAGGATGCGCGGAGTGTAACAAAATTTACATAGGAGAACCAAAAAAAAAAATGCAAAAAAGAATAAAACAGCACCAGGATGATATAAATTGAAAAGGGACAACAACGCGATATACAAGCATCAGAAAGAGACAAACCACAGGATAGGGTGGCAAGGAGCAGAGGTCATAGAAGTAGAGAACAGAACTTTGGTGAGAAAATGGAAGGAAGCCAGGGAGATTATGAAGGCAGGAGACAAGATGATAAATTGGAATGCAGGATTCTCGATAAATAAAGAGTGGGAGAAGATTCTGCTTAAAGAAGAAGAAATGAAAAGGAAGAAGAAAGAAAGAGAATAAAATTAATAAGGAAAATAAGGATCATTAGAAGACATAATGTATCCAGCGAAAAAAGTAAACTGTTAATTGGACACGTGTGCAGCTAAAAAGTAAAAGTGAAAGGTCACACAAGTGTTACTTTTTAATGAAGGGGCGGAGCCTAATTAAAAGTTGATCTCCGGAGAGTATATAAGTGTTGACCAACTCCCAAGCAGCCAGAAGGAGTGGAAGTCTGATGAAGACACAGTTATTGTGTTGAAACTGTTACGTGATAGTGTTTTTTACATATTATCACATAGCCTTGCTCAGTGTGTTATTGTTGTGGTATTGTGTATTAGTATCAAAGTAGCTATAACATCTGTTGATCAGAAAGCCAATCCTGTAGGCATATATTGTAATCTCTCAAAACACAATCTTTGATTGTGTAGACCATGATATACGTTTTGGTAAATTAGAAAAGTATGGTTTTAGAAGTATAGCTTTGGAGTGGTTCAAATCATACTTGTACAATCGTAAGCAAATCGTACAAATTCTTCATATGGACGAAACAACTAAAAGTCTGAGCAAAATAAACTCAAATGAACTAATAAATAGAAAAGGTGTTCCACAAGAATCAGTTTTAGGACCTATACTCTTTCTTCTGTATCTTAATGATTTATCCTTAAATATAGAGAAGGGTCATAGACTCCTTTTCGCTGATGACACAACAGTAACTATAATTGAAAGAGACAGAGATATCTTGCAAGAAGCCATTGACCTTACAGCATCCCAATTTACGCATTGGTTTTCTGCAAATAAATTAAAACTAAATGCAGATGAAACAGAGAGTGTGTTTTCTACCACTTACCTCACAGAGCATCACACCAACTCCCGCAGATATCATTGAATAATGAAGTATGTACATTTACTAATACTGTAAAATTTTTAGGTATGTATCTAGATGATAATTTTTCATGGCAAGAACACGTAGAGAAACTAAGCAAAAAATTAACCCAGGCTATGTACTCCCATGCGCAAAAAATATTGCGCGTATACTGTAACTCACGATTTTTCGCAATTATTCCATTTTCCTTATGTTTATGAGTAAAATTCAGTTATTAGTATGTGGAGATAATAGAAAGCAATCCATCTAAGGAGATATTTCCAAAAAATATAATAAAATAATAAAAATATAAGCAAAAAACAAAATTATGTTCGGTTTTGTGTATACTGGCAATAATGTTTTCGAGGGATTTTTTGCAGTAGCACAGCACGATTGCAGAGGGAATAACTTTAGTTGAATGAAGGAACTGGAAAGTGGACTAATATATTGCATTTATTGGCTTAAATCTAGGGTGTAAATTGTCTACCAAATATAAATTAGCTTCTGTAACCAAGATGTTATACGGAAGTATAGAAACAAAGAGAAAAACTGTTGTCTTAAGTTTGGAAGTGACATGCTCTATAGCCATGAGCATTTATTTGTTAAGAAAAAGACAGACAACAAAAGGTAGTCTGTGTGGTCAAGTGGGTAGAGTGGCGGACTAGTAATTCTTATATTGTTTTGACACCAGATCGAATCCCATGCGATCCCATCCAATTTTTTCTTTAAAAAACATTGTAGAAAGTGTATAATTTTTATGTTAATAAGAACCGAAACAATATAATAATGAAATAACTTTTTGTTTTTTCTGATGACGTATTTATTTAGAATTAGTGTATGCTGTTGTATAGCTTCTTTTATCATCCTCTTTTCTTGAAAAAAAATTGTCTCCAATAAAGTATGAAAAATATATATAGACAGAAACAGACATCTTAGTATCAAACGTGATTAATCGTGATGAATTAAACAAGTTTCCCGTTGTTAAAAAAGAAAACTATAGAAAATTATTGAATTTGGTCTTTAGGTTTTTAGCATGCTATATATATTCTTTATAAGACTATACTTTATAAGGGAAGATGTGCGATCATACCCACAAATTTAGCTAGTGAATGAAAGATGTTTTCGGCACAAATATTTTACAGGTTTAGGTGCATGAAACACCAATACGCCATGGTCTCGACCTTCGTTTATTCCACATTATTATCCGACATATCATAGCAGGTAAAAAGCAGCATCAATTGGCAAGAAGAACTGCAAGTTGTGGTCTGTTTTCGATGCTCCGGACTCGATCGCCTAGCACGCCCGTCTATACCATGACTCATACGTCTATCATTCAGTGCCGGCACGTATCCAGCTTTTCTTTTCGGAGGGGGCCCAACACGAATTCTCGTAAGCATGTAATTCTAATGTTTCAAAAATATCAATAATAATAATAATAATAATAATAATAATAATAATAATAATAATAATAATAATAATAATAATAATAATAATAACAATGCAACAGTTCTGTATTTCTCTTAAACGTTTCTTACTTTTCATTTATGAACCGGTCAAACTGCATTGTAACACAAACGAAATCAAAAAATATTTTCTAGAGATATGTAAGGAAAACTGTCTGCTACGTATATCACATAAAAAAATAGCAAATGGCTATGAGTGTAGCGTTCTAATACAGTAATGTTATAAACAGAACGGAAACGAAATTGTAATCCCATTTAAAAGTGTGCTTTAATTCCACCTGGTTTCAATGGCATTACGGTATATTCTTACAAGTAACACTCCGATTTTGATAAAATTTGGCAGGTAGATACTACACATAAAATAAACGAATACATGTTTCTTTTTTTCTGCGGAAAAACGATTTTAGGGGGCAAAAGCCCCCACCCAAAATTTTGAAAATTGACGCCCGAAAGGCAAAAACAAGTGGACCAAAGTGAACGAAATTGTGCACGATATGGCAGACGTAAAATGAAGGAATACGTGTTTTGTATTTTCCTGGAAAAAAACGGTTAGGTGGGGCACAGATTCCTCCAAACCTTTGATCACGAAATATCAAAAGTGCTAGTAACAATATGTCAGATGTGTGTAAAGGACGAAGAATCCCAACGACACTTTGTGTATATACGATACGCAAAAACTAAACGAATACCTGTTTTTTTTTATTTTCTGGCGAAAAAATGGCTTTTGGGGGCAAAAGCCCCCATCCAAAATTTTGAATGTTGATGCCCGAAAGGCAAGAAAAAGTGAATCTAAATGAAAGAAATTGTGCCCAAATATTGTAGACGTAAAATGAGGGAATACGGGTTTTGTATTTTCCTGGAAAAAAGAAAAGAAAAACGTTTGGGTGGGACACAGACCCCTCCAAAACTTTGATCGTGAAATATCAAAAGTGCTAATAACAGTATGTCAGAAGTGCCCAAATTTACATGAAGAATTGGAACGACACATTGTGTAGGGACAATACACAAAAAACAAACGAATACGGTTTTTTTCTGCGAAAAAATGGTTTTAGAGGGAAGAATTCCCCACCCAAAATTTTGAAATTTAAGGCCAAAAAGGCAACAAGAAGTGCACCGAATTGGATGAAATCGTGCACACATATTCTAGACGTAAATTGAGGTAATTGTGTTTCGTATTTTCCTGAAAAAAAAAAAAAAAAACGGTTGAGTGGGGCACGGATCTTCTTAGTTGGTTATTACGAAATATCAAAAGTGCAAATAAGTATACGTCAGAAGTTCCTAAAAGTATGGAGAATTGCAACGAAACTTCGTATAGGGACAATTTGCAAAACAATAAATGAAATGTGTTTTAATTTGTACGGAAAAACAGTGTTGGAGCCTAGAGCCACTCCGAAAAAAAAAATATTACCGTAAAAGTGCAGGAAGGAGTGGACCGAAGCAAATGAAATTGTGTGTAGATATTGTATAGACTGTATGTAAAATAAGGACTTTCGTGTTTTTAAGATGTCCCTATCAATTTTGGCACATCGACAGCAAACAGGAAATTAATCGGCACGTGTTTTTGTTTATGCGGAAAATCATTGTAAGGGTTAAAGTTGCCTCGTGAAATACTATAAAATACGCTATACTGTTTGTGATTGTTGTTGATCTGCCAAATTTGAATAAATCTGATGGAGACACTTGTGAAACAGGAGAGGCTTTATTTATCATATCCAATATCTATAGACAATTTCATTGGCTTCGGTCCACTCCTTCCGACACTCAACACCACGGTCCACTCAACAGTATTTTTCTTTTCAGGAAAATACGAAACACGTATTCCCTCATCTTACCTCTACAACATTTGTGAACAATTTCATTCAGTTCGATCGATTTCTTCTTCCCTTTCGGGCGTCAAATTTCAAAATTCTGGGTAGGACCTTTTGCCCCCTAAGACCGTTTTTTTTCACAGGAAATAAAAAAAGCCGTATTTGTTTATTTTTTGCTTATTGTCCTAACACAAAGTTTTGTTCCAATTCTTCATGTAAATTTGGGCACTTCTGATATACTGTTATTAGCACTTTTGTTATTTCATGATCAAAGGTTTGGAGGAGTCTGTGCCCCACCTAACCGTTTTTTCCAGGAAAATACGAAACCCGTATTCCCTCATTTTTCGTCTAAAATATCTATGCACAATTTCATTCACTTCGGTTCACTTTTTCTTACCTTTCAGGTGTCAACTTTCAAAATTTTGGGTGGGGGCTTTTTCCCCTAGAACCGTTTTTCCGCAGAAAATAAACAAAAACCGTATTCGTTTATTTTTTGCGTATTGTTCATACACAAAGTGTCGTTGCAATTCTTCATGTCCTTTACACACATCTTACATGTTACTAGCACTTTTGATATTTCATGATCAAAGGTTTGGAGGTGTCTGTGCCCCACCTAACCGTTTTTTCCAGGAAAATACAAAATACGTATTCCCTAATTTTACGTCTGCAATATCTGTGCACAATTTCGTTCACTTTGGTCCACTTGTTTTTGCCTTTCGGGCGTCAACTTTCAAAATTTTGGGTGAGGGCTTTTGCCCCCTAAAACCGTTTTTCCGCAAAAAAATAAAAAAGCACTTATTTGTTTACTTTATGTGTAGTATCTACCTGCCAAATTTTATCAAAATCGGAGTGTTACACTGGGGAAGTGTTACTTGTTAGAATTATAACAACAACGCATTGCCCACAGTTTGAACACTGACTCAAAGTAATCTGATATAAAAGAACCTCAAAAGGAAAAAAGTAGGTTTATTAAAAAGTGTTTGAGGTTTGGAAAGGGACAGCTTCCAGGACCTCACGCTGGATACGTCCCTGAGTCAATGCATTATATTTGTTTCTTGCAAAACATGATTATTAGATGAGTAATATGTAAAATTATATCATAGTTTGACTTTTAATAGGTCTTTCCTTAACACACCCATATTATCCGGCATTCTGCCTGTCTGTTTTATGTCGGATAAACGAAACTCTACTGTATTTCCAAAGATAGCATATACACAGGGGCTAGCGGTCTGCACGGGCCGGAATTTTTAGAACGGACCCTGCCCGTCCCCTTTAATTTATAATCTATAGGCATTAGCGGATTAAGGGCGGAGCCAATGGAGCCCAGGCTTCGGGACCCCAAGCTCAGAGGGCTCTTTAAAATCCCTCTGTTTAACAGTAAAATATAGTAATCAACTTATATTATAGACTCCAGACCGATGCTAATTTTTTTCCGCTCGTTACGCTCGCGGTATCGCTAGATTTAAGTCTTTCCATCAGCAGCATTTAACTGTTAATAATGAATGCAATTATTTAATTGTTAATAATGGATTTAACTAAACTAATTATTGTAAACTTGGAGCACATTCAAATATTACAGCATAGTTCTCGGTAGTTCCATAAACCTATGAGGCTGTGGAAGGCAGCAAAGAAAATTTATGCACTGGAACTATTCTTAACATAGGGCCCCCTTAAAATAGTCGGCTCTAGGTCCCCAAAAGCCTTAATCCGCCTATGTCTATAAGCAATATTTCACGAAAAGCATGTATTTTTTAACAAATGTGTTTGTCATCAAGTTTTCATAAAGTAGTCCCTTTCTCCTTTAAGCAATTTCAGAGGCCACGGTGTTTCAGTGGTAGAGCGTTCTCCTCTTGTGCATGGAGTCCTTGGTTCGATCTATGCTCGCGCCAAGTGAACCTTGTGCTGGACACTGTGTGCGTGAGTTTTCTCGGGGTTCTCCCGTTTTATCCCACTTTCTTCATTCGACCATTTCATTCATTTCTTATCATCACTGTCTCCTTTAGCCTAGCCGGCATAACGTGGGACGTAAAACTTAAAGGTTTCATTTCAAATCATTTCAATCAAAAAACAGTTGTAGGAAGTATGTAATTTCGAATAAAACAAACTACTATATACAATTCTGAGTATATTATTCTTTTATGAAATTCTCGCGAACCTTATTTCTAAATCGAAGGGTAAGAAGACTAAATTCACTCTCTTATTGTTATAGATCCATTTCAATTGAAGCAGTTGGAATAGTTGGAAAAAATTAAAAAGCCATACCCTATATTCCAGTGTGGCACAATTGGTATAACGCGGCACACTGGTGTGTCTAGCAAAGTGAACAGTGTGACTCAAACTGTTTCGTATTATTTGCAAGAATATTTGTCGAGTTTCTGTTATTTATTATTATTATTATTATTATTATTATTATTATTATTATTATTATTATTATTATTATTATTATTATTATTATTATTATTATTATTATTATTATTATCAACGATTCTTCCATGGACAGCTGTCTGTATACGGTTAAGCAACCACAAGTATCACATTGAGGGATAATGCAAAAGTCTATTTGCTTGTATATTCTATCGGGAATAACTGCATCCGTCTAGAAAGCTAGGACTAACAACAAAGGGATCCGATGTTCTGACCGCACACCGCCCCAAATCGTGAGTGCTACAAGTTCTCTGCTACGCCTTAGCACAATAAGGGCTGTTGCGTTAAGGGAGAGAGAGAAACAACTTAATTCCATTGCAGTTATATGCTTATTAAATGTTAACTTATGTTTATAAATTATGTAAATGATCGTATCGTTTTCTGTTTATTATTATTATTATTATTATTATTATTATTATTATTATTATTATTATTATTATTATTATTATTATTATTATACATTTCTTAATAGGTTGATTGCCACGTGTATGGAATTCCATACACACGGCTCTCCTGTGCAGCAGAACGTGATGATTTTCCATACGCAAACAATGTAGATATTCCAAGTTTGTTGTGTTCGTTTTATAGGTGTGTATGTAATTAGATACATATGGCGTAGAAATCAAAATTTAATATCCATGCCACGTATATGCAAAACCATACACAAAGAAATTTATGAACAAAGACATTGAGTTTCAGTTTATCGTCTCGTTCAGCAACGAAGCTATATGAGACTTCGGCCTACTGATTAACGTGGACTCTAAACCACGTGAGCTCTCGCCGGGAATCGAAGCCGTGTCTTCCACGCCAAAGGCGCATGCGCTAACTGCATATCCACTAAGGAGCTCATGAACAGAGACATTTATGGGCTAAAACAAAGGCGAAAACAAAGATGTGTGATGTGATTTTGAGTTTATCGTCTCTTTCAGCAGCGAGGCTATATGAGACGTGGACCTACTGATTAAAGTGGAATCTGAACCACCTGAGCTCCCGCCGGCCGAAAACAAAGAATGTTCATTTCAATGCAAACCTATGTAGGCCTACGGACTTCAATATTCGCCCTCAAACGAAAGTGAAGACTATCCATGATTCGCAGTATTAAACTCTCTCTCACCTCTGTATTCTCCTAACATGTCTCCCAGCGATTACAACATTTTTTGGCGTCTCAATCACTTCTTATGTTAGTAGGATAGCTTTACCTAGAGGCCACTGATTAACCTGGCATTATATTTTTCACTTTTTTACCTTTGGAATTGACAATCATCGTTTGGACATTTCAGTCGCACCTACCTAATATTAACAATGTTTCTACGATAATTTCGTAACATTGTATTATTTCTTTGTTGATTAGCTTGGTTAGGCTTATTTAAACACTTTTTTCCTTTGCATCGACGTGTAACATCTCTTGGACGAAAATATACTAGCTCTCACTGGAAATCAAATCCAGAACCAATGCACTTGAACCATTTGACCACAACAAGGCACATTTAAAAAGAGGTTTCGACTTTGTTCGGAAAATTGTGACTAGGTGTAACATTAAAAATACATTTAAGAAAGGGTGCGGAGCAAACGCACTGTACTTTCTCGCTTGAATTTCTTACACTGACTCGTGTTAGGCTTCAACTATTATTGAAACATTTATTTGGGAAATTGCGAATAAAATAATATTTTGGAAAACTTTGCTAGAAGAAACTTCAGGCCCAAAAGTAAAGTACCCATTGGTCATATTTTGGTTAGAAATAACTTGATCCATATATTAGAATTATTAAGGATATAATTGTATGCGAACTATAAGCAAAAGCGTCTGAGTAATTTCTGAGAAAATCATGAAAAAAGTCACCCCAAGAATAAATTATCCTTTGTGGATCTTTTCAGGACAAACAAGCTATGCTATATTGTTAGTGTTTTCATAAAACATTTATTTATGAAATACGAACACAATCGCCTGAGTCGTTCTTGAGAAAATCGCAGGGTAAAACTTACTGTCAAAAGTATTATACCACTTCTAGATTTTCCGGATGAGGGAATTATACCATATAGCTAGGTTATTTATGTAACATGTATTTATAAAATATGAACAACAAACTCTCCTGAGTTGTTTTTAGGAAGGTCATCGTTAAAAGCTTACCCCCAAAGGTAAACTCTTCTATCTATAATTTTGACAGTATATCGAATAATTTTTAAACAAATCGTCGGGAAAAATTTCACTGTCAAAGTAAACTCTCTCTTTTGGATTTTTCTTTTCGGAACAAGCGAGTTATGCATATTGTAAGAGTGTTACAGACAATATTTTTACTGAAATTAGAAGAAATTTGTCTCAGTTATTACTGAGAAAATTGTCAAAAAAAATTCAACCCTTGAGAAAACCACTTCTTCTGTATGTTAACGGAATAAACGATTTATGCTGTATCTTAGTTTATTAATGAAACATTTCTTTACGAAATGTGAACAAAATTGCCTGAGGCATTAATGGGAAAACCATCGGGGGAAAGCTCACCCTAAGAGTAAACTACTCCTTCGAACGAGTTGTCATATTGTTAGGTTATTAATAATACGTTTATTTATGAAATGTGGTTGAGAAAATTGTGGAAAAAGAACGCATACCATACAGTAAATTACACCATATATATTTTTTCTGAAAAAATATTCATATACGGTGGATATTTGTTAATAAAATATATATTTATAAAAAGTAAATAAAATCGTCACAGGTTTTTTTCTTGAGAAAATTGAATTATTTTAAATTTTAATCCTTCAGTAAATTACCCTTACTTTTAGGTGTCGAAGGATATAAAATTCGAAAGATAGTATGTTATTAAAACGTTATGTCTAGAATTCGGTCCAGATACGTTGAACAGTATGGCCTCTGAGTGCATGTAAAAGCGTGACGAACCGAGAGACGAATAGATGGACAGACATCGAAAAATAATTTTTTCGATATGTAGGAGCATTGTAGCTTGAATTCATTGAAATCTGATATTCGGTTTTTATAACTATCACCACACTTTCTTCTTTCGTCGCTCGACTGTGAAAACGAATAGGCCTATACCGACACGTAAGGTGATAATTTGTAATCCCAAAAATTTAATTTGTTATATTTAATGTGTTGTCACGCTAGAAAAAAAAGCTTATGCATGTTACATCATTTTATTATCAGTTTTTCACGCTACTGTATAATTCGGTATGATTATAATTAATACCCATGGTATCTTTTGGAAGCATTCGTGTTCCTCACAAATAGAGCTGTTAATTTAGTTTTGTTTAAAGAAAGCATCCTTTATTTCCTTACACAGACTTATGATTGCATTTGTTGCACTTGTGGATATGAAACAAAAGGAGAGAGAGAGAGAGAGTCAATACTCTAAAAAGAAACACACACACTGAAACACTAGAACAGTAATTTAACATCAGCTTTTTTTTTTCTTCATGACAACGAGCTATCGCTGTGACTGTGTTCGCCACGCTTTGTGTAAGGCAGCAGGTCGCGCATGTTTTGTTTTTTTTACTGTTCCTGACTCACAGACACTCGCAGTGAGTTGAAGTTACTTCTGCTGATGGAGAGGGAATGATTAAGCATATCATACCATAAACTGAAAACAATCGTTATTAGTAATAATACACTAATTCTAAATAAATACGTCATCAGAAAAAACAAAAAGTTATTTCATTATTATATTGTTTCGGTTCTTATTAACATAAAAATTATACACTTTCTACAATGTTTTTTAAAGAAAAATTGGATGGGATCGCATGGGATTCGATCTGGTGTCAAAACAATATAAGAATTACTAGTACGCCACTCTACCCACTTGACCACACAGACCACCTTTTGTTGCCTGTCTTTTTCTTAACAAATAAATGCTCATGGCTATAGAGCATGTCACTTCCAAACTTAAGACAACAGTTTTTCTCTTTGTTTCTATACTTCCGTATAACATCTTGGTTACAGAAGCTAATTTATATTTGGTAGACAATTTACACCCTAGATTTAAGCCAATAAATGCAATATATTAGTCCACTTTCCAGTTCCTTCATTCAACTAAAGTTATTCCCTCTGCAATCGTGCTGTGCTACTGCAAAAAATCCCTCGAAAACATTATTGCCAGTATACACAAAACCGAACATAATTTTGTTTTTTGCTTATATTTTTATTATTTTATTATATTTTTTGGAAATATCTCCTTAGATGGATTGCTTTCTATTATCTCCACATACTAATAACTGAATTTTACCCATAAACATAAGGAAAATGGAATAATTGCGAAAAATCGTGAGTTACAGTATACGCGCAATATTTTTTGCGCATGGGAGTACATAATACGAACTCTAGTCCCAATACTGAATCTGAAATCAATTCTGTCCCTGTACTATGCCATATTCTATTCTCATATTAAATTCGGAATTGCGTTCTGGAGGTCTTTGCCGAAGCCTCAGAATATATTCAAACAACAAAAATGTGTCTTAAAAATCATTACTAAATCACCGAAACGCACCAACAGTAAGAAATTATTTGAATCATTGAATATGATGATAGTTCCTTCTTTATACATATTTGAACATCTCAAAATTACTTGGAGTCATTTAGACAATATTAAAAGAGATGGTGATACTCACAACTACCTTACCCGTGGAAAATATAAATTATCTACTGTGTATCATAGAACATCTGCATACGGAAAAATCACATATCTATATGGGTGCAAAGTTGTATAATAAACTACCTGGGTACATAAAAAATAGTCATGGAAAGAGTTTCTTTGTGAACTCAGTGGGCAAACTGCTATTAAAAAACACATTATATACTGTAAATGAATATCTTAGCAGCAAATTTTGAAACTTCCAAAAGTAATTAAATTCCAATTGCACATACTAGATGGTAAATGTCCATATATACAGGGGTTAGACAAAAAATCTAAAACGTTTGCATAAGTGTGAAAATCATACCTAGTATGGTGTGGGGCCTCCTTTTGCGTCCAAAACACCTTGGATCCGATGGAATGGACGTATACAGCTTCTGACTCGTGGTGTGTGGAATTTTGTACAAAACATGCTCCAGTTCCTTAAGGGATGCTAGTGGAGGGTAATGAGATCGAACACGCCTTTCTAAACTCAGACCACAATGGCTCAATGATGTTCAGATCTGGTGATTGTTGGACCCAGGGGAGGTGTGATAGCTTCTGGTCATGTTCCTCAAACCATGATTTCACCGTTTTTGCAGCGTGACAGGGTGCCAAATAATCTTGGTAGATGCCATCACCATCAGGGAATAATATTCGGGCCATGGGTAGAACCTGGTCCCCAAAAATGGCCTCATACACCTTAGCATTCATCATTCCATTCAGGGCTATGATGGGACTTGTGGAAAACCACGATATCACTGCCCATACTGTAACAGAACCATTCCCATGCTTTACAGTTGGGAACAGACAAGTCTGTATCATAGACCTGCGACGGTGTTCTCCATACGTAAACACGACCAGTTGTAGGAAACAAGGTGAAGGTCGATTGATCGGACCACATTACGTGTTTCCACTGCTCATGAGTCCACGCCTTGTGGTCCTTGCACCACTGGATACGTCTTTTCGCATTTACTGATGTGACCAGGGGTTTGGCGATAGCGGCCCTGCCATGAATTTTCATTTTATGAAGTTCTCGTCGCACTGTTTTCGATGAAACCAGGTTCTGTAGGTCGGAATTGAGTACAGACGTAATTTTCATTGCAGTGGTCTTCCTTTTAGCTGCTACAATCCGTTTTAATGCCCTCCGGTCCATATCTGACAGGATTGTCTTTCAACCACTGTTGTGTTTGCAGACGTCATTTGCCCATGAACTGTGTATGCCCTCGTGATATTGGACACTGTGCCTTTTGATACTCCCACAATGTTCGCAACTGTTGCAACTGAAGCTCCAACCAGACGGGCACCGAGGATCATGCCTCTTTGGAAGTCAATCAGGTCGCCCATTTTACCGCACCACTTTTACACCACGACACTCATAGGTGAACGGGTTACTACTAACGGAAGAGGAAGGTCCACATGACAGATTGAAAATAGAAAACGATCGGCAACCGCAAACTTACGTGTCCTGTATGAAGTGTTTTTATATTTTTATCTACCCCATATATATATATATATATATATATATATATATATATATATATATATATATATATATATATATATATATATATATATATATATATATATATATATAATTGTTATATAGATTGTAGAATTGGTTTCGCCTATATCTATCTTCACAAGTTGTTAAAAACAAGAGTATTGTATTTGTTCTAAATATTGTATCGAATTTATGTACTGACGACTGCTAGTATACCATTTTGTATAAATGTACATGTAACATGATCCAGAGAATGATTAATAAATCTAATCTAAGCTAAACAATGCCGGGCGGTAAACCATACTACAACACTTAAATTTCAGAACAATTGTTGATGCCAGTATCCTGATACAGAATGACAAAGACTTCATTGTAAAATTAAGAATAATACTTAGGTGTATATATATACTTGACAACTTACACTGTTTTTAAGTTGTTTTGCAAAAAGTGATTGTATTTTACTTACGGTAGAACAAGAGGTTCATATCCTATGGAATTATTAAATCTCCCTACGCAGTAGTCTTTATCGTGTAGATGTGGGAAACTGCGTAGGGCCTTTTCCATCGCATCTGGAACAGGGGCTAAGGCTGAAAGATAAATTATTAACATTATTTACACTATAGTGTATTTTATAAAATCATACATTACTAATATAATTATTTAAACAGTAAAGTAAACTTGCATTAGATTCTTTAAATATATAGTTATAGTAATAAAAGTGAGGGAAACGATGGCACCAAAGTTTTAAAATTTGATTACAGGACACACAAATATTTAGAATTCAAGATTATTTATCAGCATACCACACACAACAAAAATACAAATATTTGAAAGTAGAAACTAAATTTAGCCGAATATAATCTAGGCTAGCTTAGGTGCATTTCGCCAGCCCCCCCACCTTGGAGTTTCGAAACAAAACCTATGCCAATCGTTTGTGCTACGTTTCTGCAGGAATGTAACGCAAAATTTTCGTTTGTACCACTTCCGGTACGAAGTTATAAGAGTTTTAAAGTGGGGGGCTGGGGAAACGGCAGCCACCCCACCTAGGAATTTCAAAACGAAACCTATGCCAAAGGTTTGTGCTGGAATGTACCGCAAAAATTTTCATTTGTACCACTTCCGGTACGAAGTTATAAGGGTTTTAAAGTGGGGGGCTGGGGAAACGGCAGCCCCCCACCTAGGAATTTCAAAACAAAACCTATGCCAATCGTTTGTGCTACGTTTGTGCCGGAATGTACCGCAAAAATTTTCGTTTGTACCACTTCCGGTACGAAGTTATAAGGGTTTTAAAGTGTGTGGGAGGGGGGAGGCTGGAGACACGGCAGCCTCCAACCTTGGAATTTCGAAACAAAACCTATGCCAATCGTTTGTGCTACGTTTGTGCCGGAATGTACCGCAAAAATTTTCGTTTTTACCACTTCCGGTACGAAGTTATATCGGGTTTAAAGTGGGGGGCCTGGAGAAAGAAACGACAGCCTCTAACCATGGAATTTCGAAGCAAAACCTATGTCAATCGTTTGTGCTACATTTGTGCCGGAATGTACCGCAAAAATTTTCGTTTGTACCACTTCCGGTACGAAGTTATAAGTTTAAAAGTGGGGGTTGGGAAACGGCAGCCCCCCACCTTAGAATTTTGAAACAAAATCTATGCCAATCGTTTGTGCCGGAATGTACCGAAAACATTTTCGTTTGTACCACTTCCGGTACGAAGTTATAATAAGAGTTTTAAAGTGGGAGGCTGGGGAAACGGCAGCCTTCACCTTGCAATTTCGAAACAAAACCTATTCCAATCGTTTATGCTAAGTTTGTGCCGGAATGTACCGCAAAAATTTTCGTTTGTACCACTTCCGGTACGAAGTTAGAAGGGTTCTAAGTGGGGGGCTGGAGAAACGGCAGCCTCCAACTTTGGAATTTCGAAACAAAACCTATGCCAATCGTTTGTGCTACGTTTGTGCCGGAATGAACCGCAAAAAGTTGCGTTTGTACCACTTCTGGCACGAAGTTATAAGGGTTTTAAAGTGGGGAGGCTGGCGAAACGGCAGCCCCCTAACCTAGGAATTTCAAAACAAAGGTTATGCCAATCGTTTGTGCTACGTTTGTGCCGTAATGTACCGCAAAAAGTTTCGTTTGTACCACTTCCGGTACGAAGTTATAAGAGATTCAATGTGGGGGGCTGGGGAAACGGAAGCCCCCCACCTAGGAATTTCAAAAGGAAACCTATGCCAATCGTTTGTGCTACGTTTGTGCCGGAATGTACCGCAAAATTTTCGTTTATACCACTTCCAGTACGAAGTTATGAGAATTTTAAAGTGGGGGCTGGAGAAACGGCAGCACCCCCACCTTGGAATTTTCAAACAAAACCTTTGACAATCGTTTGTGCTAAGTTTGTGCCGGAATGTACCGCAAAAATTTTCGTTTGTATCACTTCTGGTACGAAGTTATAACGGTTTTAAAGTGGGGGCTGGAGAAACGGCAGCCTCCAACCTTCGAATTTCGAAACAAAACCTATGCCAATCGTTTGTGCTACGTTTGTGCCGGAATGTACCGCAAAAATTTTCGTTTGTACCACTTCCGGTATAAAGTTATAAGAGTGTTAGAATTGAGTGGCTGTGGGAAACGGCAGCCTCCCACCTTGGAATTTTGAAACAAAACCTATTCCAATCGTTTGTGCTACATTTGTGCCGGAATGTACCGCAAAAAATTTCGTTTGTATTACTTCCGGTGCAACGTTATAAGAGTTTTAAAGTGGGGGCTGGGGAAACGGCAGCCTCCAACCTTGGAATTTCAAAGCAAAACCTATGCCAATCGTTTTGCCGGAATGTACAGCAAAGATTTTCGTTTGTACCACTTCCGGTACGAAGTTATAAGTGTTTTAAAGTCGGGGGTGCTGGGGAAACGGCAGCCTCCGGCCTTGGAATTTCGAAACCAAACCTATGTCAATCGTTTGTGCTAGGTTTGACCAGGAATGTACCGCAAAAAGTTTCGTTTGTACCACTTCCGGTACGAAGTTATATGAGTTTTCAAGAGGGGCTGTGGAAACGACAGCCCCGCACCTAGGAATTTCGAAATGAAACCTATGTCCACTGTTTGCACTACTTTTGAACAGGAACGTATCGCAAAACTCTTTTCTATACCGCTGCCGGTACAAAGATACGAGAGTTTCAAACTACGGGGCTTCCGTTTTTATAGCCCCCTCGGAATTTCGAAACGAAACCTATGCCAATCGTTTAACAACATTTGTATCGGAATGTATCGCAAACATTTTTGTTTGTACCACTTCCAGTACAAAAGTATGACAGTTTTAACTAGGGGACTGCCGTTTTCAGAACCTCTCACCTTGGAATTTCGAGATAAGACTATGTCAATCGTTTGTGGTACGTTTTTACCGGAATGTACCGCAAAAAAAATTACGTGCCTGAAGTTGACCCCCCTGTCCCAAATTACATCAAACGTTGCACATCGTTAGTGCACGTTAGTGCATTTAGAACTAACGTTAGTGCTATCAGCGTTTACGAGATATTGAAGATTTTGTTGGGGGGCCAACTTCATATGAAGTTAGCCTTCACCCATCTTTATGCAGACAGATTTTCACAAAACTTAGTGCATCGTTAGTGCATCGTTAGTGCACTTAAACACACTAAGCACTACCGTAAGTGCTACCATATTTTGGGATTTATTCAAGATTTTCGGTGGGGGGCAACTTCAGAAATATCAAATTCTATACAAATAGAGGTAGAAACATGGGGTTAACGGCAATCGTTAGTGCATCGTTAGTACACAAAAAAGCACTGTGCACTAACGTTAGTGCTACTATATTTTGGTATTTATTCAAGATTTTTGGTTAGGAGTCAACGTCAGAAATATTAAATTTCATACAATTGATGTATAAATATGTGGTTAACGGCAATCGTTAGTGCATTGTTAGTGCACTTAAACGCAATAAGCACTAACGTTAGTGCTACCATATTTTGGGATTTATTCAAGATCTTTGGTGGGGGGCCAACTTCAAAAGTATCAAATTTTATACAAATCGAGATAGAAACATGGAGTTAACGGCAATCGTTAGAGCGTGATTAGTGCACTTAAATGCACTAAGCACTAACGTTAGTGTTACCACATTTTGAGATTTATTCAACATTTTTGGTGGGGGCCAACTTCAGAAATATCAAATTCCATACAAAGTGTCAGTATTTTCAGGAAGCAGTAACGAATGTACTAATTACTTTGTTAGTGCTTAAAGAGGGCGCAAATTCACGCTGAGCACCAAAGATATTTTACTTGTAGCACCTACACTAATTAAGCATTAACTTTTGGGGTTGGTGCATGAAGAAGCACTAACGATGCACTAAGAATTGTACTAGAAGTGATCATTAGTGCTTTTTAATTTGGCAGAAATTTGACACAGTGAAAAACTCCCCTTAAATTTTTTATGTGAGTTTCCTGAGATATAACTGGCCATAACTACACTAATAGTGAAGCATTAACGAAAGCGGCTCTAATTTTTTCGTTATTGGTTGAAGTGGGGCGCCAAGTTCATGAAAGCTTCCAAAGGTTTTTTTTTTTTTTTTTTTTTTTTTTTTTTACTTGTAGGACCTACATTAATGAAGAACTAACGTTAGGTGTTAATGCACTAAGAAGCACTAACGATTTCAGTAGAAGAGGTCATTAGTGCTTTTGATTTTGGCGGAAATTTGACGCAATGAAAAATTCCACATGAATCTCTTATGGGATTTTTGTGGCATATAATTGGCCATATCTACGTCAATAGTTAAGCATTAACGGAACTATGAGTGTTTTGCAGAAGCGCTAACTATACATTAACGAATGGACTTATTTTTTGTTACTGCTTGAAGTGGGAACCAAGTTCACGCTGGCCCGCAAAGGTTTCTTACTTGTAGCACCTACACTAATGAAGCACTAAACTTAGGTGTTGGTGCACTAGGAAGCACTAATGTTACAAGGAAAGAAAACTTTCGAAATTATCGTGAACTTAGCCCCCACTATAAGCACTAACGAAAAAATTAGTTTTATACGTGAGTGCATTGTTAGTACTTCTAGAAGATACAAATAGTTTCATTAGTGTTTCACCATTAGTGTAGAAATGGCCAATTATAAGTCTCAAAACTCCCATAAGAAACACATGGGAAATTATTCATTGTATCAAATTCCCATCGCATTCAAAACCACTAATTACCTCTGTTAATGCAATTGTTAGTGCATCGTAATTGCTTCTTAGAGCACAAACACCTAACGTTAGTGCTTCATTAGTGTAGGTGTTACAAGTAAAAAAACCTATGTGGAAGTCAGCGTGAATTTCGCACCCACACTTTAAGCAATAACGGAAAAAATAGTGCAATTTATTAGTGTTTCTATAAAGCACTAACAATTTCGTTAGTGCTTCACTATTAGTGTAGTTATGGCCAATTACATATCACGAGACTCACAATAAATTTAGGCAAATTTTTCATTAAATCAAATTTCCGCCAAATTCAAAATCACTAATGATCTCTTCTAGAGGGATCGTTAGTGCATTGTTAGTGCTTCTTAATGCATCTACACCTAACTTTAGTGCTTCATTAGGAAATGTGCTACAATTAAAATACCTTTTGAGGCCAGAGTGAACTTAGCGCCCCAACTTCAAGCACTAACTAAAAACTTAGTGCCATTCGTTAGTGCATTGGTAGTGCTTCTGGAAAACACTAACAGTTTAGTTAGTACTTCAATATTAGTTTAGTTATGGCCAATTACATGTAACGAAACACATAATAAATTTATGGGAAATTTTTCATTGCATCAAATTTCCGTCAAATTCAAGAGCACTAATGATCTCTTCTAGTGCAATCGTTAGTGCATCGTTAGTGCTTCTAGAAAACACTAACAGTTTCGTTTGTCCTTCAATATTAGTGTAGTTATGGACAATTACATGTCACAAAACTCCTATAAGAAATTTATTGGGAATTTTTAATTGCATCAAATTTCCGCCATATTCAAAAGCACTAATGATATCTTCTAGTGCAATTGTTAGTGGTTCTTAGTGCACCAACCCCTAACGTTAGTACTTCATTAGTGTAGGTGCTACAGACACAATATCTTTGGAGGGCACGGTGAACTTGCCCCAACTTCAAACACTAACAAAAAATTAATGCCATTCATTAGTGTATCGTTAGTGCTTCTAGAAAGCACTAAATGTTTGTATGGACTTTGATATTTCTGAAGTTGGCCCCACCAAAAATCTTGAATAAATCCCAAAAAATGGTAATGCTAACCTTAATGCTTAGTGCATTTAAGTGCACTAACTATGCAATAACGATTGTCTTTACCTGCATGTTTCTACCTCTATTTGTATAGAATTGATATTTCTGAAGTTGGCCCCATCTAAAATCTTGAATAAATCCCAAAATATGGTAGCACTAACGTCAGTGTTTAGTGTTTTAGTGCACAACGATGCACTAACGATTGCCGTTAACTCTATGTTCCTATCTCTATTTGTATAGAATTTGATATTACTGAAGTTGCCCATCCCACCGAATATCTTGAACGAATTCCAAAATATGGTAGCACTAACGATAGCGCTTAGTATGTTTAAGTGCACTAACGATGCACTAACGGTTGCCGTTAACCCCATGTTTCTATCCCTATTTGTATAGAATTTGATATTTCTGAAGTTGACCACCCCACCAAATTTTTTGAATAAATCTCAAAATATAGTAGCACTAACGTTAGTGCTTAGTGCGTTTAAGTGCACTAACGATGCACTAATGATTGCCGTTAACACTATGTTTCTACCTCTATTTGTATAGAATTTGATATTTCTGAAGTTGGCCCCTCCACCAAAAATCTTGAATAAATCCCAAAATATGATAGCACTAACGTTAGTGCTTATTGCGTTTAAGTGCACTAACGATTGCCGTTAACTCTATGTTTCTATCTCTATTTGTATAGAATTTGATGTTTCTGAAGTTAGCCCCCCACCAAAAATCTTGAATAAATCCCAAAATATGGTAGCACTAACGTTGGTGCTTAGTGCTTTTAAGTGCACTAACGATGCACTAACGATTGCCGTTAACCTCATGTTTCTACCTCTATTTGTATAGAATTTGATATTTCTGAAGTTGCCCCCCCACCGAAAATCTTGAATAAATCCCAAAATATGGTAGCACTAACGGTAGTGCTTAGTGTGTTTAAGTGCACTAACGATGCGCTAAGTTTTGTGAAAATCTGTCTGCATAAAGATGGGTGACGGGCTAACTTCATATGAAGTTGGCCCTCCACCAAAAATCTTCAATATCTCGTAAACGCTGATAGCACTTACGTTAGTTCTAAATGCACTAACGATGTGCAACGTTTGGTGTAATTTGGGAGAGGTGGGAGGGCCAACTTCAGACACGTAAAAAAATTTCGTTTGTACCAGCTCCGTTACAAAAGTATAAGAGTTAAAAGTCTGGGCTGTAGAAACGGAAACTCCCCCCATCAATTTCCAAAATTGTAGATTTTCCCAATCGTTTGTACTACGTGTGTAACAAAATGTACTGCAAAACTTTTGCTTTTACCACTTCTGTTAAAAAGACATAGAAGTTTTAACTAGGGAGCTGCCGTTTCTACAGCCCGCCATCTTGGAATTTTGAAACAAAACCTATGACAATCGTTTGTACTACGTTATTTCTGGAATGTACTGTAAAAATCTTCGTTTGTACCACTTCCGGTACAAAGATATAAAAGTTCTAAACTAGAAGGATGCAGTCTCCACAGCTCCATACTTTAAAACTTCAATACCTTTTTAACGGAAGCGGTACAAACGAAAATTTTTCCTGTACATTCCGGCACAAATGTAGCATAAACGATTGGAATAGGTTTTGTTTCGAAATTTCAAGGTTGTTGGCTGCCGTTTCCCCAGCCCCCACTTTAAAACTCATAACTTCATACCGGAAGTGGTACAAACGAAAATTTTTGCGGTACATTTCGGCACAAACGTAGCACTAATGATTAGCATACTTTTCTTTCGAAATTCCAAAGTTGGGGGATGCCGTATCCCCAGCACCCCACTTTAAATTATTGTAACGTTCTTCCGAAAGTGGTACAAAGGAAAATCTTTGCGGTACATTCCAGGTCAAACCTAGCAGAAACGATTGGAATAGGTTTCCTTTTGAAATTCCTAGGTGGGGGGGCTGCCGTTTCCCCAGCCCCCTACATTGAAACTCTTATAACTTCGTACCGGAAGTGGTACAAACAAAAATTTTTGCGGTACATTCCGGCACAAACGTAGCACAAACGATTGGCATAGGTTTTGTTTCGAAATTCCAAGGTTGGAGGCTGCCGTTTCTCCAGCCCCCCACTTTAAAACCCTTAAAACTTCGTACCGGAAGTGGTACAAACGAAAATTTTTGCGGTACATTCCGGCACAAACGTAGCACAAACGATTAGCATAGGTTTTGTTTTGAAATTCCTAGGTGGGGGCTGCCGTTTCCCCTTCCCCTCACTTTAAAACTCTTATAACTTCGTACTGGAAGTGGTACAAACGAAACTTTTTGCGGTACATTCCGGCACAAACTTAGCACAAGCGATTGGAATAGGTTTTGTTTCGAAATTCCTAGGTGGGGGCTGCCGTTTCCCCTTCCCCTCACTTTAAAACTCTTATAACTTCGTACTGGAAGTGGTATAAACGAAACTTTTTGCGGTACATTCCGGCACAAACTTAGCACAAGCGATTGGAATAGGTTTTGTTTCGAAATTCCAAGGTTGGAGGCTGCCGTGTCTCCAGCTCCCCCACTTTAAAACCCTTAAAACTTCGTACCGGAAGTGGTACAAACGAAAATTTTTGCGGTACATTCCGGCACAAACGTAGCACAAACGATTGGCATAGGTTTTGTTTCGAAACTCCAATGTGGGGGGGACTGGCGAAATGCACCTGGCTAGCTTAAACTGCCATAAATGAGCAAATGAAATGAGAGGGACTAGCTTAGACTAGCTCGGCACGGGTCAATTAAAACAAGAATAGCCCAAGATAACTTAGATTTCGTTGGCTTATTTATATTTTCTTAGCTTAGGCTGCTTATCTTGAATTGCCTTAGCTGAAGTTAGATTACTTTTGGTTAGCTCGGATTCTGTTCTTTTAACTCCGTATTTGTTGTATCTAGTAAGTCACCTTTAATTTTCAAAAAATTCCCTTCAGTGTTGCTTTTCTTTTCGTCTTGTATTTCTCTTATCGTGTACTGTAAGAACTTCTCTCTTATATATATTGCATTTAGTTTGCTTCTCCGTAACCAATCTGTTCAATAAACCTACACACTTTTTGTTAAGATGAACATTCCTATTATTCTTCAGACGAATTTCAGAAGCAGAAGAAAACTACGAAGTTTTCAAGTTATATTTCGCTTTAGGCATTTCGCCCTTATGTTGCGGTACTTCCGCAACAACTTTTATAGAGGTAATTGGTGAGTAGAAAAAAAATATTTCAAGTTATGTACCCATAGCCAAACTAATTCAATAAAAATTGATGTGTGAGTACTTAGGATTCTGAAACATATATTATTGGATAGCGCACATATTAATTCCTAATTAAAGTCTTCACCCGCCTACGGTAGGTTCCATAGTTTTGGAGCTATGGATCTTTAAAGTTCATTTTTCTTTTTTTTATGTTTTCGGCAGCCTACTACTCCGAAGGAAAGCATTTGCGTGCCCAGGTTGGTCTATACTTTTCGTCTTATCTTGGTGTCAGGAATCACCTCCCAAACGATGTCGGTGTTGTTTTGAAACATCCTGTATATCTGTCACTGCGACGCGGGCTACTTGTCTCAATCTCACACTACCGCACTCAAATTGGACAAAATAGTCAATGCTATACAGTGTTGCCACAGACTTAGCTCTGGAGTGGGCTGAAAAATAGTACCAAATTGAAACAAAACGGGCTGAATTCATTATTTTATACCAAAGTAATACATGGCATTATAACACGAAACTAAAAGAGGTAAAGTTCTACAATATTCGCTCCCCCCCCCCTCCAAGAGTCAGAATCAAGAAAGTGCTATTTTCAAAAATTAATTACTTCTATAATAGAGACCGTAAATTAAAAGGGAAAACAGTTACCATCTTCGGTATGTATTTTAAGGAAACTAAACGCGCCTCTATTTCAAAGTGACCAATAAACGAAAACGGTATTATGGTCAAATATATGTGCAACACATGCATTTACACGGGGCTGCAAAAATTTGTCGTAACTGTATTATTCAAAATAAATATTTCTTGTTGGAAACAGACTTCATAATTATGGTAGTTAAATTTACTAAGATGATCTTCTATTTGAATACTGCATTCTTAAATGATGTTTAGGTCGCATTAGTTTAAGGTCACATGGACAGTGCTAAAGCAGTAAATCCCAGCATGAATTGCTTGATACTCAAATACAATAACTCAATTCGCGAACAGTAGCGAACACGTGTTCAGTTTAGTTACCACAGTTTTGATATGAAAACTAGTCTTGTCTTTGTCACAAACAAGTTTCTTATCATTGAAGGTGAAAACAAGTTTTTTTTTTTAATTTAACAGGTGTAGAGAGAAAATAAAGAGATAAAGATAGTAGAACTACTTCTATTAGAATTGAAAAGTGGTATATTGAGATTGAAGCTCAATATTGAGTTATATAAAGAGGATTATCATCTTTCCTCTGCAGGTGTGTTTGCTGTATTTTTCACTAACATAATAGACTACTATTTTTAAAAAAAAAACAGCGAGGTTGTACTTGTAGAGGTAGACCTTTCTGAGTGCGAGTGTTCTTTCCCTCTCCTTAGTTATTCATGATAGGATAGCTTGCTTAAAATTGTTTGTTTTAAGATTTGTTCTTTCTGGAAAAAGACGGTATGTACTAAGAAGTGGATATCAACTAAATTCTTCTTTACTCCTGGAAAGGTTAGCTCTTGGGTCGCCCTGTTAATATAAACTACAACTAAATAACGCATCTGATTTGCTTTCGAAGAACAGGAGCTAAAGGAAAGCGAACGACCATCGGCAGGCGCTCAACGTCTAAAATTGCATATGTATATGCTATGGAATTCAGTTACATAGATCTTTAATTAATTACTTGTGAAGCAAGATAATGTTCCATTATCTCCAACCAGTAATAATAGGTCTACTTAATTATCCAGAAATATACGTAGAGATATGGATTAATAACTAGATCTAACGTTCACCTTATATTAACAATAGAAATCTATATATAGTACACAACATATATAACATCAATAGCACGATAGTCTCCGAACCATTCATCTGAAATTATCACAAGATTCTGCAGAGCGTAGAGAATGATGAGGGTAAACACATTAGTCCATCAACTCGAAGATTACTTTTAATATCATATATTAATCCTTTTAATTTATAATTCATCGCTTCATATTATCCCATATTTAATAATAGCAATAATACATAATTACTCCGTTGATTCATTCATATTGATTAAATCTCATCTTTCTTTATCATCATTTCAACTTATTTCACAATGTTTATTTAGCAAACTTAATATGCAATAACAATTGAATTAACGCATATAGATATTTCGGCGTTATAACAGCTAAAAACTGCATTAACAATTGTGCGATTGTTGACTGTGACTAACCTTTTACTCACAAGTTATTACCAGCTTCTACTGCACAAATGGCATAACATTAATCTTGATTATTTTAGGAACTGCTGCATTATAATATACCATAACATTTTTTAACTATATAAGCTACTTTCAAATGTAATGAAAATTATTCATGGCAGTAAAAAAAAGGTAAAATATGATTCGTAGGACGGGTATTATTTAAAACTTCATAATGTAACAAAAATAACACATTACAAAACTAGGAATCCTAAGGACATATATTCAGAATATAACTTTATTTTCTTCCATTCCCAATTTTCTTTCCTACACCGTGACATTTCAAGGAAGTATTATGGCTTATTGCTTTCATACCTTCTACAACACATAAGTATGATAAGATCATAATATAATATTTTTGCAAACTAATAAAGAACATAGAACAATAGATAATTAATAAATTAATATCACGAACAAATGAAAAAAACACTGAAAAACTGAAACGGAATGTACGGTATTTTGGGCCGTTACAAACTCGTGTGTTCAAAACACTTCAGTCAATCTGTTAGTGCTCACTTCGACTAATATAAACAATTTATGAGTATGTTCCATTGGCTAAAGAAAGAAACGCTAATCGTGAAATATTATGTTGAAATAATATTGTTAACGTGTTATGTACGTCGGGTTCTATGTCAGTACAGCCTTTATTTATTTGCTTTATCACAGCAGTCTGGCAGAGTTTTCTGGAGTTTTCAAAAATTTTAGCAAAATTCAATAATTCAGATTTAAAAATTTCATGCTCAACTATACATTTTTCAGCTATCTCCTGCAAAGCACCTTCTAGAATAGCCCCATTTAGTAAATCAGTAAATCGGCGAGGATCAAGACAAGAAGCATCAAAGATTATTTTTTGTTGTTTGTGAATCTATCATTTAATCTACCTTGGATTTCATCGAGCAATGGTCGAAACAGGGGCGAACCTAGAGGGGGTGAGGGTGTAACACCCCCCATTCAAACCTCATTCGGCAAATTCGGGATTCTGAGGATTTAACATTGAAACTTTGGAAAATGAAATGCAAGTAAACACGATTTTTACGTTTAATCAGATTCAAAATTGTATTAATCAAGAATAATTTATGGTTTCGGTAAGCCATATAGAAGAGTATTCGTCAAATTTACTTGAATCGAAGGAAAAGCTCGTAAAATCATTATGCGATCTGTTCGATTTAATTATTTCAGGAAAAGTCCCCTTGGAAGTTCGGCCATTGTTTTTCGGAGCCAGAGATACTGCTCTTAAAAACAAATGTGGTGGAATTAGACCTATCGCAGTTGGTAATGTCTGGCGCAGAACATCAGCCAAAATTATATGTTTCAGAACACGGGAGCATTTTAAGAACTTTTTGTCTCCCCACCAACTTGGTGTTTGTATTCCCTTATATATATATATATATATATATATATATATATATATATATATAAACACTAGTTTGGGATTTTACATGTTCGGACACATTTGCTCATTCAAGCTTCCCACTGACTATTATGAATGCTGGAGAAGTTGCTAGACGTAGAGAGGCAGAAAAGGAAACGAAATACAACAATCTCCTCGACAAATTTATTTTTGCTCCAATAGCCATCGAGACCAGTGGGGCATGGAATTCTAGAAGCCTTGATTTTATCAGAGAGGTAGGCAGACGCATATCTATTGTTTCTGGAGATGTTCGTTCAGCATCCTTCTTAAAACAACGTATATCCATTGCGGTCCAACGAGGCAACGTTTCGTCAGTTCTTGGTACGTTGCCACCTGGAAGGGAACTGGAGGAGATATTTCTTCTCTAGTAGAGTAAAGCGGGGCAAAAGGCCGCACTTAATGTTCAGCGGGGCAAAAGTCCTTCAGTTAATGGGTAAAGGGACGTATAATTGTGTTTGATAATATCATAATGTAAAATGCAGACTTTTTTCCATTACAAACTAAAGTAAATTAGCGATATCAATGTTACCTTAAAATACTAAAACTATTTCATATGTTTGTATCTGGTAGTTTCATAATTGATTTGAAACATTAATAAATATTTGTTTTTATGTAATAACAGAAAAAATTCAAAATTCTGTCAAAATTTGACATTTCAAAATTTGAAGTGATGGAATGATTGTTGGTGGAGTTGAAACATTTTAAAATTTAGAAAAATAAATGAATACAATTGTTATTTAGATTGATAAGACATATTATTGTTACTTGCATTGTCTATTAGAATAAATATTGATATTTCTCATTAAAAAAATAAAAAAAATCGTCAAATTTATTGCCAATTCGGCAATTACGCTTTATATTTTATTAACTTTTTCATTCCGTTAATATACACTGTGAAATAGTTAGCCAAATTCACATGTTTTTCGGGATTGGTCAGGACTATTTAAAATTACTTCTTTAAAACAGAAAGGTATAAAAGTAACTAATCTTATTTTCGATGTTGAACCCGAAACAGAAATGTTCGTTTCCATTCGTCAAATATGAAACAGTTCGTCAAATACACATGATTGTCAGGATTTATTAGTACAATTTTAAGCTTACTTCTGTTACAACTAAACCTGCTATATCGATAGCTAAGGCCGAACGTTGATCCACGACCCACTGACCCACCCAGAAAACTTGACCCACTTGACCCACTGACCCACTCCATCTCTGGTCTGTCCTATTCATACATTATTGTCAATCAGCCGTGCTACCATTTATTTCTGTGTAAGATATTTTCACTTTCATGCTTACACTGTTCACTTCTCCCCAAATTACTCTATATACGTTTGTATTAGAAATGCCAAAAATTTCTGGAATCCGGATTGCGGAAAATTTATTTTTCGGAATTGGAAATTTCACTTTCCAGATTTCAAAAAAACTCCGGAATTCAAAAAAATCCGGAAATCTTCCGAATTCCGGAATTTTTCCGATTTTACTTTCCAGATTCCGGAAAGTAAAAATTCCTGAATTAACTATCCTAGTTTATATATTAGTTCGAAGATTCAGAAGAGAGAAAATGGCTCCTGATCCTACTAACACACGCCCATGTCATTTCATTTTTAATCTCTTCGTTTCTTCCCTTTAGTTTGTTTCGTCATTTATCAAAAGATTAGAATTATATAAACATTTTTTTATTTAATTATTTGGCAACATTTCTATGCTGTAGACTGCATTGTTTACAAAGATTGCAAAGCTTCGTGAAAAAGAAAATAAACTTAAAGAAAGAAGTTTATATCTATAATCGGATATAATTGGGTGAACACAGGAACATATTCTTGTTGTATAAGGTAACCAAGAAAGTTCTGTCGCTTTTTTACCCACCACCTTCGTGCATCGATATGTCACCTACGACGTAACTGGAAGATCAAAAATAGTCCCCATAAGCATCGACAACCTTTTGCCAACGTGCTCGAAGGTCATGGATTCCATCGCGGTAGAAGTTGGTGGGCCGAGAAGCGAACAAGATATCAAGAGTATTTTGCACCTCTACTAGGGATTTGAACTGGTGTCCCCTAAGGTGATTGTCAAAGGAATGGAACAGGTGATAATTGGACGGTGCAATGTTCAGGGAGTATGGTGGCTGCAATTATGTTTCAAATCCAAGGTATAGAATGGTGTCCCAGGTCATATTAGCCACGTGAGGCTTAGCAGGAGGATTCCTTTGCGATTCAGAAGTTCTGGCTCCAGAGTTTTGAGTTTTTCTTGAACAAGGCTCAACTGATCACAGTAAACAGTTGCATTGATGCTCTGACCAGCTGGTAGCAATTCCAGATGCACGATGCTGCGAGCAGTCCACTAAACACACAGGAGGACCTTCTGGTGCAAGTCTGGTTTCGGCTATTTTGGAACAGATTCACAGGATGCTAACCAATGATGACGGAGCCATGGAGCTTCGTACAGGACTCACTTTTCATCATATGTCAACACCCTGTCCAGAAGGCTCCTTCCTCAGATGAGACAGCAAAGGAACACATGTGTCTGCTCGCGTTGCCTTCTGGCCTGGAGTCAAATCATGTGGGACCCATCGACCCAACTTGTAGTGTTTCCAAGTTGATGAAGGTGCTGCCGAATGGTTTTCCCACTCACACTAAATTGTAGTCCCAGTTCCTCACATGTCTGGCCACTGTTCGCCTCAATTGCTGCCTGAAGATCTTCATTTTGTACGTGTGTTGGTCTTCCGGCACGTGGTGCGTCTTCGAGTGTTTCGTCACCGTCCTTAAACTTGTTAAACAACCGCTGCACTGTCCGCGTAGTCACGACACCCTCACGAAAGGCCTGGCATATCTTTCGTCCCGCTGCAGTGGCGTTTGACCCCAATTTCAACTCGTACAGCGTACACGCCCTTATGAAGCTCTGTGGAGGTCCCATGTTCACTCTCCTTACGCAAGTACACGGTGTAACTGAACTGTCACCTGAGCTAGGTAGTATGTTGGATATACCCACAACTTCAACTGACCTTCGTCTTATCTCCATTTGGATTCAACTCATGGTGTGAGGGCCAATTGAACACAGACCACCACAAAAAGCGACAGAACATTCTTGGGTATCTTTATATATTGGGCTGCATATCTTACCGCTACATAACTGCTGGCAACCGAAGAAATTCTAGTTTGTAAACCAATCAAGATAGCCAGCTTCGAACAGAAAATGGGATTGAAAAGTAATGAATGTTGTACAGACACTTTTAAAATTACAGAATACACTACAAGAATACAAAAGTGATACTTGAATAAGGTCATAAAAAGAAAAAAAAACTGACTTTTATGCAGAAAGTCCGTCCCAAAAGGACTGTTCATTATTATTATTATTATTATTATTATTATTATTATTATTATTATTATTATTATTATTATTATTATTATTATTATTATTATTATTATTATTTATAATTCCCACGTACGACTGAAGAAGAATCCGTTAAAAAGCCAGTGAGGATAGCCACCTGCAATATGCGAACCATGATCATCCAACTGAGAAGCACGATTCTTTATCCGTTTTCATCTACGTTCCAGGCGTTGAACCCACAGTCTTACTTCAAATTTTAATTTATCTTTTTGTCAAACTATTTCCCAACATTGTTATATTTCCTAATGACTTTGTTTTTGGAACTTTGGTCAACTTATTTGCACAATAGTTAGGTTACTACAGTCTTAGGTGAAAGTTTACATACACATTTCCTACTTGACACTTTTTTTTCTTCTTTTTAATCACTTAGTTCTAAAATGATGTAATTTCGCCATGAAGAATACAACAGAAAGGGCCGGTTGCGTACCCATTTTGGGAGTGATGCCAAATTCTTTATCACAGCACATGTTCTAATAAAAATAATAATAACAAAAATAAAAAGAGATCTGATGTTTTTTGTGATTACGTGTTGGCCTGAGACCAACAGATTCCGTAGAAAGGATCAAAGGATGCACATTGTTTAGATGTCTCTTTTGTTCATCAGTCAGGAATCAAAATACAGGGTGTTTCAAAATTAATATTGAAGTTTTAAGGCTTTTAGGCAGTGGTCGAAATGAGACGATATGCGGTGGTATGCCATACCGCCTCTGGTTTTTCAGTAATGAGGACATACCGTCTCTGGTTTTTCAGTGATCAAGACAATATTTAAATAGCCGGTATGCTGAGTCAAAATCGTAATAAAACATACCGCCTCTATTTTTTTCCACTTCGAACACTGCTTCTTAGTATTTGTTACATTTAACGTACAATTATAAATACGTAATTCATCAAATGAAAGAGCAACTGGGTTTTTGGTACAAATGTTCAATAGGAGTACCATTCGTCACACGGCACACATCAAATCGATAGGCGAGAAAGGTCCATAAACTTTTCCCCGAGATATGGCATAAAACACATTCAATTTAGGAGAGTCTCGTTGCAACTGTACCATCTCGTGGGGATTTGCTGACCCCAGATAACAATATAATGAGTGTTCACATCGACACTTAGATGAAATGTCGATTCATCACTGAAGACGACACGATTCAGAAAATCTTCATCATCTGCAACATTTCAACAGACATGTAAACCGTAGTCTGTAGGCTTTAGAGTTTGTTGCAACTACAAATGATAAGGACGTAGTTGTAAGTGTCTCTTTAAAATTCTCCACACAGATGGTTGCACTGTAACTACAGATTCAGTCTTTGCAAAATGTAAAACACAAAAGCTTTATGCTCACTGGTCGCCACCTTTGCTACTAGAGCTTTCTAACGGCAAAGAGAGAGGAGACAGTGCATACGCATGCGTGCGTACAAAAATGTTTGCGTTGCTCTTTCATTTGCTATGTTATTTATAATTTTAATTTAATTGTAATACATATTACAAAGCCTTAAAACCTTTATATTAATTTCGAAACACCCTGTAAAACCTTTCATAGGCTAAATAAAAGGGAAGAAACAGTACTGGTAAGTGTGATAAAAATGAAATGAATTCTTTTTACCTTAACGTTCAGCACTTATATCTTTTAGAACTTTTGAAATACTCTATAATTATCCACTTCATTCGGTTATTCTCATTTGGTTTAATAGCGCAGGAACACAGTCGAGAATTCACTAATTTACTATTGCATAACAGTGTTTATATTTTTAAAATCCACTTTTTTTTAAAAAAAAAATCCTCTACAAGGAAAGAAAATAAATTAAATTTAAAATTTCAGTTTAACATCCGCGATTATGCACTTTAGGATGAGGGAGAGATTCTTAAAGTAAGTGAATAATAATGGAAGAATTGGTGGAATGACAAAGTGGAAGGAAACGGGAGTACCACAAGAAAACCTACGGACCAGGACCAGATTAATCCATCTGGAGGCTCAGGGCTAAAAAAAAAATGTGGTCCTTGCGACTTCGCCTAATACTTTTCTGTGAAAGTATAGTAGGAACGTTAAGGGAATATGTTTCATATTTTTAGTCATATTTTATTTTATGATGACGATCTTTATGATGATCTTCGTGATTCTTCTTTAGATAGCCAGTTGAGATTTTGATCCGAGTAGAGGCCCCTGTACACCTGAAGGTCTGGAGCTACAGCCCCTCTAAGCTCCCCCTTTAATCCAGCCCTGCTACGGACACGATGTTGTCCACCACAAACTTACGTTCTAGGAGTCGAACCAGGGACCCCACGCACTAGGGCAGAAGTAAGTGTTCTATCACTGAGCTACCATGCCCTCCTATAACAAAAGAAAAAAAACGGGTAGAAAAAAGAGTAATGGTTGCATTTGCTAAAATAAAATGGCCATGTCTCGACACCCCTTAGGATTAGAGACAGGTATTTTAGAGGTATAAGGCCATAGGCCAAAAAAAAAAAAAAAAAAAAAGGAAGGTCTCGGAGCGAAGTTAGGGATGCGCACGAGACAAGATGTGTGGCTGTCTCGTCTCAAAAATGTGCTCTAAAAGTGATGTCTCGACTCGAAAAATGTATTTTTTCTATTGGAAGAGCCATGTCTCGATTCGAATTTTGTCAGAGAAATCCTGTCTCGACTCATCTCGTGCGCATCCCTAAACGAAGTCCTCAGCTTGCGAAGGTCTCAGAGCGAAGTCCTCAGCTAGCTGAAAGCCATTGTCCATATAAACGCAAGGTCTAACAAAAGGATTTCATTTTTTCCCTTTATAAACAGTTTATTAGTACATTGCCCACAATCTCTTCACACACTCTCAAAACCCATGG
This sequence comes from Thermobia domestica, assembly GCF_964235325.1. Taxonomy (NCBI): domain Eukaryota; kingdom Metazoa; phylum Arthropoda; class Insecta; order Zygentoma; family Lepismatidae; genus Thermobia; species Thermobia domestica. The sequence continues at coordinate 83,275,745 of NC_137464.1, forward strand.
TAGCATACTTCAAATCAGTAGCGAAGCGGAGAGGGGCGGATTGCCCCGAGCGACAAACTACAAGGGGCGACATATATGAGGGAGTCAAACTTTAAAGAGATGAAATTCTGATTTTTTTCTATTTGCAAAATTCTAAAATTAACCCCTATGCTTATTCTTCTTATTATTATTATTATTATTATTGCTACCTATTATTATTATTATTATTATTATTTGTACGATACAAAATTCTATGCCTTAACGAAAATTTAGATAGGCTATATTAGTTCCTAAGTGAAGTCTTAACACGACTATAGTAAGTCCCATAGTTTTGGAGCTATGGACCTTTAAATTTCATTTTTTCATGTTTTCGTCAGTCTATAACTCCGAAAGGAAGCATTTGTTCACTCAGTTTGGTCTATGCTTTTTGTTTTATCTTGGGTCAGGAATCACCTCCTAAGCGTTGTTGGTGTTGTTTTGAAACACCTTGTATATATATAGTATATATACTACAGTTTAGCTTGAATTAAGAAATTGCCGTTACTGGTTTTACTTCACTCTAAAATGAGGAAACGGTAATGTCTTATGGTAAGTGAATAATCACAAACTTAAGACATGTGTAACATTTACGATATTTTTATTTTGAAATGATACGAATGCGAGAAAGCAACGCAAAGTACCGGAAGAAATGGAAGGGAAAGTAGGAAAATGAAAACCGGAACCAGAGTGCATCACTGAAGTATTTTTCTTCAGGAACTGGAGCTAGTCAAAACCAAAGTTCTAGCTAGTGGAAGTGCAACCGGTATTGACAATTGGAAGATCTAACTCATGCTAGTCAAGAAAGAGAATCTGAACGTCCAAATGATTTTAATGACCCAGAGAGAACGTCGATCACAGAAGAAATTGTAGTTTCCCGGATCTCAATCAAGACAATCGCTCAAATTCAGATGACTCGGAAGAAGATGAAGTTGCTCAAGCATCTATCATTGACTTAAAAGATGTGGGTGAATAGCCAACCGCAATTGACGATAACCTGAGGATGCTACTTGTTCGTCAAGTGTAGTTCAACATACGGATTACGATTTTGATAATATTGGTCGTCAAGAAATTTTTAACTAAAGGCGAAACGAGAAGGTTAATCCGGGATTGGGTTTTACTATACTCTACCAAATGAAAAGAAGATTCTGCGTTCGTGGATGGTTTACTCTCTTTCAAAAGAAACTCTGTTCTGCTTTTGCTGCAAATTATTACCACCTGTAAGATCCGGAATTTCTGTGTTTAGCTCGGCAAACGGCTTCAGTAAGTTGATGAAGTTAAATCCGAAAGTGGCAGACTGCGAGTTCAGAGCAGCTCATTTCAACAGTTTTGAACGAAAAAAAAACTTTGAAAATCCGAACAAACCGACAAAAGACAATCAAGGATGAAGCTCTAAAGGTTATTGTAACAGAAGAGGAAAGCCAGGAAGATAGTCTTATACGAATGCTCGACGTAACCAGGTTATTGGCTAAATAAAACTTAGCACTTGGAGGACATCGGGAAAGAGTTGAAGAGACTGTCGGCGGCGGAAACTTTTGGAGCTCGTGACTATATTTTGGGAAAATATGATTCGGTCACTGTGAACACTTTACAAAGGTCAGATACAGAAAATTATGACAGTTTTCTTCTTGTCATGGAACATTAAGAATCCCTTGGGAGTTAAATTATGAGGTGATCCATCCAAGGAAAGTGATAGAAATTAAGAACTTTCGTCTTTAACGTTCATATCTATACAGAATCGGTTTCCTGCAATCCATTAAGCGTCCCAACAATACATTCCATATCCATTCTTAACTCTTTACTAAACTTGCAAGTGATATAAGTCCACTACAACTTCCGGTTTCAATGATCATAGAGCAAAACCGATGAGTGAGAAGTGGCTTTTTAGAAAGATTCTAAGAAATGATATACCTACTACCTTCTCTCTTAATTTTCCATTAAAGCCGGAAGTGGCAGCAATTCACCACTTCCGGTTGAACGTTGATTCTATAGAGTAAAAACGGTAAAAAGATAACGAGAAGCGGTTTTCTATAATCAATTAAGCATCCCACGAATATATTCCACATCCACTGTAATCTCTACTAAAACCGGAAATGGTTCAATTCCCAGTAGGCGCTAATGTGGTTCGGAACTTAAGCTGTGAATAGACCCTATCCTCATATAGACCCTAACCTTGAGTTCAAAGGAACGTTAAGTTGTAAAATTAACCAATAAGTCGCCAGAATTAAAACCTTTCAATTACCAAACAATATACCTAGGTATACTGAGGGGCTATTTACATAATAGCGCAGTGGTTCTCAATATTTTTTGATTGATGACACAATTTACTGAACGTCTAGGACATCGCGACACATTTGTTTGATATTTTTATTATAAATAATAATAATAATAATAATAATAATAATAATAATAATAATAATAATAATAATAATAATAATAATAATAATAATAATAATAATATAGGGAAACCAATTAGTTTTTATAGTGACTCTATATAGCACTGAGCATTATTGCTACGACTGAAAGTGTTGACTGGTACAGTTTGTCTCGATTTTAACTAATTAGTATTAAATTCTTCATGATTTTTAATTCTAAAATTTCGCGACACATCTTATAGGGGACTGTGTGACACACCAGTGTGTCGCGACACATCGGTTGAGAACCACTATAATAGCGTGTTATTACCCACATATCACAATATGTTCCAAAGGTTTCATACATTTCTCGTGATATTCACACTCACAGTAGAAACTTTAAGCATAATGAAAACATCCATAGGATTGAACTTGAATTTCAATGGGATGTTCCCAGTGGCGTATTTACGATTTTGTTTCGGGAGGGGCTTTGCTAACTTTCAGGGGGGGCTTTGCCTGGAAATGTGAAAATTCTGCAAGATATTTCATTTATTTTACTATACTAAGTAAGATTTCGTGGGGGGCTTAAGCCCGGAAGCCACCCCCTAAATACGCCACTGGATGTTCCCGTCACGAGACAGCATTAATGTCTTGGAAAAACGCAAGAAGTACTATTTTCAAGACATGAGTGAACACCTGTATTTCTACAGGACGTCCATTGATATGCACTCACATAAATTATGGAAAGTCGGTGCCGTTACGCATAGCATAATTTGGCAATATAAAACATAAAAACCATTAAAATATGATGCATGTCTAACGATAATATATCTTCGGTTCTTCACGATTCATATTTTTAGAAAACAAAAACTGAATATGTGCAGTATAGATATGTCAGAAATAAATAAATAAAGACACCAGAAAGTGTTTCTCAGGAAATCAGTTTTGAGGAATGCTACTCTCAAAGGTCATAGCTACTGTTACTAGAAAAAAAGAGGACAAGGTTTCCACAAACAACGTTAAATTCCTGATTATCTTTTCGTTATTCCTTCACATAATCTTAAATGTAAATCATGTTTGGTTCTCCCTTCAAGGACTTCTGCCAGAGGGTAATAATATTCGCTCACAAACTGATTACTGACAAATAGGCCTATGTTTTTTTTTTCACTTTTTAATAAAAGTGAAAACAACTTATGGTCAACTGATTTCTTACGAATAGCATGGAGTAAGCTGTCTTATAATAAAAAGGAGAGAAGACGAAAACTACTTATTACTAATATCTCATTTCATTTGACCTATCACAAATACTTTCACTTTAGACATAATCAGCAATGTGAAATGACCTCAATATATATGCCAGTCTCAATAAAAGTTACGAACCGACAAATAAATTACAATATAATGTTAATCCTGCTTTATTACTAATAGAAGGTTAATTAAGTTTTACTGAAAAAAATCTTGACGCGAAAAGTAACAAAGTGAAAACTTCAACACAACTAAAGAACTTAATAATACTTCTAAATTTTTCTGGGGGGGGGGGGTTCGCGGTGGGTCAGTGGTAGAGCGTTCATGTCTACTGTATGGGGTCCTTGGATCGATCCCCGCTCGCACCAAGTGGATCTTGTGGTGAACAATCACCGTGTGCGTGGGTTCTCCGGTTTCCTTCCACTTTCTTCATTCCACCGTTTCCTTCATTTGTCATCATCACCGTCTCCTTCAGCCTTACCGGCATAATCGTGGGACGTAAAACTTATAGATTTCTAAATTTTTTCATATGTAGAATTATTGAACAATGCTTTTACTACCTTATTATATCTACTAACAGCATTTTGAACAAAGCTTTCTTTTTTTCTTTTTTTTTAAAAAAAAGTTTTCAGTTTTTCACCAACAGATGGTTAGCGTTTATGTCTTCTGTGCGGTAGTCACTGATTTGATTCCAGTGGAAGTTCATGCAATTCGTATCTCACAGTAAATTGGAGATTTATGTCTCATGTTGCTTTCGTCCTTACAAAAATTAACGTCTCGTTCCTTCCATGATCCTATCCAGGAAAGGTTTAGGGGAGGTCGGACCCCACTAAATTTTTGCTGCCCCCCTAAACTTTTCACGGTAGACTTGCAAATGATTCGATCGGGTCCCCCTTACATTTTTGTACGGTTCATTCCCGTTGTGCCTACTTCCCGTTCTGCCTACAGACCCTCCAGCACTTTAAAGAAAATATTTTTAATTATCTTATCTCTAGGCAGAACGGTAATTCCCGTTGTGCCTACTTCCCGTTGTGCCTACTCTTTCGAGACGGGGAATTATGTGCAGGGAGGAATTTTTGTAGGGAATATTTCTTTAGTATTTCTAAAAGCTTCTGTAAAAACAACCACCACCTCTACAAGTTTCATCATACATGGAAAATTGGTTGACTCAGTTGCAAGAATGTTAGACATTGTATGTGAAACAAACATTAAAAAAAAAAAAAAAAAAAAAAAAGATCTAATATCAAGCAATTTCAGAACAAAATTTTATTTGGGTTTCCAGTAGTTTACCTCCAGCATGCTAAGACTTGCAGTACTAAAAAATGCCACAGTTCACATCCCCAAGACATGTCTGGCCAACTATTAAACAAACAACGCAAGAGGATGCATAAGGCGGCCTTTAAAAAGAGTGTTTGTCTCCATCATATCTCTTTCCTCGAATTGATTGATTCAGTTGCCAGTAACCCGTTTGACATTGTATCTGAAACGAACACGAAACAGACTTACACAGTAGCCAATCACCTTCAAGAGTACCAAACTGAAACAAAATCTTATAAATCCCTTTCCCTCCCCGATTATCTGACCTTTTGATTTGAGTTGAAACTCTACAAAAACATTCAATTATGATATTTGTATTTTGTATTCCTGCTATTTACATTGACAATATAAATATGAAAATAGAAGTATGTATGATATTATGGCATATAGTATAGAATCACGTATAGAAGACAAATCAGCTGATAAGGTGATGCCGAAAAAGTAATTTTAATGTAGGAGACTAAGACCCTTTCTTAAGGGCCCCCTTATGCATCCTGTTGCATTAGCCCTATTTGTTTAATATATGGCCATCAAACATGTCTTAAGGATGTGAACTGTGGCACATTTTACGTACTATGAGTCGTAGCACGTTGGAGATGAAATACTGGAAAACTGAATAAAATTTTGTTGTGAAATGACTTGATATTAGACCGAAATAAGTTTATTTTCTTGTAACTGAATCAATTACAATATAAGTACGACATATTGCGTGTAATACAGAATCATGTATAGCGGACAAAGCACCCTCTTTGTGATGTAGAAGACAAAGGCTTTTTTTAGAAAAAGAAAAGAGACCGAATTATGCATCTTCTTGCATTGTTTGTTTAATATATGGCCAAATATATTTTGAGGATGTGAACTGTAGCACCTATTACGTACTGCGAGCCTTAGAATGTTGGAGATGAACTACTGGAAAACTGAATAAAATTTTGTTGTGAAATGACTTGATATTAGACCGAAATAAGTTTATTTTCTTGTAACTGAATCAATTAATTTTCCATTTCTCTGTAAGTATTAAAAAAAAACATCTCTACTAAAGTAGACGTGAATAACGCTGCTAATAACAAAACTGTACCTAGTCATTTTTTCTGAGAAGAGCAAGTAAGATAACATTTAAAATATATGATGAAATTTAAAGGAATAGTTATTCTTCTTACAGAATCTATTAGAATTACTAAAGAAAAAATCCCTAGAAAAGATCCCTCCCTGCACAGAATTCCCCGTCTCGAAAGAGTAGGCAGAACGGGAAGTAGGCACAACGGGAATTACCGTTCTGCCTACAGATAAGTTCATTAAAAATATTTTCTACAAAGTGCTGGAGGGCCTGTAGGCATAACGGGAAGTAGGCACAACGGGAAGACACCTTTTGTACTGGCTACCGCCTGGTTAATTCGCTTAAAAAAAAAAATACCTATCATAACATCCTAGCTGTTTAGATTCATTCTCCAGAAACAAGAAATTGTTTGATCACATACAAAGTGATCCATATTTAGAGTATAATTTGACATAGTTCATCCAATATCGCGAAAACGGTTGAACAGCTTGAAAAAATCTTTCGGCTATAGCTTACTACCCATCTCCAACTGGACTTTTATGATGTCACTTTAATCAAAATCCGTGTCCTAAGGGGGAAGAAGGGAGTCAAAATTTATGTGGAAAATTTAGTTTCTCACAATCTTGTCAAGTTAGAAAGATGAAATTTGGTATCTAAACTCTTCATTAAAAATAAACAAACCCATGATTAGCATTCTTCATTCTCCTTAAGCTATTCATTATTAAAATTAAAAATAAAATAAAATAAAATAAAAACGGAGTGAGCTTAACGAACAAAATTAATACATTTCGTTTAAAGTAGTTCCATTCTATTTGCTTATTTAATATTTTGTCAACAGGACCGCGCTCTCTAGTGCCGGATATATGTATAACCTAAACAAGCTATAGTTCAGAACCCCACTCGCTTGGGGAGCCCAAAAACATTAAGCAAACAAGATAGAACGCACATACAAGAATGGTGTTTTGAATTTTATGAAGCAAGTAATAGGGCTCTATTTCTCAGCTCCACTTGTAATGAGGTCCTTGTTACCCAGCCCTGCTTATAATGGAGCCATTGTTTCCCAGACCTGCTTGTAACGGGCCCTTTTTTTCATTTAAGTATCCATTAGGCCAATAAATTAAAATATAGCATATATTCAAACCTTAAAAAAGCGACATTTTGTCGTTCAAAAAGAAAGCTTGACTTATAAAGGCACCCTAAAACTTGACGTATAAAGGACGCCCTTTCAATAGCTTAGGGCCCCATCAAACCTAAATCCGGTGCTCTCCTTCATTTAAGCTTGCCACAATCAAGGGGTATCTATTTTAAAAGAAAACTTACGTACTCCAGGTGATACGATACGAACATGAATGTATAAATCAACCATGGAATAAGTTCACGAAATCTCAAAATCAATACGCAAAAAATCTCTTAAATGAAGCAAAAAGTTATCTGAGCCGATTTAAGTAAAGTGTCTATTATTAGGGGCCCCGGAAGTAATATATATTTCTTAAAGTTTTAGGTTGTGATAAGTTCTAGGTAAGTTTTAGATTGTTCTTCAATTGTGAAGCATGAAACGCCATTTCCAAAAGAAGTTGAAATAATTTAAAATGCTGCCGCTGCTGCTCCATCATCTCAACAAAATATATTTCTCTAAGATGAAGCATAAATATAATATGGAACCTATTTCAGTAAAACGCCAACTTAAGCCCATAGAAGTAATTTTTTTTATTAAGCTTTTTAATTCTAGAGGGGGCCAAATTTTATTTTAAATTTATACAAGGGCTGGTTAAAAAATAACGGAATTAGCAACCCTGTCAGTTAGTATACGTAGAGCAGTGGGGAGCCCATGCGCGCAGAGCAACCTTGAACTTTCGAGAAGTGAATGATATACATCAGTTGCTGCTCTCAGTTGGGTGTTTAGTCTGTAAGCAGCGATTGAATAGAAAGGTGTGGAATCATGTTGCCGCAAAAATGGCAAATGTGAAAATTGAACAGCGCATTAACTTGAAATTTCTTTGTGAAATTAAAGAAATCATGGAGTGTGTGTGTGAAACTGTTGCAGAATGTGTATGGTGTCACGCTTCAGCAACAGACGTGGGTACAATGATGATGATGATAAAAGACCGGGTCGTCCTGTCACATCAACAACAGAGGAAAATGTGGCAAAAGTGGCTGACATTATCCAGAAAGATCACAGGATCAGCATTCGAATGACAGAAGACGTAGTGGGCATAGATGAAGAGTCTGTCCGAACAAATTCTGAATGATTATTTGAAAATGCGCAAAGTTTGTGCTAAAATGATACCAAAAAACTTACGCAGGAGCAGAAAGACTTCTGAATGGACATGTGCAGTGACATAATGGAACACCTGGAAGCGAAACCAAACTTATTAACAAAAATCGTCACTGGTGGCGAGACGTGGATCTTTCAATATCATCCGCAAACTGCAATCAATCCATGCACTGGAAAACTCCCTCATCACCGCAAATGAAAATAGCACGCAAGAACAAACCGAAAATGAAGATAATGCCCACTATGTTCTTTGATATCAATGTTCTGCTCTTGACTGAATGGGTACCATCAGGTCAGACAGTGAATAAGCAGTATTATCAACAGGTTTTGATGAAGCTGCGAGAATGCGTGAGAAAGAAAAGCTCACTCTTTTGGAAGAACAATCAATGGATTCTGCATCACGACAATGCTCTTGCGCATACTGTTTTAGGGAACTCAAGGAAACTCATTTTCATACTGTGGAATAGGTGAAAGAGAAAACGGCAGGATTTTCACAATTGCTTCTAAATGTAAACTGTGTGCAAACGCGTATAGAGAGGAGAGGGGAGTACGTTGAAGAAGATCTCATTTAATTTGTAAGTTTGTGACAATAAACCGTACTTTTGGCACCAGTCCCGTTATTTTTAGTCAGAGTCCGTGGGCCCAAATCTATTTTAAGTTTATATTTTACGTAATAGAAACCCAACTCCATATTTTTCTAGGGGTACCCTAATATTAATAATTATCCGCTCAGCAAAGTTCCAACTTATGGCACTATTTGACAACATTATCTTCACAAATTTTGGGTGTCCCCAATAGCTACTTTGCTTGTTCGAAAAAAAAAAAAAAAAATCAGGTGCGGATATTATATGTTAATCCCCCCTAATTATGAAATGTACACTGATTAAAATAGAGTTTTAAATTATTTTCATGTTTCTCTAACATGTGTTCCAGATTTCCTAAGCATTTTCTTTCTTTTAGGGAGTACACACTTGGAGTCAAATTACACATAACAATTCATTTAATATACATTGACGTTCAATATATATCCAATTGTGACGCTACATTTTTACAGTACGTGCTGTTAATATGATTTTAAATGAAAGGAAATTGATCACAATTCGAAACTCTGTGGGCATATCTAAGTCTAAATTTACCTCCGTTTCCATTTCGCATCATCCCTATTGTTCCTCCGGTGTAAAGTATCAGAACTCTCAACTCAATTGATGGGTCATAAAGTTTATCTTCTGCATACACTTTATGGAGAGCTGCGATTTTGGAACTCATTTTGCTGTGGAATACAACAGTTTATGTAACACTCAGAAGGATAAAGCCAGATGCTGCGAGACGGAACAAAATAAACTCTCTCCACATGTCGGAGATGAAAGCACGTGTGTGAGCTTACTGCCGGGAGGAGGGGGAGATAGCAAAGCAAATATCTTCCTGCCATCTGTTGGTAGAATTGATAACTGTATAAAAACTTGAACTAATTGAAGTTTCGCAGGTCACAGTAAGTCACCTCACGACTAGTATTTCGACCGGTTCGCGCCGGATCGACCGAACCAATTGTTATAATTTCTTCTGTTTCCCGAACTTGTTAAAATTGTCTCTCCACATCTAGATACAATATTTACGAAAAAGAAAGAAATCTCTATTACTATTATCTGTTCCTTCTGATCTTTAAACTGTGATAAACAAAACCATAGGTAACTGAAACATGCTGATTTGCTGTTGGCTTACCGACGCGGGTAATCCTCGGTATTCCTCTGCAAATAGTTCACTATTTTTTAATTATTACTTTTATTGTGAAATAACCATACAAAATTATGACATTATCATAAATGACAAAAATATAATAGGCCTACAGCTTAATTAATATTGCCAGCCATTATGCTTATTGAAATAATTACAATAATACATCCAAGCATGCGGAGCTATTGTAATGCTAATTCGACTGTGTAGGTGTGTTCTGTACTTCTGCTACAAGCACTTCGCATGATACAAGATTCTTAAATACACTTGTAGCCTACAATTTTCTTTTCCCTGTGCGAGACTGGGAATAATGCATCATTAGTCAATCACTTTTTAAACAGCGGAAGACTTGGGCGCTCGAAGGGGGGACAGGGAGGCCCGGCACCCTGGCTGACGAAAATGTATACGTAATACTGTATAGCAAACCAAATACCAGACGTAATATAGCAACCAGGGAGATGGCCCCTAGAAAGTTTTCTTCGGGCGCCCATGGCGGAAGGATATCAATATTTTCTTTTATCTCAGTTTAGAGGAAATTTGATTGATTGATTGATTTTGAGTTTTACGTCCCGTTCAGCAGCGAGGCTATATGAGACGTGGACCTACTGATTAACGTGGAATCCAAACCACATGAGCTCCCGCCGGGAATCGAACTCGGGTCTCCCGTAGAGGAAATTTGAACACATAATACTTATGAGAACCCAGTAGCCTAAATACTTTTCCTATCTTTAAGAAGACAATTAAAAAGTACCGTAGTTGAGACATAGCATTATAATTTTACTACAACATTTCATCAATGGCGCAGACACAGTCGTTTCTGCAAAATGTATCTAACTTTTCTGTCAAAAACTGTAAATTGTGAGTTGCGCTGACGTTTGAACCTATATGAAATGTGCCCTGACGCTTTTGTGTTTGGACACTTACACAGCCATTGCTGCTATGTTTCAATGTCAGAAGATACGTTTATTTTGGTTTGGTGGAATTGTTTGCATCCAATCGGGGAATAGTGTGTCTTCGGTCAGAAAATTTGTTGTTACGAAACTGATAACACTGTGTTACAGTTCATATTAGTATCATTGGAATAATAATAATAACAATGTAATTATATAGTAATACTAAGTTTACCCACTATAACAATGATAGAACCGGTTGTCAAATGGTTTTGAATGTCACTATTAGTTATGTCCGATTAGGTGGCTTTATTGGGGGGCATAGAAGTCCATTCTCACATTGTTAATATGGTTTTCCAAACATAAGTTTATTATCTGTTAAATAAAAAGTAGTTCCTCAACTGCAGTATGGATCTAGGGCAATTCTAAACATTTCTAGGGCATTTCTGTGTCTCCAATGATAACCGAACGCGGATCCACGTGTATAAAGGAACAACGTATCATCTATCAAGTAATTCCACACTTATCTCAGTAGCGAGAACTTCTGGGAGGAAGAGAAGGGGAACATAACTATTGAATGTCTCAATATTGCATACTTAAACCAATTGCTCCGAGGTTGGGAGATACACAATGATTTATCTGTAAGAAGGGACACTACAGAATCTACCGCCACCCCTACAGCTTTCCCTTCCCTGGGACTTGGGGAAATCGTCAAGTGATATCTCTGCCATTTGTTTTAAGGGATACGTGCTACCGTTTACACATAAAAAAAACTCATTCTTTCCCCACCATCCTCCTCTGTCTTCGACAAATTAGCTACAAAATATTTCCTTCATTTGAAAACATATCTTCGTACCCGCTAACCATACTTTGATTAAAATTGGCAATTATATGGCCTAGGGTAATGATATTTGAGAAGTACCTTTCACGCAGGTACCTAAACCTGGGGTCTCTATACCGACACTCAAATAAATAAATAAAAAGATTTGGGGGGAATAGTTTGGACAATGTCCTGATTTCCTCCTGAATTCATGAATCCGTCACACATGCGTATAGAATCATTAGAAAGATTGCTTAGTAGAGAATAGAATCATGTATGAACCATGACCATAAGATAGTTAGGGTGCATGCAGGAGCTTCCTACGTAATTTTTTAAATTTAGTTTTTGACACATGTAAATGGTATCATTCGAAAAGTTGCTACATTCTAAAGACGATGACTTATGAACAGTGCATATAAGATGGAGCTGTGGTGACTCAGTAGTGAAAATAAAACTTACAGAATGCTCATTTTTTGTGGGGAGGTTCTGGTTCTATCCCTGGCTACACGAACTTGTGGTAGACAATATCGTGTCTATGCAGGGAAGCATTTAATATTTTTTGCCCCCACTCCTCAAAATCAATAAGTACTGCATGGTTGATTTGATTACTCACCAATATGCTAAAAAGGTTTCCTTAGCTCCTTCTCTTGCACGAAGGTCTCGATCATATCATCGTCATCTACGTTTATCAAAATATCACCTTTGGCACAAATAAGAAAAGTCCTGTAAACGTACCTCAGATAAAGGACAAAAATGTGTTTTGATTCATCGATTAACTCTCTGCTAAAATGTTGAATACAATAAATTTCCGAAATTTCCATGCAGAAAAATTTGGCCCAAGAAAAGTTTACCGCCCCGGGCCATGTGTATATACGGACCTATGTCCACGGATTTTCTCGGGGTTCTCCTGTTTCTTACCACATTTTCGTATATCAACTATTTGATACTCATACTTTGGGCTAAAAGTTATATCCGAAGACGCAAAACTACGAAATCATTTTCAGATAGGGACATTCGGTCGAAAAAAATGTAAAAGCCAGTCGAAAAAGTCAAGCCAGTCATCCTGAGTGAGGTTGTATTGCGTTTTCCTCACTCACACCAGACAAATGCTGGAATGGTACCTAACATAGATCCCAGGCCACTTCCTTCCTTCCCTTTTCCAGGATAGTGTGATCGCCGAGAGACGTTATCCCTCATACGTGATGGGGTAACATGGCCAAAGATGTCGAAAGCTCAGAAATCTAATCCTAATAATTTACATTTTGTTATCTTACGACACTGCTCCAGAGTATAAATTATTGATTTCACGCTAAATAATATGTCATTGGGGTGCACAAAATTTTCTACGTTTATTCATTTCGTTTCTAATTTATGGATAAGTTCCAATAATAATCGTTTTTCTTTTCTTCCTTTCTTTCTTTTTGTATTCTCGGTAGACTTCCTCTCTCCTCCTAAACTATATTCAAAATTTTTCTTTTTTCTGCTAGTTTATTCCACGTTTAGAGTAAATGATAGAAAACGTACTAAAACTATTTTCTGGGACTTCTGTTAGGCTTTAATTGTCCGGAAAAATTTATATTTATGGATTATAAATCAAAATCACCTTACTTATTCCCAAGCTAGTTACCGATATTGATTAAATTCGAAGGACTCCCGATAATAGTGACCAACACGTCGACCGCCAAATCATGAGAGGAGCCCGCGATGGTCAGTGTTATACTGTCTGTTCTGTTTCTATCAATGTTACTGTTTTATGATTCACTCTAGTGGGATAGTGGACAGATAATTAGACTGTCAATGATTTCTGCAATGAAAAGTAGCCCCAAAACTTAAAAAGATTGGCCACCTATGCATAATCAAACAACTCTTGGTTTTGTAAGGGTTTTCTTAAAAACCAGCTTGAAATGGTTTTCATAAAACATAAAGTGAATATGCTGTTTTCCAGTACAGAAAACTATTTAATTCAGGCTCAACTTAAGAAAAAATCATTTAGAGTCAGCACTGTGCGAAATCAATTAAGGGAACTCTAGAATATTAACAATACTTTATCCTCACGTCTTTAATTCAAAGTAAAATTTATACCTTCCAATGGCAGAGAATCAATCATCTGTAAAGGCGGAATTACTGGCTTCGGAATTTCACAATTCCCATATAGGCCTATATTAGCGGGAACTGAAGTAGCATAAGTTGACTTGCGAAAAACATACTTTCACTACCATTCATTAAATTTAGATTTAGTTTCATACTTCAAACTTACCTCCTTTGCCATTCCGCCTCATCCCAATTGTCCCCCCAGTAAAGAGAACAAACACTCGAGATTCCTTTGCTGGATCAAAGAGATTGTCTTCGGCATACAGCTGGAAGACTTTGTCAGATTTAGAGCACATTTCACTACAACGAGGGAATAGCAACAAATAACAAATACCAGCCCCCAGACTCGTTTTCTTTCCCAGGTGGATTTCAGTTTGTGAAAGCCGCGAGAACCGGCGAGGACTGACGTGAATATGAAATGTGTCTCTTTGTGCCATCTGTTGGAGATGTAGTTAAGTGTTTTTCTCCCTTCCTTTTTCTGTCCATTGAAATCGCTACACCAATGTCACTGTTACGAAGTATGCCCAAGTTCTCTTCCTTAAAAATCAAGGTAATAGAATAATTTATGTGCTATTCAATTTGAATATACATAACGACAGCATAATTTTTCAAACCAAGATGTAATTTAAAACAGCTTGAATATTGGGAGAATTTCAATAATAAACCCATGAGTTGCATGTAGAAAAGTAAGAACAAATCGGTTTTCGTGGTTTCAGAAATCACAATGCCCTACATATGGGGTACCTAAATTTTAATTTCGATTTAGAGTAATGCAGAAAAGGCTCGTTACATCGAACTGGGAGGAATGGATGAGCCAACTGCGTGTAGGTCTACTTTTCTGGGAAACAGTAAGTATATTTTCTTTTATTCTCTAGTTAGGCCTATTGTTTATGATGTTACGCAAAATAATTGGGCGAAATTCAGCCAACTTTAAGATTACATTTTAGAGTAATTTCTGTGTTTTTGTTAAAACAGATTTCATGAACCAATATGTGTAATTTCTTTTGAAAGGTTAAGAAAATTACTGTTGGTAGGGACTGAAATTGCTAAAGAGAAAGGTGACGTAAATGTAAAAAGGTGAAAAAGTTAAACTCGCTTCTTCAACACACAGCATCAATAGTGATAGTAAAACTCAATTTTGTAAAGAAGAAATCAATCACATAATTCTAGCATTAAATTTTCATTGTGCGTTAATTAGGAAGAAAGTAAAATTAAAACTGATATATAGAAACGTGCTAGAATATTTAACTCTAGCTCCAAAATGTCTGTTGAGCAATACACGGGACGAAAATAAAATCAAAGTTAAATTTGATTACGAATAAATTAAAACATTTAATTCAGCCTCAAATGTCTTTCAGGTTCATTGAGAAGAAAACAAAATGTTTTGAGTTCTTTATACTGTCATTCAGTGGCATAGGGAAGGGTTGGGTCCAGGAGAACCGCCTTTCCCCAAAGGGTTCCAACAATGTACTTTGGTACTTTGATGGTCGTAATTTTTTCTCAGAAGAGATAGCAATTGCCTTTCATGTACTCTATTTGAAAACAATATATGTCACTAAATAGTTCCTAGACAAGCTGTGTTTGCCAACGTCGTCTTTATTCTTTAAAAATGTTTGCGTTTTGGGGAGTATGAAAATCGAGTTTTCCTGAAATCCCTGCTGTTCAAAGGGAAGGAAGGAAAGAGAGTGAGGGCCTATATGCATATGGTGACCTTGAACTTATTGTTCTACTGTTTGACATAACAATGATCAAAGTTTTCACGTGTTTTCTTTGACCCAAACCAAAGTGTGCAGACTGAGCCAGGCAATACTCAAAAGAATTAATTCCTTTCTTACCATAAAAGATTTTTTTTAAAAAATACTTTAGTTGAAGGGTTAAGAGGGAACGGACATGTTTGAACCCAAGAAACCATTGATCTCGATAAAAAAAAAAAAAAGTGACCTGTCATCGTCTATTTTCAATCATTCACCGCCGATCCCAGTAGGATTAACTACAAGAAACTTCGGTTTAATACCATTCACTTCTAGCCGTAATTGACATTAAAGAAAGCGGCGATCAATGGATAACTGTAACTGCTTAGCAGCTAATTTAGTTTTCTTAACTTACAAGAAGGAAACCTATGTGACTATGTCACAGTTATCTCTGCTGTTTGATCAATTAGAGCAATTAAAGCAATTCGTTGAATTAGACGTGTTTAGAGTGTCAAAATAAGAACTTACTTTGCAATTGCAAAATGTCGGAAAACGTTTTACAGTAGTAGTTAAAGTAGAAAAAAGACAATTGAATTAATTTCGGTGAGGAAAATATGCAATAACCCCCCCCCCCCGAAAAAGCAACGGAGAAAAATCTAAACAAGATATTAATTCAGAGAAAGACTTGAAAAACGCAGTAGAAAACTGGCTAGAACAAAAAAAAATAAAATAAAACAGTAGTGGTAGTTAATTTTGGCGAAGAAAATGTCCAGAGAGAGCAATCGAGAAATGGACAGTTACACCTGAAATATTGGTGAATACGTGGCGAGAAGTGGAATATCGTCTCGACGTGTGCAGGGCCACAAATGGATCCCACGTTGAAGACTACCAACATTAAACAAAACTTGAAGGAATTCTCTTTCATGATATGTACTCATTGGTGTAAGTTTTCATTCATTTCCCAATTAAATTTATGCTTATATATGCACCAACACTAAGCCCTCCCCCCCAAAAAAAAATCCTGGCTACGCTACTGCTGTCATTCTCCTAACAGTATGAATGGTTAGTTTCATACTGCCTGTGTATATCAATGTTATATGATTCATTCTAGTGCAGTGTTTTACAACCTAATTCCTATCATGACCCCCATTTTATCACATCCTCTTGCCAGTGACCCCCCCTTATAATTTTTGGTTTGTAATAAGCTTGTGTGGGATTTTGAATATATCTATTGCGGAGATCTCATGATATCCAGACCCGTAGATAGCCAAAAACTGTAGGGGGCCCGATCCAACCATATTATAGTTCATTTGCAAGCCCACCATGAACATTTTAGGGGAGTCAGTAAAACTTTAGGGGGCGGCCCCCCTAGACCTCTCATGGATACAAGCTTGATGGTATCCATCTATTTCTATAATAGTAGAATCATTTCTTGTATATAATGGATACAGTAATTTTCCTAAAAACGAATGGATTAAAATCAAATTTGGTCAGTTCATTCATATTACAAAGAGGCCGTTTGAAAATTTTAAAACTTTACAAGTCCCTTAATTTTAGATCATAGGATAGAAAACCTATAGTGATTTCTAATTTTGGTTAAAAAGATTTGGACATTTGCTTAAAAAAAATATTGAGTATTTTAAATTACTTGATAATGCGCGTCACGAAGATTGAACCGGACATTGCCGCATTGGTGAAATCACAGCACTGTCAGGTATCTCATTAGCAGGGGTGTCATTTCAGACTTCGCTCAAGGGGCCCAAGAGCACCACCGACATAAGACTTTCACATTTTGTACTATTATATTAGTAGATAATCAATTAAAGTATATGTCCTGCTCATTAGTTTTCAATTTTAATTGTATAAAGTGTCCCATTCGTTAGAGGCTCTGGAAAAGTATTATAAAAATCTTAATAAAAGTTCCCTCCACCTGTATACACAGCTCAACATGGCGCTGCATGTTCGTGAATGTTGCAGCCAGAGTGACTGCCTGGATTTCACGGTGATTGTCCTCACGTAACTCGTTGATTGTCCGCGGTTTGTTCTTGTACACATTACCTTTAGGGTGACCCTACAGAAAAAAGTTAGACGTAAAGTCATGTGACCTTGGGGGTCATGATTGCACCGCAGCCATACTTGCTTTAAAAGTGTGGCATGTTGCTCCTTCTTGCTGGTACCAGCTAAGTGTCAGTTCCTCGTCATCCAACTGGTTCAGAAATTCATGGAATACCTGGTACACTTCACCAGTGATAGTAGTGTCAAAAAAAAAAAAAAAAAAGGCCTGATGCACTGCTGTGCTAATGCACAGAACACGCTATCTTCTGTGATGAAAGGTTCCTTCACAACTGCATACTGGTTGTCACTACTCCATAAACGTATGTTTTGTGAGTTCACATTTCCTGACATGTCTTAAAGGAACCATTTATCTAATACAGTTTCACAAGAAATACTTGCTCTTCCACAGAATATCAATACACGAACAGTAAGCCAGGCTACACTGAAATACAAAACACAGCCCGGCTCCAGTTTGGCCCGGTGGATTATCCGTCCATGCCTGTTTCAAGTATATCAAACTGGACCAGGCCCTTACCGGGGCGAACTGGGCCGGGCACATTCCGAGTCGAACACAAATACCATAGGGCCGAATCGGGCACATGTATTTCAGGGTCTGGACACTGTAAAAGACGGATCGGAAACTAATACTGTCAGCCTGTGTTAATCGTAATGTGCTTGGGAAACTGACTCTTTATTCAAGACTGTAAAGTACTGTACTACTACTACTACTACCATTATCATTACCACTGCTGCTGCTGCTACTACTACTTCTACTACTAATTCTACTATTACTACTACGACCACTGTTAATACTAGGGTACTACTACACACTGTAAAGAAAAAATAGCGACACTTGCTCGGATATGGTTTTCACAAGATACATTAACCAAAATGATTTTTTACATGAATTCCTGGTAACGTTAGAATGCATATTCTCAATGAGCAGTTCATTCTTAATACTTGTGGCACAGTTTTAGGTTAATGTGATGAATATAATGAATTTATATGCATATATAAGTATCCATGTGTGTTTCGAACCAGATCGTTTGTAGGAAGAGTTATACATAAAAGTAAAAGAGATCAACAGGAATAGCACAAAATAAAAAATGGAGTTTCTTAAGGGTAAGATATATTGCGTACGAACATCGGGAGGTACAATAGAGCAAACTAGTGTTTTTTATTTCCAGCCTGGACCTTCTGCAATGCAGCGAATCATCGAGACTGCTTGGTAACAAGGCTATTGCAAAATGAAACCTCGATTTTATGGAATCACACCCGGATTATCTGTTCCGTGAGTTATATTCTATTCAAGATAGTTGTCTTTTCAGCTTTCTGCTCATATTGACTCGCAGATTTTCAATTGGATTCATGACAGGTGAGTTTGGAGGCCACACAAGTCTCTGAATACTCATAGTCTTGAACCACGTATTAACGATTTTCACTCGGTGACATAAAGCATTATCGTCCTGGAAAACGAAATAGTCCATATTGCTTCAGAAAAGTAACTTTGAGCTGTAAGAACTATACGTACCAGCGTTTGAAGATAGTTTCGTGTATCAACTGACCCTTCACATATATCCATCCTTCTGACACCTTTAACGGTGGACCAAGCCCATACCATCATACAGTAACTGAATTTTTGCCTCTCTGAAACATAATCCTTTTCAAGTTCCTCGCTCGTTCGTATCCACAACTTCACACCACCATCGTTTCCCACTATTTTAAATTTCATCTCAGTGTCGAAAATCACGTACTTCCAGTTGTCGTAAGTCCAAGTTGCATATCGGCTCCCACACCTACGTGTTGATACCCTCAGTGATTTTGTCAGCTTCGTCTTCTTACGTGGTTTCTTCTTTGTAATATCCTCTTCATACAGTCACGACAATACAGCTGTACGAGTAATTGCACTTTCCAGGTCATCTCGAATTAGAGAAGCGAGTTGTCGGGAACTCATTCCTTCATTGTGCAGTGTTATTGATTTTATTTGGCCATCTCCTCTGGGTGATGCTTTATTTTCTGTATCACATTGTTGACGAAGGGACGACTGTTATGCTGATTTTGCTTGTGAATTGCTCTTCCTACCGTCGAGTGGTGGATTTTGAGTATTCCACCCATCTCCCTTAGAGATTTACCTTAGTTGAGCAAACCAAGAATTATGCCTTGTTCACATGGCGACAAGTGACATTTCTTACCCATCTTATTTCTTTACAGTCAATATATATCAACAATATCACACAAAAACAACGCTGCATGACAACAATACTGGCACATGACACTGTCAAAACAATGAGAAACCAAAGAATACTCACAAAATACTATTTACCTGGCCTACACATCACAAATCCAATGCAAAATTCTCACTACAATAACTTGCGAGGCGTTCTCACTGCCATCTGGCAAGAATATTACTGATGCATAAACAATTGGCAAGCGCCATTGTACACCACAAGTTTCACAGATAACGCAAATGAACTATCCCACTCTTCGTTTCCTTCTATTTCATTTCTAGCGGGCTTCAACTATGGCTCTCTGTGTAAGTTACCTTTAGAGTGCAGGTGTCGCTATTTTTTCTTTACAGAGTGTAGGCCACGACTACTGTTAATATTACAACTGCTAGGACTTCGTGCCAGTGTTGACATGTCTCGTGGTACAGAATTTACCTTGTAAATACAGACAAAATCGGAAAACTGTTAGTTATTATGGCCGGTTTGAATAGCATGTGAACTGATGCTTGATCTACGAGGGGCAACGGTGGCTCAGTAGGTAAAGCACTCACATCTGGTGCTAGGGGTCGTCGGATCGATCCATGCTCGTGCTATGTGAGTTTTGTGGTAGACAAACACAGTATGCATTGTGGTTTACGGGGTGGCCCCGTTTCTTCCCACTGTTTTCATTCCAACAATTCATAACATCATTATCCATACGGCCTGAGCCGTACTTACCTAAAGAACGTATTATGAAGTTAAGTTCTTGACCTACTAAGTAGAATTTGGTACGCTACCATTAGACCAAGGGGACCGAAACCGTGAATTGGCGTGTTCATAAGATCAGCGCAATTTGTAGTAATGTTCAATTAGCAAAGCAGGTACCAAATGGTATTACATGCTCCTGTATTGTTTATAGTATGATGCTATAAATATGATAAAATATAATGATCAAGTAAATCACCAAGACGCCAGAGTCGATTACGTGTTCCTGGAACGGTTGTAACACAATGGCAAATATAACAAGAAAGTAAAAGAGCTCTATGGAGGAATGTAAGGAAGTAAATCAAACAAAATCAACACATGACATTGTTGAACGAAATATACTTTAATCGTCCCCTGAGGGATAAATGTATAAATAGCAGCTACCGGAACTGCCTCTTAACCTCACATATAGTATAATAGAAGTGATAGTTGATAGTAGGGTCAATCCATGCTAAGTGATCGAGAAAAAAGAAAAATTGCCGCTCGACCTTTAAAAAAAAATAATTTTTTCATGAATGTTTATCCTATATCAGGGTACTTCAAAACCAGAATTAATTATTTTTTTACAACATCCTATGGCGACGCAGCGGCTGCCGCTATTTTGAGTTTTTCTCGATTTTAGGCATTTACGTTGTTTTGAATATCTCAGCATGTATTTGTTCTACCAAATTGAAAACTGCTGGACGTCTCCAACTAGTGCAGAGCTAAAACTTTCATCTCTTAACATTTTTGTCTAAAACCACTTCCAGGGGGTGAAATCAGGACCTACAGGAGCAACAGTTTTGGACATTGAAGACAAGACTGTAAAGTACTGTACTAAAGACATGTTTGGGAAGAGGAAACAACTGTCGTAGAGGTCTGAATTTGTGTGTGCATGTAGTCTGGAATTATAAGTTAATACACAAAAATTTACACACCTGTAGCTGCTCCCAAAGGCCTGAAAAAAAATCGTAAAGTTGGGGAATTGGCCAATTCGACATGTTTCACTGTCCAATATCTCCAATGGGCCTGGATAAAAATAATTTGAAATTTTAGGAATAGTTGGTCCTTTAGTATACCATAACACACCACAAAGCGCGTTGTGTGTTTTTGAGCAGAAGGGGGTCAAAGTATTAAGTAATGACGTCATACTCTAGTAGGAGTTTTGTTCACAAATTCAACTGGAAATTTGTTGTTGTGAAGTAAAATAAAGTAGGATGAATGGTTAGTCCAGTCAAGGAGGCTCTTGAGCTAGTTTCAGCAGCCGCTATCAGCAGAAAGCGAGACAAGTCAAAATACACACTTGACAAAAAGTCTGTAAGTACTCATGTTTGCTATATCAATGATATTCAATCCTGTTTATTCTCGTTTTAACTGTCAACTCATGCAGGAGACTGTTGTCTTCCGTTTGATCTACATTCCCAAGTCAGTGAACACTGTGCAGAATGAAAGTAAAAATCTTCTATAAATTCACTAATTTCTTTCCTTAAGGATTAATCAAGGCAATCTAAGCTCTTATCTTCTTTGTGCTATTCTAGTATCCGCCGGATGTTGACGACCTGCGAATCCACAGATTTCAACATGATGAGTTTTGTGTTCCATCTTAGCTCAGTGTCTTGGTTAACAATGTGTTAGCAGCTGAGTTACCAATCAGACATTTTGAGATATGTAACTACGTTTTTAAAATAATCAAAAAGGTCTTTTACTGATGGCAGCTCATCTCGAAGGAAATTGTATTGAAAACCATTACGCAACATAGTAGTAATAGTAGAAATAGTATCAGTGAGTATTTTTCATGGTAGTTTAGTAGTAGTAGTATTACTACCAGTAGTAGTAGTATTAATAGGGTGATGGCACTTGGTATTGTTTATTGAACTACTTCCAATTTCGGTTCCGACTTTTGTTCCAACTCCGATTCCAGTACCAGTTCCGGTTCCGACTTTTGTTCCAACTCCGATTCCAGTACCAGTTCCGGTTCCGACTTTTGTTCCAATTCCGGTTCCAGTACCAGTTCCGGTTCCGATTAGACAACAGAGGACCAGACTACGCAACACCTAGGAACATAGCAGAAAGGCTGTAGCCTTTTATGACAACTTTTTAAGACTATGGCCTATTGTAGAAATTACACACGAAACGCTACGGCACAGCAGCAACCCCTAGAGAAGGCTATAAACTCCTATTGAACATCGCAGAAATTACACAGACTACAACGGCTATGGTATATTTCGCAACTCCCATAAGAGGGCTATGAATTCCTACTGAACATAGTCCAGTCTAGAAAGGCTATGACATTGCGGTGGTGTTTTTTTCAATCGTTATAAAAGACTATGATCTATTTTTCATTCCCTAAATAACATACAATGTATCCCGTATTACTCTTTTTTTGGTGTGAAAAAAAAAAGAATATGGCACACTAAATTACCACAGTAGAGCAGACTAAAAAATAACAGCATTATAAGTTTGGTTATTTATCTCTCTCACACACATATTCACAAATACATGGTTTGCGGTGCACTTGGTGGCATATGTGCAGTTCAAATTCTGGTTCCAATTACCGTACACACTTCCACACGTGGTTGGGAGTGCGGGGTTTTATTCCCACTTTTTCATTATAACCGTCTTAATTATCAATTTGGCATAATCGTGGGACGTAAAGCTTAAAAATTACATTTCGGCTCTCTCACACACATGGGTTTTGGAGCACTTAGTGGCGTATGTTCAGTTTTAATTCCAACTCCGGTTCCAGTTCCGATTGAACACAGTAGGAGCAGCAGACTACGAATATATTTAACATAGCAAAGTTATAAAAGACTATTACCAAAGGCTACTAGCACTGCTTTTTTTTTAACCTTATGTAACACACCAGAGCAAATAAAAGAAAATGACTTATTTTTAATTCTCTATATAAGAAATATTATGACCAACCTTTGAATCCCTATATAACATAGCAAAAATTTCAACCTTTCAAACCATTACCTGTAGAGAGTTTTATAAGGCTACGGCATATTTTCGCAATTTCTATTTAACATAGCAGAAATTAAAAAAGATAGTTCCGGTTCCAATTTAGTAGAGGAGGCTGTACTCTTTTTCGGTTTTTACGGCCGTTATTTAACATAGCACAAATTACATAGGGTTTTCCTCAGTACTAGGTTCATTTTGATATGTAGAGTAGCTGTCTCGCAGTACCAGTTTTTAGTTTAAAATAATATTACTTTTTCTCAATTTTTCAAAAACCACGTATATGAGTCATATCATTTTATTGAGCTCTATGAAATTGATTAATTGGTGTACCCAGGACCAATCCATATAACCGCAAATAAATGGAAATTATGAGTGTCCTCTGATGGCGCGTGCAGGATAAGACAGTACACAATCTTAAAAATCTACAACACAACACAAATTGCGGTTCTCCTCCTCCTGTTGTGGCAGTAGCGGTGCCGGAAAAGCCGCCTCTATCCGGAAAAACCTACACAACGTGTTTTTTTTTAAATTGTAGTTTTCCTGTCGTGACGAAAGCAGTGCCAGAAAAATTTCCTCTAGCTGGAAAATTTTGCTGCCACAGCTATGTAATTTGTGCTATGTCAAATAGCGGTCGTAGAAACCGAAAACGAGTATATCCTCCTCTACTAAATTGGAACCGGAACTATCTTTTTTAATTTCTGTTATGTTAAATAGGAATTGCGAAAATATGCCGTAGCCTTACAAAAATCTCTACATGTAACGGGTTGAAAGGTTGTAATTTTTGCTATGTTACATAGGGGTTCAAAGGTTTAAAAAATCCATTCTCTTTTATTAGCTCTGCTATGTTATATAGGTAAAAAAAAAAAGCAGTGCTAGTAGCTTTTGGTAATAGTCTTTTATAATGTTTGCTATGTTAAATATATTGGTAGTCTACTGCCGCTGCTGCTTCTACTATGCTCAATAGGAACCGGAACTTGAACCGGAGTTGGAATTGGAACTGCACATACGCCACTAAGTGCTCCTGAAACCATGTGTATGTGTGTGTGTGTGTGTGAACCGAAGTTATCTTTTAAGCTTTATGATCCATCGTTATACCGAATAGCTAATTAAGACGGTAATGTAAAAGTAGGAATGAAACCCACACACGCCCACAAGCGAGCGGAGGTGTGTAATTGGAAACGGAATTTGAACTGCGCATACGCCACCAAGTGCTCCGTAAATCATGTGTGTGTGTGTGTGTGTGTGTGTGTGTGTCGAAATTCAATTTTTAAGTTTTCCGTCCGATGATTATGCCTAATAGGCTAAATAAGAATGGAATAGTGAAGAAGTGGGAATAAAACCCACGCACACGCGAGATGAGGTGTGTAATTGGAACCGGAACTGGCACTGGAACCGGGGTCGGAATAGGAACCGGAATCGAAGTTGGAAGTAAACCACTGAGCTACCGCTTCCCCGGACTTACGGTGTTCTTGTTATTTAATTACTTCTCCACTATGCTAAATAAGGATGCCATTGTCTTGTGTTATTTAAAACATGCTATTGGCTTTTTTCATACTAAAACAAGTGATCGTAAAAGAGTGAACAAGTAATACGGGTAGACATTGTAATATGTACTATGTTCCTTAGGGAATGAAAAATAAAGTCATAGTCTTTGATAACGGTTGAAAAAAGCCGCCGCCAATGTCATACTCATTCTGCTATGTTCATAGCCTTCTAGAATAAATAGGAGTTGCGTAGTCTGCTGCTGGTATGCTGCTGTTTTCAATGCTTGTGCGTAATTGGAACCGGAACTGGTACTGGAACGGGAACTGAACATATGCCACTAAGTGTCTCGTAAACCATCTGTATGTGGGAGAGAGAGAGAGAGAGAGAGAGAGAGCTGAGATGCAATTTTTAAGTTTTACGTTCCACAGTTTGGCCGAATAGGCTAAATGAAACGGTAATTATGAAAAAGTGGGAATGAAACCCACGCACACGATGTTTATTCACCACATGTGAGCTAAGGTGTGTAATTGGAACCGGAACTGTACACATGCTACTAAGTGCTCCGTAAACCATGTGTATCTGTGTGTGCGTGAGAGAGCCGAAGTTCAATTCTTAAGCTTTTCGTCCCACGATTGTGCCGAATAGCCAATTAAGACGGTAATAATGAAAAAGTAGGAATGAAACCTATGCACACTCACATGTGAACTGAGGTGTGTAATTCGAACCGGAATTTGAACTGCACATATGCCACATATGATATGCTCCGCAAATCATCTGTGCGCGTGTTGTGTGTGTGAGAGAGAGTAAGCTGAAATACAATTTTTAAGTTTTATGTACCAAGGTTATACCAGATAGGCTAAAGAACATGGTAATAATGAAAAAGTGGGAGAAAACCCACGCACGCGTGAGCTGAGAGCGAACTATTGAGCTACCGTGGCCCTCTTTCGTATTGATTTTTAATTTCTGCTTCACTATGTTAAATAAGCTCTATTCCATAGTTGTTTTTCAAACCGAAAACGAGTAATACGTGTAGACATTGTAATATGTACTATGTCATAGCCTTTCATAATGGTTGAAAAATGTGCTCGTAAAAGAATACAAAAACGCCGCCTCGAATGCCATACTCATTCTTATATGTTGTAGCTCCCTTCTAGGGGTTCCGTAGTCTGTTGCTGCTGCTGTATTCAATCGGAACCCGAAGTGGCACTGGAACAGGAATTGGAATTGTAATTTTCTGCGTATGCGTGCAATTTTTACTAAATTGGAACTTTAATTTTACTGCGCATGCTCCTCTTAGTGGAATTAGTCCCAGAAGCCACAGTCCTATTAGCGACAGGAACTGTTATCTGTCCTATGAGCGACCGATTCATTTACATTGCGATGATGGAAGATGATATGATTCCATCTCGTAAAGTATGTTTGTCTCTGGCGTTATTAGCGCCCGAACAACTTTCGTATGAAATATGTACGTGCCAATGATACTGTTCGTCAACTATACTTTTCCTCTACTGTGAGTGCAAATAAAACTTATTTTAATTTTGAGTTAGATTTGACATAAAACATATGAAATAACTTAACGAGACAACAGGGATATTTCCATGAAAAGTATATTCCTATGTAATTATTGAAAATCCAGTTCTAATATCCCCTTTCCTCAAAAGCTGTTTTCTGTACTTAATTTGATTCAAATCTAATTACTCACTAAGCCAAGTAATATATTTTATTTTGAAAAACTTAAACGTGTAACAGTTTCGCAGTGAATAAAATAAAAAAAAAAAAATGTCAATGACAAAAGACAGCTTTTGAGATCCCTTACATCTGATTGGCTATTCTCAACCAATCCCACCAATTACAATGCAGTTCACTCTAAACAATGCAAAAGGTAAACAAACTCTCTAAACTACCTTCTTCCCTATTGTAAGCTACTAAAACTAATTGCTTAATTTGCCTTCCTCCCTTGTTTTGGCTTATACATAAAAGCTTGTCGTGTAGCAATCTGAAATAGTACCTTATAACTAGACGAACTGTTAAGTCCTGCGAGAGATTTGTAACTTGTGTAATAATTTCTTCGAATACACCATGTTTTCAGATTTCTTTGATATCCTCAAGTGGTGAACACCCTCTTTCCATGGGCGCTCGATGGGAAGGCAGGGGTTGCCCTCCTGACTCACAAAAATGTATACGTAATATAGCAAACCACATATATTAAATATCAGATATACCAGACGTGATACAGCAACCACGGAGATGCCCTTCCCTAGAAAATTTTCTTCGGGCGTCTCTACCTCTTTCTGATTTCTTTCTTATGCCATAAACATATTGAATCTAAACTTATCCTCCGTATAATATTAACATGAAATTTTTAATTATATTAGAATTATAGACAAAGGCGGAGCTCTCCAACTAAGTATTTAGTTAGTTTTCCCCTTGATATAGTCAATGTATTCATATAAATTAATTCAAAA
Organism: Thermobia domestica; assembly: GCF_964235325.1. Classification (NCBI taxonomy): domain Eukaryota; kingdom Metazoa; phylum Arthropoda; class Insecta; order Zygentoma; family Lepismatidae; genus Thermobia; species Thermobia domestica. Next base: position 83,303,142 of record NC_137464.1, read on the forward strand.
ATATAATATTAGGAAAAACGTATAAAAGATTGTTAATGTAATGAGAGCATTCTCACGTATTAAATTCAGGTAGAGCGAAATTTTTCATGGTGCATTTTGTTAGGTTCTAAATCACATTAGCATGAAAGAAGTTAAAGAAGAGAGAACCTTATCTTCTTCCATTATCTCAGTATGAACGAATCGATGACTCATAGAGCAGGTAACAGATCGAATCGGTCGCTCATAGGACAGTTAACAGTTCCTGTCGCTAATAGGACTGTCGCATGTGGGAAGACACCCTCTTAGTGCACCGTAAACCATGTGTTTCTGTATGTATGTGTGTGTGACTTGAATAATTAAAGTCTCTGCTCTACTGTGATAAATGTGTGTGCCATAGTCATTTTTTAGCATCAAAAAAGAGTAATACGGGTAGACATTGTATGTTATTTAGGGAATGAAAAATAGGTCATAGTCTTTTATAACAGTTGAAAAAACACCACCGCTAATGTCATAGCCTTTCTAGACTGGACTATGTTCAATAGGAGTTCATAGCCCTCTTTTGGGGGTTGCGAAATATGCCATAGCCTTTGTAGTGCGTGTACTTTCTGCTATGTTCAATAGGAGTTCATAGCCCTCTCTAGGGGTTGCTGCTATGCCGTAGCCTTCCTTGTTTAATTTCTACAATAGGTCATAGTGTTTTATAACAGTTAAAAAAAAGTGGTCAGTTTTTAAATATTTGAACAATGATCCACATAAGTTGTTCTTATATCTCCTTTTTTTATCAGATTTTTTTCTTTTGGTACTTCCTGATTCATATTTTCTACGGACATCCCGAGCACGCGAAGTTATGTTTCTAAGCTAATTACACACAATAAACCAAAATATCTACGAACTTTCAGGCTTCACGCGACACGCCAATTAAAAAAATCCAAACCGAAACACTTTGGCCTTTTTTTAAACCAACAATTAAAGCAAAAGTTTTTGTTGTAATAAGAATTCACATCGCTATTGCCTACCTTTAGATCAGAGAAAAGATAATTATACGCCACTAAAGAACACAGCATTTGCAAATTTTCTCTTCGCACGTAAGTTTCGTTCGTTCGTTGTTCTTGACTGGTTTTGTGTTTCAAGTTACGAGCGTTGGCTCTTGCCTTGCATTTGGAGTGTTCCTCAGGCTTTTGTTTTCTCCGTATTTGTGGTTCTGAGGGTGCGACTGTCGCAGGCCCTTCTTGGCGTCTTTATAGGTTAGTAGGGCCCTACGGTGGTCTTGGCATTCTGAAGGTTGCTCGTCGGAGGAGGATCGTTCAGATGGCGGCGATGTCGTCGTTGACATGGTTGCGCACGGTTGCCCAGAATCTGGCTGAAAGTTGTTCTCTCACTTCCTGGAGAAATGGAAGTTCCAAGTCTTCATGGATTTGTGCGGTTGTTGTGTCAATTCCGTGCCGAGTGATTGCTCTTGCCGCCTTGTTTTGGACGACTTGTAGTTGTCTGTGATGAGAAGGTGCAGCATGCTCCCAGGCCGGGTGTGCGTATAGTAGGAGTGGTCGTACGCAGGTCGCGTAAACGTTCGTTCTTGCTTCGTGTGTGAAACTGGGGCTTAGCGGGATTGCCATCAGTGCTCCAAGTCTTCTGGTTGCCTTGGTTGCGGTGACTGACAGGTGGCGTCGGAAGGTCAGTCGGTGGTCCAGGATGACGCCGAGGTATTTAGCTTCGTTCGTGACTTGCAGGATGTTGCCGTGCATCATCAGGTTGTAGGCTCTCGCCCTGTGCGCCCAAGTGAAGTCGACCAGTGTGGTTTTCGTTGGATTAACTTTGATCTTCCACTTCTGTGTCCACTCTTCAAGTTTCGTGATGTGGCGTTGCATTGCCCTCTCGACGTATCTGACGTTGCGATTCTGCGCGAAGACCGCTGTGTCGTCCGAGTAGGTAGCGAGGAAGGTGCCATGATCTGTCGGTATGTCAGCCGTGAAGAGTGAATACAGGAGTGGAGAAAGGCAAGATCCCTGTGGTACTCCTGCTTGGATCGGTCTGCTATCCGTGAGTTGCCCTTTTTGGAAAACCTTGAAGCGGCGATTGTGGAGGTAGCTCTGGATAAGTTTCACCTGATATTGAGGGAGTCCCGCCTGGAGAAGTTTGTGGACAAGTTCATCATGCCACACCCTGTCGAAAGCTTTCTCGATGTCCAGAAAGAGGCCCAGGGTGTGGCCGCCTTCATTACACTGTAGTGTGATCTTGTCCACTACTCGGACCAGCTGGTGGGTGGTACTGTGGCCCGGCCTCAATCCGAACTGATGTTTCGGGATGAGGTTGTTCTGCTCGACGTGGTTCAACATTCTTCTGTGGATGACTCTTTCCACTATCTTCCCCAGGTGGGAGAGGAGACTGATTGGCCTGTAGTTCTTCGGCTCCGTCCTGTGTCCCGTGGCCTTGGGAATCATGATGACTCGAGCTTCCTTCCAGGCGGGAAGTGGCCAGTTCTCAAGATCCCGTTGGTGATTCGTGTCAGGAGTACCACAGCCTTTCTTGGTGCACGTTTCAGGGCGAGCGATGGTATGGCGTCAGGGCCTGCTGCCTTGCTGCTGTGAAGCCGTTTGATGATGTTGGTCAGTTCCCTCGGTGTCGTGAGGGCTGCTGGCGGAAACTCGTACTCCTGTTGGAGGGTTCGGAGGCTTTCCTGCACCGCTGCTTCTGTGGGGAGGTCAGGAGGAATGGTGTTCAGCCGGAACGTTTCTTCCAGGTGTTCGGCGAAGACGGTGGCTTGTTCCGCTGGGCTGTATACTAATCCATGCTGTCCTCGGAGTGGTTGAGTGCGGGGAGGTCCTGGTGGTCGTGACACTGTTCTCAGGAGTTGCCAGAAGTCCCTCGACGGTGCATCAATGGCGCAAAGTTTCTCATCCCAGGCGGCGTGGGTCTGTCGCTGGAGGCGGTTTTCCACCCTTTTCGTCATTGCGTTCCACAAGGTTTTGTATTGTGGGTGGCGGTTCTTCTGCCAACGGCGTCGGGACCAGCGCTTGATGGCGATCAACGCTGCTGTGCGGAGATCTTCTGGTTTTTGATGAGCTTGGTGCTGCTGTGTGGTTGACGCCAGTCTGTACGCTGACCTGATTGCCGTGGTCAGTGTTTGGACGGCTGTGTCAATGACCTCCGGGGTGTTCACTGGAAGTCTGGTGTCGATCATATGCGTCAGCTGACTAGTATAATCGTCCCAGTCGGTGGAGGTTTGCTTCGGCAGGCTGTGCACTGGAAGGTGATGGCGTACTGCGACAGAGAAGAACACAGGTATGTGATCAGATTGGAGATCGTGCAGCACAACTGGCCCGTCCAGGATTGCGGTGTTGGACGAAAGGGTGATGTCCAGCACATCTGGTTGTCCTCCGTTCCGTGGGAAGTCTGTGGGTTCCCTCGGTGCCGATGGGATGAGGTCAATCTGCCTGAGTGCGCGGTGGAGCGCCCTGCCATTCTCGTTGGACACTCTGGAGTGCCACGCCGGGTGCTTGCAATTGAAGTCTCCTGCAAGCAGCACGCGGTGACCAAGTCTTCGGAGCAGCAGAAGGTCTGGAGGATGGAGTCTGTTGTCTGGAGCTCTGTACACTGACACGATGTGCAGGGGCCCATCCGGTGAGTGCAGCGTGGCTCCGGTCGCTTCGATGAACTGCATGGCTGGAAGTGGAAGGTGATCGTGCGGTATCTGTGTTTTAATCAGGACTGCCGTACCTCCTTTTCTTCCCTGACGGTCGTTCCTGTACGTAGTGTAGTTACGCACCCTGAGGGACAGATGAGGCTTCAAGTGAGTGTCGGAGAGTAGGGCTACGTCTATGTCTTCACGAACCAGGAAGTCCTTGAACTCCGCCTTCTGTTTATTGATGCCTTCCGCGTTCCAGCAGACCATCCGTCTGTTTTTATAAATCTCAATAAAACATTAAACAAATGTATACTATCTAATACACAAAAACAAACTGCTGGCTTAGAATATTGATCCATAAACTCTTTGTAGGCTTACCAGATTATTTCTGTACAGTTTTAGTTTTAGCTGTGCAAAATAGCAACTTAAATTTTAGTGCCATCTAGGATTACTAATACATACTATTTCGAGTACGCTTATTAAATTTGTTATATTTTATATTTGTTGGTTAAAATACGTGTATAAAATACATAAACATTTTTTTGTTTTATCATTTTCTATCACGTTATTTTTAAATTAAAATATGCGATATTGCATATACTTTAATTAATGTGCGAGGCCCCGGACAACGGCCCGGTTCGCCCGCCCCAAAAGCCGCCTCTGGCAGTAGTAGTTGTAGTATTAGTACTACATACCGTGTAGCAATTTTACCTATCTTCTCTGTTACTCGTAACACACTAATGAGTCTAGAACAAGACTTTTACGTCCATGAGCTCTATTACATAATAAACATGGCTGAACAGTGCAAGCACAGATAACAAATAGACAGACAGAATAGGGATATAGAAAGCAAACCTTGGGTAACCTTTCACACGACTTTCCCGTTCGAGAAGGACAAATAGACATTGTAATGTTATGACGACACATTTCTCATTTTCCATTGAATATTAAAGGATTGTCTTGACTTATCAGACTTGGTTGTTCTAACGCCTGCTACACCTGGCCTGTTTAGGGTCCGACCCGTTCTCCGCCTGGCTCGATATTCGGGCCGGCCGAGTCGAGTCGAGCAGGGCACAGTATACAGATCATTCTGGGCCAGGCCGCGCCGTCTTCGGGCCTGGATTTGCAGGACTTTGACACACACACAGCTACACATTGTTGCCACATTTCACAGGTTTACAATACTACCACGTCGACGAGTTATTTGAGAATTTCCGCAATGAAATCTAGGAGGTCACGATCATATACAAATATGGTTTCATACTCACCCTATTAAGATTTTTATAACGCTTTTCCCGGGGCCTCTTACGAGTGGGACACACTGTATTTCAATAAGCAGGGTTTGCTGCATTTGTCTTTTTCTGGCATTTCAATATGCAGTTCTCATTAGTTTCATATCGTACTTCTTTCATTTAAATTGATTTTTAAACAACTCCGCATCTGTTGAAAATGTTTAATAGACCTATTTTTTGTTCTTCTTAGCAGTATGTATAAAAATAAAAATATGCCTATCAGATCAAAATTCAAAGTAATATTTAAAAATATTTTCCGATATTAGATTCTAATCTTCGCGACTCCTATGAAACCCTCTTGCGACCCCTACGGGTCGCGACCCCCAGGTTGAGAATCAATGTTTTTTTTTTTTAATTAAATACTAACCTCCATCAGCATTTCGTGTCATACCAATGGTCCCTCCAGTATACACAACAAGAACCGTTGCTTCTTTTCCTGGGACAAAATGTTTGTCCTTATGGAGGATATTAAAAATCTGCTCGAGCTTGGAAGCCATCTTTGTTATTTCTTCAACTTTTTTGTGAAATGGAAGTTGTCACGACATTGAAGGAAAATAGAGAACGCGTTATATGCACACTTCACTGTCACTCACGTAAGAAAAAGAACGGAAAACAAAACTATTAGTAGGAGATATAAATTATATGGTAGATTGATTTTAAACCGTTGAGACTGATTTGTATAATTTCTGCAAACAGTTGAACTTCTAAATGGAATTTTCAACATATAAATAAAATTAAGCTTTTATTATTTATTGTTGTAATTTTCAAGTAGTAAAAATTCTAAGTTAACAATTAAGATATTACAGAAGCAAAAAAAAAAAAAAAAAAAAAAAAAATCAAAGAAATATTGCCAATTTTAGACTTTCATTCCTTAGTTTTGTAAGTTCTACTTCTTGTCAATTTTACGAGGGTCACTACGAAAGTTTTGAGATGTGAAATAACTTATATACTTAAAATCAATTTAACACTTACATTTTCTCAAAGTATTCACCATTACACTGTACACACTTTTGCATCCTCGAAAACCACTTTTGGAAGCAGTGTTGCCAGTCTTTTTCTTCAAGTGTTGAAAGTTCATTCTCGTAAGCCACTACAGCTTCTTCAGGACTGCAAAATCTCTACCCACGCATGCGATCTTTGATCCTGGGAAACAGAAAAAAATCACACGGGACCAGGTCAGGGCTATACGGCGGATGAGTCATAAGTTTGACCTCCTTAGATTCTAAAAACTGAATTGTGATGTTGGCCGTGTGTGCCGACGCGTTGTCATGATGAAGCAGGATCCCACGCAATCCAGTTCTTGGACGCCGTTCCCGAAGCTTCTGGAACACTTTTGTTAGGCAAACAGTGGTGTACCACTGAGCAGTAACAGTCCTTTGTTCTTCAAGTGGAACAGTTTCAACGTGGTCAGATTTGGAGAAGAAAGTTGCGACCATCTTCTTCCTCACACTTCGCGTTCGTTTCACTTTCGTAGGTGGATTTTCGTCTGGAAGGATCCAAACTGTAGACTTGCGTTTATTTTCAGGGTCAAATTGATAGATCCAAGTCTCATCACCAGTAACAATGTCAGAGACGCGTCGAGAATTGCCTCCATGAAATCTTTCAAACATTTCTTCACACCATTTCACACGCATGCGCTTCTGCTGTTTAGTCAAAGTGTGAGGCATCCAACGAGATGAAACCTTCCTGAGCCGAAGATGATTATGAAGAATTTTTGTCATTGCTGGGGATCCAATGTTCACTGTAGATTCAATGTCCTTAAAAGTTGTTCGAGGATTTTTTCGAATCATTTGTTCCACAGCGGCAATGTTTTCATCTGATACAGCTGTTGCCGCACGTCCAGCTATCTCTTCATCTTTAAGCGATGTCCGGCCTCTTCTGAATTCACCAAACCACCGAAAAATTGTAGCACAGGAAGGAGCAAGGTCTCCAAATGCCCCCTGCAAACGGTCAAGGCTTTGTGTCTCGTTCAAACCACTTTTGAAATAGTAAAGGATCATTGCCCGAAAATGTTCCCTTTCGAGCTCCATTCTGGACAGCCGAATACTGCTCACATCAACAAACAAGTGAAGGCGATACGGCCACGCCGATAAGCGAGGCGAGTTGAAACTTGCTTCGCTTCTTCGCTCTGGATACCACTAACGAACGCAATTATTGGAATTCAAATACTGTGCCACAACAATGCGTATCTCAAAACTTTCGTAGTGACCCTCGTATTTCAAGGATCTGGCTAGCTTCTAGTAAGTATTATTAGCTGCTATCCTATTTAGATCCACATAAATCTGTAAAAGTTACGGAGAAATAAATAATGTTTTTGCACAAGAGCAATGTATAACGGGTAAGTAATAAATATGATAATCTTAAATATTACATGCGTAATAATGTTACAGGACGTACCGTAAAGCAAATTGTATGCTTGTAGCCAAGTAATACTGCATTAAGAAGCCATGGCGAACTTACGTGCTATGCGGAGGCAATGTTCAACTGCAAGGTAACTTCTTAACTCCTTCTTGGCTAGGTATATACGATAGCAGGTTTGTAAAATGTCCAGAAAAAATATTCTTTGCAACATCCTCGTTTAGGCGTATACTGACCGTCGCCGACGCGCCTGTTTCCTACGGACGCACCCTATACTATTGTGCTAGCCCACCAGCTAGGGGTGTTCGATAAGGCTAAGGACCTATCGAACTTCGGGAGTGAAAATTTATGGAGTTGTCATCGGTTACTCGAAACCGCTTGTGTATTTGAAATTATCGAAGTTTCGGGTATTATCGAAAGTTCATGTATTATCGAAATTATGGGTATATCGGAAGTTGGAATATTATCGAAGTTTTGAGTATCGAAGACTTGTGAAAGAAACTTTTCTTTAACTTCATTCCAAGAGAGAGAACTTTTAAAATGAACACCTTGCATATATGTAGTACATATTACGTACACCTTTGTTAACCTCGATTGAATTGTTTCTCCTAAACACTCCAATAATCCAGAACTTTTCAAAATATTCAAACAACTCGATAAATTGCGATCATACTAATATCTTTCAGTATTTGCTATTTTCAAACAATCCGAGACTCACGAACAGTTCGAATGTCTCAAACTTATCAAATGTTTCTAACATTTCGAATGTCTTGAATACTTGAGTGTCTTGAAAACTTCAAGTGTCTCGAACATTACCAGTGTCTCGAACACTTCGAAGCCTCGTATCAAAAGGGCCCCGCGATGGCTAAGCGGTTAGCGCACGCGCCTTTGGCGTGGGATACCCGGGTTCGATTTCCAGCGGGAACTCATGTAGCTAGGATTCATACAAGTATTAAGTTGTAGGTCACGTCTCATATAGCCTTGTTACTGAAAGGGACGCTAAACTAAAATCAACTCAATTAAATTCATAAATCATTATTCGGGGTTCATCCAAAACTTTATACATCCAATGATGATTGAACCCGGAAGATATACACAGAAAGTATGCTACGTAGCTATGAAGAAATATGCTGGTTACAATAATTCTAATTCAAGAGTGAAGGAAAAATAAGAAAAATTATGCTGTAATATAGTATTACCTGTACATTTTTAATTTCACACAATTTATCGTATTTCGAGACTGTCGAAACTGTACCTAGTCTTGACTCTCGACGAGGCAAAGATCGAGACTTATATGTTGATCGAGACAAGACTGAGACTGATATGATGATTTTCGACTCGAGACGATACTGGACTGAGACAACTATTTGTCAACCGAGACTGTACTAAATCTCGTCTCGTTTCGTATCGATACCATACCTAGTATTTCTTATTATACTTCAATATACTTCAATATGCAGCTTTTCATAAGTTCCATTTCTTTTTTATTCCAATTGTTTTCAAACACGACTCTCTATTTATTTATTTATTTACATTTTTTGCTGTATCTAACCACAAGTGTGAAAATAAAAGTATGGTCTTTCAAAATAAGAAATTCAAAATAATATTTTTTAATTATTTTTGTTGGCACTAGATTTTAATTAAATTCGTGTTTTTCGTCTTACTTCTTAACCTTCGTAAGAAACGCGACCCCAAGATTGACAAATCCCAATATATAGCATATTAATTCTCTTTTACTAACGAGGGAACCTACCCAAGTGTAACTCTGACTTCGAGTCGAGACTATGGCCGTTGGATATCTTGTCTCAAAAGAACATAGCACGAAAAGGGATACATCCTCGATCGCAAGCGTTGCGAGGATATAAGCGTGAAAAATTAAAAATTGAGTTCCATACTATACATTACAAAGTCAGATTCCGGGTCAAACTTTTCGGAAACGGTCGGGTAAGGAAACTCAGCGAATACATATCAAATTAGTGTGCGGAGCCCAAAACCTTTTGAATGAAACAATTGTGTCCCCGGGGCACTCACAGGGTCCCAAGCGGGGTCCAACTCAAAGTTTGCAAATTGAACCTGGGGCCAAGTAGCATACTGTATGAAAGCTATAGTTAAATTTAAAAAAATACAACAAATCTCAACTCTCTACGATAACCCTGTGCCAACGGGCAACTGGTCAAAATGCCAATACAACTTACATCAGAAAATCTATGGCCACGCTTCTAAATCCGTTAAGTTGCGACAATAAAACAGAAAAACACGTTTAAAAATGCAAGATATTGACGTAAAGCAAATTGCTGCAGTCTCTCTCTCAAAAGCATCCTTCGATATATTTTATTTCTGCACCATTATTCCAGGTTTCTCCAACCCCACTCCTCTCCAAGTTGTCTCACAGTTTCAAGATCACTTCTATTCGTCTTTACCATCATGTTTCTCGTTCAGCAAATCCTCCGATAGAAATTTCACGGTGCAATCTGTGAATCTGGGGTCCCGATGCGCGAAGGATGTACCGTTGCCATTTGACCTTCTCACCATCCACGGCGGTTGCGATTGACAATGTAACCTTTCTCTTCTAGGACACGAAATCCAATGGTCATGGTTATTCTATGGTCAATTGGTCATTCGAAGTCACACTTATACTTGGATAAGGTCCGTTGTGAGACTCTGTGAGAGACTGCAGCAATTTGCTTTACTTCAATACCTTGCACTTTTAAACGTGTTTTTCTGTTTTGTTATTGTCGCAACTTAACGGATTTAGAAGTGTGGACATAGATTTTGTGATGTAGGTTGTATTGACATTTTGACCAGTTGCCCGTTGGCACAGGGTTATCGTAGAGAGTTGAAATTTGTTGTATCTTCTTTTATTTAACAATAGCTTTCGTACAGTATGCTACTTGACTCCAGGTTCCATTTGCAAATTTTGAGTTGGACCCCGCTTGGGACCCTGCGAGTGCCCCGGGGACACAAATTTTTCATTCAAAAGGTGTTGGGCTCCCCACACTAATTTTATATATACTCGCTGAGTTTCCTTACCCGACCGTTTTCGAAAAATCTGACCCGGAATCTGACTTTGTAATTTATAGTATGGAGCTCAATTTCTAACTTTTCAGGCTTATATCTCCGCAACGGTTGCGATAGACTATGTATCCCATTTCGTGTTATGTTCTTTTGGGACAAGATATCCAACGGCCATAGTCTCGACTCGAAGTCAGAGTTATACACTTGGATAAGTTTCCTCGTAAGTGCAAAATTATACCAAGACTTCTTCCAAGAGTTACGTATTATTTTTTAAAAAAAATACAAAATCAAACAATGAATTTTTGAGACGAGACGAGAAGAGCTTTTCAAGAATCAAGTCAAGATGGAAAAAAAACCTTCAAGTATCAAGACGGGACAAGAAAATCTTATTAACACTATAAACCATATTCAATCTTGACCTCGTTCATGACTAATCGGTTAGCATACGCGCCTTTGGCCTGGGAGACTCGAGTTCGATTCCCCAAGGGAGCTCATGTGGTTCGGATTCCACGTTAATCAGTAGGTCCGGTCTCATATAGCCTTGCTGCTGAAAGGGACGTTAAACTCAAAATCAAATCAATTTTTCAATCTTATGCAACATGAAGAGATAACCAAAACAAAGTTTGAATCAAGTGTCTCGTGATTTGAAAATTGCAATTATTGTTAAATCTTGAATAATTACCTTGCTTAGAGTTTCAGTTAATAATTCTGACAAGATCACTTTTACCAACAAATCGCTTTGAACGAAAATAATGATCGGTGACTTGATATGAACTCAAAATTTTATACAGATATTTTTATATTGAAAAATAGCAAATCTACATTCATCAAGCTCTAATAGGTGGACTATTTGGCGAATACATATACACAGAACATCGAAAGAAATTAGACAGTATTGAAGAAGGAGATACAAAATCAGTCAGGAGCACAGCAAAAGAAGTTTCTCTATTTGAAAGTCCTGGAAAAGACACTAACTCTGTTGTAGCAGATCGCATGTCTGCAGTTGTAGGTATTTTTTTTATGATTACCATTATTGTAAAAGAAAATCACTGTGGGAATTGACAGCGGGGGAGGTGTGCGATCCCCCCTGACGAAATTTTATCCCTCCCTGGAGAAGAAAATTATCATTCCTGATAGGAATAACTTTCTCCATGCCTAGATTCTTTTTTCTTCTAGTCATGATTATGGAAACAAGGAACAACTTTCATTCTGTGTAACCAAACGAAAAAACACTTTTATTTGAATGAAGACATTTTATGAATCCCCAGATCTCAATATAATTGAACATCTGTGGTCCGTCTTGGAAACACGACTCCGGCGACGATTTCGATCTCCATCCTCTCTCACAGAACTGGCCGATGCCCTGCACGAGGAATGGTGTAAAATTCCACTTGCTACCATTCACGACCTCTATGCCTCCATCCCACGTCGCATCAAGGCTGTTCTGAAGGCGAAAGGTGGCCCGACACCATATTAATCTGGTAAGTTGCAATTTCGTCCAGGTGTTTCCATTTTTCTGATCACCATCGTTTATATATACTGTATGTTAGGGCTGTCTTGGGTACTGCCACGACCACATGGAGCCTCATAAATTGTTTTATTGAATGTCTGGCTACGCTCTTCTAAAAAGACGTGCACCAATAGAACAGGACTTCATTTTGACAGGCGAAGTTTAATGGCCTATTTTAAAAGAATGAATCTCAAAGGGCAGAACTGCCATAACGTCATAATTATTAGGTATATTAAATACAGCTGTATGAAATTACTCAACATCTGATTACGAGGCCCTGAAAAGTAGCCGTAGCCCATCCCAAATTTCCTAAGATAGAAGTAACTTGAGATGATAATCGATTAATGGTACTATTTGCCTCTTTTCATCAGTGGCGACTGTTCACATTTTGAGCCCCCCACCAAAAGATTTGAGCCCTCTTGACAGGAACGTAATTTCAGGAAATTGAAGGGCAAGCAATGACAGGGGGTCTCGAGGTCCTACACATACGCGAGGTTCCAAGCAACAGAGCCTGTGGTCGGGGGTTTAATCCCCCAGAAACAGTCGATTTACTAGTGGGGAAATTAGGAATGACCGAAACTGAATGGTTTACATCGCTCATTTACAAATACAGCTAGCAGATTAAGGGAAAACAAGCATCCCGGGTGGGAATATTTTAGTTGATTTCTTTGGGGGGGGAACCAAAGTCTCATTGGGGGAAAATCCTCACCAACTTCCCGGTAATTCGCACCCTGTAAAGATATGAATAGAATTGACCCCATACTATAGGGTTGCTATTCGTCACGGAAAATTCGGGACCGTCACGGAATCGAGATCTGCGTCCTGAAAATACTTCTCGGGACGCTTAAGTGTCCCGGACTTCAGCGAAGGAGAAAGGAAGGGAATATTATAGTTTCCTTTTTTCACAGGATTAGGTATTCTCTAGGTCTTTAAGTACTCCCACGTGTAGTCCCTGGATGGTCACAATGAATCAGAAAATTTTTCAGTAAGATGAGTTTTTATTTATAATAATAGAGGAATAGACTTAAAACAGTATAAAATAAGTATGTTATTAATTTTTTAGTTTTAGGTTATTTTATGTATAATACAGTCAGGGGCAGATCAAGTATCACGTACACAGCCTAAGAGGGGATTGGATTCAAGGTTGGCTTCAGGGTTGCCACACTCGAGAGTCGCGATGATGCCAAACACGGGCCTGAATTATGCTAGATTTTTGCAAATTATGCCAGATTTTTAAATTATATTTCCGTACTAATTTTAAAGACCTGCCCCTATTATATATATATATATATATATATATATATATATATATATATATATATATATATATATATATATATATATGTGTGTGTGTGTGTGTGTGTGTGTATGTGTATGTATCCAGGATATGATTAAGGGAGGAGCTAAATCATAGTTTGCAGCTTTATCCAGTGTAAAGTAGGATTGAAGCCCATTTTATCCAGTGTATACCTGAACAAAAGCAAAACATCCCCTTTAAAGCGATCGAATTAAAAGAATGCTATCCTCAGGTTTGTATTCACAGAGATTATTTTCACAAAATTTGAGTTTCATGGGTAAATCAGTAGACTTTGAATACATTCACATCGTATCCATTGAGTTGCGAAATAGTGTACCTCGAGACATGGGCGCCCGAAGAAAATTTTCTAGGGGAGCATCTCCATGGTTGCTATATTATGTCTGATGGTTTGCTATATTACGTATAAATTTTCGTGAGCCAGAGGAGGGGAGCATTCTTATCAATCACGGAGATTACTGAACTAAATATAATAAAAACATCTAATTCGAATTTCTATCATCCCTCAGTCGAACCCGAGACTGAAACATAAGAGATGGGATTTGTTTTTAAACAACGTAACGTGCCTAGCGAAGACTTCACATTGTGAAGATTATATTAGTGAAAGTTATACAAATGCAATTTTACAACTTAATATACATATTACTAAATGTTGAGCGCCCTGTTGCTATGTTGTTAGAGTATGCGTCTTTTGCGAACAGAGTTTGATTCCTAGTAGGAGCTCATATGTTTCAAATCCGACGTTAAGCTGTAGTTTGCGTCTTGTAGAGCTTTGCTCCTGAAAGCGACTCTACACTATAATCTAATTTAATATCACTAAATATTAAAAAAATATATAATAACACCGAGATGACGTGAAATGGCAGCCATCAAATCCATTTTATATTTTCACTTAATCTAGTGGTAATTAATATAACAATTACCAGGCACACGTATAAATACTCAGAAACAAGCACATACCCACGTACACGTACACAAATATGAACCCTTCAAATCTGTTTAAATCTGGTGGACTTTCGCTGCATCAAGCACTGTTATCCTCAAACAAACTTCATCATCAACTTCCCATGTATCTGCATTATTTGATTCATCTACAGATTTGTCATTTGCACGCATCTTTGCTTTTGACATTTTCGGGGAAGGTTCAGGTTTCTTTCTTCATTTAAAGAATCGGTTCTCAATATTAAGAGAATCAGGGAAGGGAGAATTTATGTTTTATGAATGGATAACATTTTAAGAACCATATATAAAACATACCGCTTCCGACACAGCACTGAAGCATTTCTTTTAGCGGCATACTAGTGGTCTCCTAACGCTCATACCCCTTTCCCTCACAAATTGTAAAGTGAGAAGGAACAGAAATATCCCAGATAACCATACACTCAGGTTTCAGTTGAAGGAAGTAAAACTACGGGTAAGTAAACATCTTGTGCAGAGTCACGTTTTGTTAATTTTTGAACATTTCTGTGAATTCAACAATACAATAGCGGAAATACTAACTGGTTTTATTGCTCCAACCAATGCTACAACTAAAAGGAATTCTGATCGTTGAACCATCCAAATTTTCGTTTTCTTTCTGTTCTCCAGAGGGAAGAATGAAATTATGCTAGATTTGGCCAAGATGCTAAAGTCAAGATGCTAGATGCTAAATGCGTATGAATTATGCTAGATCTAGCACCAAGATGCTAGATATGGCTTCACTGGTTGGCTTATTTTTGCTTACAGTAAGGTCATGCTGACGTAAGCATATGTGCGAGTTATTGAATTGTTATTTTGTTATTGAATTGTTATAGCAGAAATAAAGTTAAAAACAACGAAAAAGTTCTTTGAAGATAAGAAAAGTTTTAGTTTAACACAATAAATTGTTGAATCAATCTAAACTAACTACAATGGTAAGCTTGTCTTCCTGAAGGTCTATAGAACCAGTTAAAAAAAAAAAGTTTTTGCAATATGCTTTTATAAACGGTAGCTTTTCAAACAATGTAAGGGAAAATTTGGCAATGCCAATACACGAATAAGCTCTTGAGACTACTTTAAGACACTAAAACCTGCCCTACATAATTTTACGAAATTTATGTATATATCAGATCAGTAATTTCCTTACATTGGTCTACAAAATTACCTGGTACCATTTTTACAAGTGTGAATTTACGTTAACCTTTGCAAAAATATATGGTATTGTTATAATTATAATAATATACTCGTAACATAATACGATAAAGACAAAAATTCACATATTGAAAATCTGTGCTGCAAAGTCATTGGAAAAACAACTTGTTCTCTGCAGTTGTGGGTAGGTTCAGGCAAAACTTCAATAATGTCTATTCCATGATCAGTATCATTTTTTGTAGAAAAATGGAAGGAAATAAAAAAAAATGGCCACAGATTGTCCCAGAAAGGAAGTGGAAATGTAAAACTAATTCGTCTCATTAGGAAACTTCTGAAAGCAATGATATTCAACACAACCAGGTAAAAATCACTTTTCATTACGGAAACACAGGGGCAATTGACAGAAAATTAAAAAAAAACAAAAAATATCAATTGCTCTGGGAAATTTTAGACCAGTCTATAAATAAGACACAGCACTTATGACCATAAATACTGTTTCTTTTAGGTGCCTATTTTTCATTAGTCTGGAAGAAAACGACGTATCTGTCATAGTTCTTTCATTATTATACCATATAACACAAAATTTTCAGTTTTCCAAATAGCCCCTGATTTTCCAAAGTAACCTCAGTTTACGGTAACAAGAAGAATTTCGTGAAAATTCGAGTTTTAGGAAACATAATGTGTCTCTTGTTTGAAATTACAAGCTTACAGGTATTGCGTGGAATTGAAATTAGATAGAGAAAAAAAGGATGAATTCATTTGATTTCATAGAAGTGTTAACAATAATTTTTCTCCAAAGTTCCCAATTTTCATGAAATAGCAAATATATTTTCTTTCATTCTCTACTTAGGCCTGTTGTTTATGATGTTACGCAAATAACTGGGAGAAATTCAGCTAACTTTAAGATTACATTTTAGAGTAACTTCTGTGTTTTTGTTAAAACAGATTTCATGAAGCAATATGTGTAATGTTTTGAAACGTTAAGAAAATTGCTGTTGGGAGGGACTGAAATTGTTGAAGAGAAAGGTGACGTAAATGTAAAAAATGAAAAAAAAAAAAAAAAAACAGTTCTACACACTTCTTCAACACAGCATCAGTAGTGATGATAGAACGTAATTTTGTAAAGAACAAATTAAATACATAATTCTAACATCAAATGTTCATTGGGCATTAATTAGGAAGAAAATAAAAAGTGATTTTTTATAAAAACGTACTAAAATATTTAACTTTAGCTTCAAAGGTCTCTTAGGCATTAAATAGAACGAAAATAAAATCAAAGTTAAATTTCATGAGGAATAAATAAGACATTTAATACAGCCTCAAATGTCTTTTAGGTTCATTGAGAACAAAACAAAATGTTTTGAATTCTTTATACCGTTATTCTTCTGATAGTATGAATGGTCAGTTTCATACTGCTTGTGTCTACCAATGTTACTGTTTTATGATTCACGCTAGTGCAATGGTTCTCAACCTAATTACTATCACGACCTCCATTTTATCATATCCTCTTCAAAGTTACCCCCTTATAATTTCTGGCTTGTTAATAAGCTTGGGTGGGATTTTGACTATACCTATTGCGGAGATCTCATGATATCCAGGCCCGTAGCCACCCAAAAATGTAGGGTGGGGGCGATAGAAGTTAAGAGGGGCCCGATCCAATCATATTATAGTTCATTTACAAGCCTATCCGTGAAAATTTTAGGGAGGCAGTAAAACCTTAGGGGAGTGGCCCCCTTAGACCCCTCGTGGGTACGGGCCTAATGATATCCATTTCTTGTATATAATGGATACAGTAACTTCCCTAAAAGCGAATGTATTAAAACCAAATTTGGTCAGTTCATTCATATTACAAATATTGAAGCCGAACCGTCATACTGTTTCAAAATGGAGGCTGTTTGAAAAATTTGAAACTTCATAACTCCCTTAATTTTGGGTCATATACACTGAGAAAAATCCGTTCTCCGGACAGCGGTATATTGTACAAATATACGGTATCCTCTTGCTTACTATAGAAATCAATACGGAGCATACGTTATCCGTATGATACATAGGCACTGCCGTTTGATGTTACATCATGCCGTTGCAGGATGTATGACATCTAACAGTTTTCCGTATATCACATGTATATACTTATGTTACCTTCGTCAGCTATATGCTATATACGTCCATTTGTATGTGAGATCCTGACCGCCTACATTGTTTCATACAGAAAGTACGTATAGATGGAACACTTATACAGAAAGTATTATAAAATATGCGTTTTCAGTTATACGTCTGGTGTACGTTAAGTCCAAAAACTACAGGAATTACGCATGTAACCTATCTTTTTAAGTATGCCACCTACAATTTTTTTCTCAGTGTAATAAAAAAAGTGATTTCTAGTTTTGGTTTAAAAAACTTAGAGTTGTTAAAAAAAGTTACTGAGTATTTTAAATGACTTGATAATGTACGTCACGAAAATTGAACTGGACATTTCGCACTAGTGAAATCACATCATGATCAGGTATCTCATTACCTTTCAATTTTAATTGTATTTCAAAATGCAGATTTTGCTGCATTTGTATTTTTCTGGTATTTCAATATGCAATTCCTATTAGTTTCATATCATACCTCTTTCATGTAAATTGATTTTTACACAACTCTGCACCTGTTGAAAATATTCAGTAGACCTATTTTTTATTGTTCTTAACAGTATGTATAAAAACGAAAAATATGCCTATCAGAACAAAATTCAAAATCATATTTATAAATATTTCCGGTACTAGATTCTAATTATAAGTACCTCTTCCAGTTATTTTTTCGAGCCCCATAAAACCCTCTCGCGACCCCTTAGAGGTCTCGACCCTGCAGGTTGAGAAACCTTGCTCTTGTGGGATAGTGGATAGATAATTATAATATTATAATTAGACCGCCACTGACTTCTGCAATGAAAAGTAGCCCCCAAACTTAAAAAGGTTGGCCACCTCTGCATAATCAAACAATTCTTGGTTGTTTGGAAATATTTTCTTGACACCTAGCTTGAAATGGTTTTTCATAAAATATAAAGTGAACGTGCCGTTTTCGAATACAGAAGACAATTTAGTTAATGATCAACTTTAAAATTCATTTAGAGTCAGCGCTGTGCGAAGTCCATTAAGGGAACTCTAGAATATTAACAATATTTGATCCTCACGTCTTTAATTCGAAGCAAAATTTACACCTTGTAAAGGGAGAAAGTCAATTGTCAGTAGAGCAGTCACGTAGCCAAGGGGTGGGGTCTGGGGGTCCGTATCACCTTCGAGACAAGAAATGAAAAAAATTAAGGAAGGATGAAACAAAATGAAACGAGAAAAAGAAGAATCAGCGATAAAAATAAACTATAGAAAGCTTTTGGTTACTCTATCTTATGGGGAGATCTGTATTACTTGCAATACATGGTGGCGAGGTGAGCGGGATATCCTGGAAGAGTCAGGGAATTTGAAATTTCGGAAGTTTGGGAATTTCTGCTATTAGTCAAGGAGATTTCAAGCTTCCGAAAGCATAATGCCGTTGTGTAACAGCGTGGACATTTTTTATCATAATTTTTCGTCATCGCATCCATGCAGTATCAAACATGTTATTTCCAAAAAAAAAAAAAAAAAAAAAAATCTACTGCTCCTTTAACCTGTCATTTGGAACAGACAGTAGTTGACGGAATAATAAAAACAAAAATGTATGTGGAATGAAAGCTCTGTTAACATTTGATCAACAGAGAAATGAACGCAAATATTGTAAAATATTTTAAAAGACATTATTGAGTATGTACACTCATGCCCAAAATTATTGTCGCATGTCTATAAATATGTTGTAGGAATATAATTTGATAACGAATTCGCTCGGTATTTCTTACAATGTTAGTATGTGTATAATCGGCAAAAACATGTATGTGGCACATTTCATGTCAAAAGAGCAGTAAATAAGAATAATAAAACGAAAACAAAACTTTCTTGTCCATTTAGCAACATTTTGTTTTACTCATTCTAATTTTCGTATTTAAAATTCTTTTCCTGTGAAATTTACCACAAACATACATTTCCCGACTATACGTATAGTATCAGTATTAAAAATACCCTGCAAAATCATTATCAAATTATATTTTTTCAGGAAGACAGTTATAGATATGCGACAAATCATTTTGGACATGAGTGTACTTTTTATGATAGTGAATATGTACTTTTTATAATAGTTGAGGTTGTAATCAAAGGAAAATTGTTATATTTGAATGCAGTGGCGGCGATTGGACGTTAAAAGTGGGGGGGAAAGACATGATCTGAATATTTGTATATCAGTGTTAGTTTACCTGGTTGATGCTAACACTACGTTTGACGAAAAGTTGTATAACTAATACGATACTATCTTTTTCAGTTAAAATATCATATATCGTATTTCATATTTTATTAAGTAAATTGACAAGAGCAACGGAAGTAGGTACTAGCAACGTGTAAGAAGTGTAAGATTTGTTTTGATTTCCTGCTCATGAATATCTTAAAATTCTGTTGGAAAATTGTGTGATTAGATTATTTAATAACAAATTTGCAAAACAAATAAATAGAAAGGATAATATTAATCATAATAATGAATAATGAGGTTTGTTTTGCAAAAGTTACATTGAAACATTGAAACCGAGGATTAATGAAAACATTTTTAATTTCAAACATGCTATTAAATGTAAGTTATTACTCTTAGAAAGACAGTAAATATTATGAGCAATGCTACATCTTAAAAAAAAAAAAAAAAAATGCAGCTTTTCGAAACATGTTCGTTGCCAATAGGTGCAGTTTTCACTTTCTTGGAACACATCTAAACTCAACAACACTTAGAATCACTCCACACTCCAGTTATACAAAATAATTCTGAAACCTAGAATTATGTTGAATTCACTAAATTTAATTGCACATACACTAATACACTCCTAAACACACTACTTCACTCGTAGGCCTATATTACCTTGTAAAACAATGAAGAAGATAGAAATTGTTTCTTATTACTGTTTTTGCTTTTACCAATATTCCTTGCTATTGGAAAAAAGAAAATTCATTTTAGGAACTGTCAATTTTTATGCAATTAAAGAATAACTTGTGAAATACTTTTTTTTTTTGAAGTGTTATCTCAATTAGTTTCAAAGCGGCTGACTATAACATTGTACGAAAAAATGAAAGTACCCTGGAATTATTGCACTCCAATAGGTTAAATTTTGGACTATTTTCCGTGGCAATTAAAACATCCTGTAGCTTTCTTAACACCATCAGAAGAGAAATAACCAATACGTTTCAATTCAAGAAAAAAAAAAGTGGGGAGGCAACTGACCCCCTTTGTCCCCCCTAATCGCCGCCCATGTTTGAATGAACAGAGGAAGAACATAAATACTGTAAAATCTTTTTCAATACGTTTTTTTATTATTATTATTTTACTCGAGATTTCTTCGTAGTTTATTAAAATATTTACCAGCATATCCTCATTTTATTGTCCTAACAAACCAATATATGTTGATAGCAACGTAGTTTAGATTGATCGAGCTCCTGTGCCTTTAGTATTTCATGTCAGGCCCCCCCCCTTCCTTCCCCGTTACGGAATCCTAGCTAAACAAACCAATATATGTTCCAGTAAAATAGTTTAGAATGATCGAGCCCCTGGTGCGATGACCGCAGAATTTCATGTCACGGACCCCCCCCCCCTTCCTTCAGGAAATCCTGTCTACGTGCCTGAGTAGAGGCAGAATTATTGGTTTCGCAACTTCACAATTTCCATATAAGCCTATGTTAGCAGGAACTGAAGTAGCATGAGACAAGTTGACTTGCGAAAAACTTATTTTCGCTACCATTCATTAAATTTAGATAGTTCGATACTTCAAACTTACCTCCATCGCCATTCCGCCTCATTCCAGTTGTTCCCCCAGTAAAGAGAACAAGCACTCGAGATTCCTTTGCTGGATCAAAGAGATTGTCTTCGGCATACAGCTGGAAGACTTTGTTAGATTTAGAGCACATTTTGCTACAAAGAGGGAATAACAACAAATATCAGCTTCCAAACTCCTTTCCTTTCCCAGGTGGATTTCAGTTCGTGAAACCCGCGAGGACAAGGACGTGACGTGTGTGAAATGTGTCTGTTTGTTCCATCTGTTGGAGATGTAACGAAGTTTTCTTCTTTCTGCCCATTGAGGTCACTAAAGCAATGTTACTGTTACGAAGTATGCAGTTTCCTTCCTCAAAAATCAAGGTAATATGGTAATTTATACTGGTATTCAATATGAATATACGTAACGATAGCATAACTATTCAAGTCAGGAGGTAGTTTAAACACAAGCTTGTATAGTAAAACAATTTCAGTAATAAACCTACGAGTTTTTTTTGTTTTAAGTAATTAAGAACAAATCGGTATGCTTGATTTCAGAAATTATAATGTCCCATACTATATGAGGTACTTACATTTTAATTTAGATTTAGAACAATCCACTTTAAAAATGAAGATATGAATAGAATACTAACACTGAACAGTCCTAATTCGCTGCTAGTATATCAGGCCCACAATTTGAATCCAGAAAAGTCTCATTACATCGAACTGGGAGGAAAGGATGATTCAACTACGTGTAATTTTCTAGGAAGTTACATGATTTTTATGTCTAAGCTCTCAGGATATATACGCATTTTTACCCCCCATACAGAAACTCATCACTTATAATGGAATGAATGATTGCTGCTGAAATTTACTCAAATACCTAATTGTACGATTCTGTCATTAATATATCGAAATTAATTAAATTTACTCTAGTAGTTGACACAAACACATACATACCGTACCTACGTACAAAACACACACAAAGACATCCAGCCACTTCCTCAGCTATTCATTATCAGAAAATGAAATGAAATGAAATTTTGAGCTTTACGTCCCACGATTATGCCGGTTAGGCTAAAGGAGACGGTGATAATGAGTAATGAATGAAATGGTGGAATGAAGAAAGTGGGAGGAAACGGGAGAACCCCGAGAAAACCCACGCACACGGTGTTTGTCCACCACAAAGTTCACTTGGCGGAGCAGGGTTTGAACCCGAGACCCCTAGCACCAGAGGTGAACGCTCTACCACTGAGCCACCGCGGCCCCTAATCATTATCAGAAGAATTATAAAAGAACTTCTGAGTTAATGACTGATTGATCAATAGGACCAGGATTTTTGGTAGGGAAAAGTACTGAAACTGCGGAAACAAACAGCGTTTTTGGTGAAAATTTGGTAGAATGAGAAAATCTTAACTAATAGGTCTAGTTGTGCTACATGGCGTCGCAAACCCCATTTTAATATTTTTATGCTAAACCTTATACGACTAAATAGGCCCATTTGGCCAGTTGAAAAAAATATATCTAACTGAATATCAAACAAAAATGTAAACGAATATTACAATTTTAGTTTCGATTTTTTTTTTTTAAATTTCAATGCGTGGAAGATTAAAATAGAAATTAATTGAATTTGACATGTTGGAAATTGTCACATTTTTTTCCGTTTAGCTAGTACTTTATACTGCGGAAGGGGCATTCAACGTCTCAACGTCTACAGACACCAAGGGATCGTACTTTATTTCCACGACGAACTCCAGATTCGTCACGTTAGTTCGATCTCCAACTTCTAGCAGTAAGAGGTATTTTTTTTTTCACTAAAGTACTTTTTAGTCTGAGATTTGCTGATTCATGTAAACAAATATTTGCAGGGCTGCTTCAAGTATGTTCCATTTTTTCCTGCTTGGAAATGAACTGTCTCCATTTGTAGCTGATGAACATTTTGAACTACGAACTTCATAAGAAGCTCTTTATTTTATCAAAATTTTTACAATTGAATACTACGGCACAATGGGCGAAGCTATGGGAGGGCCATAGGAGGCATTGTCAACCCCAATTTTTTTAATCGTGGGACTAAAACTCAAAAATTTCATTTATTTTTTTTAAAAAATAGAATGCCACAGTAAGAAAATGGTCAAAAATGAGTTATTCATATTAACTCTACACTCGTGTTCCCCAGTAGACAATTCCTAACTCCGCCCATGTACGGCACATATCCAACTGCCGCACGTGGTAATAACTGGATCTGGACGCCTACCTGAAACATTATAAAATCTCTTCTCAAGGAGCAGAAATTCAAGTTTTGCTTGTGAATTTTCCACGTTACACTAAGTACAAAATTAAAATTAATACGTATATGAAAGTATTTTACTTCAAATGTTTCCTTCAATGTATGAATAAATTACTCTCAAACTTCGATCTTCTATCTTTATCAAGTAGTTGATAAGTTAACTGCTTTCCTTAATTGAAAGAAATACTTAAAAATGTTGCTGAAAACAAGTACATTTTGCTGTCAGGAGTTAGTATTTACATAATTCTTTTGTGTCATTATAGGTGATAAAAGTCAGGATACTAGAAGAACTTTATTCTGCAGTCGTTTCGTGTAAAACGTATTCAAAGTTGGTAGTTTCTCATTTTGCGGGTTTCGTCGAGTCGAAACAGATATCTCGTGTCGGTGTGTTGAAATTACCACCGCATAGCAGCGAGGACTTCGTTTTGGTCCGTGCTCCTTCGATTTGTCGCGGAGAATCGCGAAGGGACCAACACGAACTATCGCCAGTCATGTGCATGCGGTTATTATTATATATTATTTTTTTCCATACGAATTGTTCCTAAAGTGAGCTCTGGGGGTCAAGAATAACCTCTGCCTCAACATCATAAACTGCAAATTCTTGAGTGCGATAATTGTATGAATTTAGATGGCAACTGTCGTCGATCATTAGAAAGTGGGTATAGCAGAACTATGAAATAAAGTAAATAGACACGCGTCACTTTCTTATAAAATTACATGGCGAACGCATTTTATCTTATCCCAAACAGTTATCGTCTTATATATACTGTTAAAAGAGAACTCTGATTGACCAAATTAAAAAGGTCTCAACGATTTATCCCTTTACAAGCGACGTCTCCTTCATCGCCTCCGTGGCGAACTCGGAAGAACATCCCCCTAGTAAACATAAGGCTGGTGGTTCGAGCCCCCTCCGGGATATTTTTTGGTACTTTTTTTTTAGTGTTTTTAGACTCAACTTTGTAAACAAATCACACATATAGGCCATTTAACATATTGTGGGGGAGTTATTTTGTGGTTCATTGGCGTTTTGTCGCTTCACAAGATCCTGTCTACAATGCAGTGAGCAGAGAGGGTCGGTGGGTCAGAGTGCGTCATATGAGTGGATCACGGTGGATGATGGGTTGCAGTGGGTCACATGCTCTTGAACCACTGACCCACTCAGGAAACTCGATCAATTTGACCAATTGACCCACTCCAACTCTGGATTTGACACCACATAGAAAAAGTAAGACCAAAAATTGCATGTTCGCCATATTTTATTGTTTTACTTCAGGCAAGGAACGAACGCGCGAATAGTGTTAGTGATTTTTACTGTCCTCATGTTTCTGCGTTTTTGTCCTTGTTCTTAGAGTTAGTGGAAAACTGTCAAAGTGAGTAAAACGCGTAAAAAATAGGAAACAAGGTACTAAGGAAGGTTCGTTAAATTAATTAACTTAAAAAACGACTGAAACACCAGATTCCAATCAATTTAAGTATCTGTCCAATGTCCTGCCGTAAAAAACCGAGGCCCTAGGCGAGAGCATACGGCAGCGACTCCGTACATATGAGTTGTCAATTTAAAGTTGACTTCTCTGGACTATTTTTTCTGCATAATACTTTACTATTTTATCATGACTGAAATCACAAAGTTTCAGCATTATTACACTGGAATCGTAAAAGTGTGTAATTACTGAATTCACTGCAGCTCCATTTTTTCTTCTCCCAGAACAGTGATGTCTTATAGTAGTGGCTTAAGCGTTAGTATCATAATGTTGGGAACGCGAGTTCGATTCCGGGTGTGGCAATTCAGTAAATTTTTATACTGAATTTTTTACTGAAATTTTTATACTGAATTTTTTTACTGTAAATTTTTATCTACAAAACTGATACTTCTGATGTATACTAACATGAAAAATATTCAATTTCTCTGGGTCTAAGAGTTGAGACACCTTCCTTTACAGGTGAAATGCCAACAACACAAAATTACGTCATCCGTATCAACCTTCGTAACTGTCTGGCAAGTAACGTGTTTCGACAAGAATTGATGAATACATAAGGGCTGAGCACGTTCTTACTGCTGTAGTATGGGCCAAAAATGAGTTCCAAGGGATTGTTTCTAACTGTGCACAAATTACAAATAGTGATCGAACTCACAATACGGATCGCTAGTGACGAAAATGAACCTATTTAAGATGTCACCTCACCTTTCTACTTAGAAGAAGGGCGAAACAAAATGCATTACTGTTATCAGCTAGCAAATCTTTATACACCGACACCTCTATAAAGCGGACACCTCTCATAACGGACATATTTTGTAATCCCCAAGTTTGTAATAAGAAAAATCATATTGGCAAACCTCTCTAAAGCGGACATTCTCTAGTACGGACACGGACAGTCTTTCTTGTCTTTTATAGGTATTATTTTCCTCCGTATTACGGACACTCTCTAGAAACAAGTTGAAAGTGCAGTAAAATACACTTTTAGTAATTCATACGTATGCCACCAAGCAAGAACATGTGGGTGTGACAACATTTTGCCTCCTTAACTGTTTATTCAGCAACCCAGAAGAAGGGTCTCTTTTTCACAACACCCTTATATCCTTTTCTTGCATTCCACTTCCACCCAACCTGCTTCAGAAGCAAAAGTGATTGACAGTTGCCCACTGTTTGGAATGACACATCATTCTACTGTCCCACTGGAATCTCTAACCAAACAGAAGACAAGTTTGGTATTTTTGACCACGGGTACGCATATTGTCTTTCAAAAATAGTCATTGATGGACTACAATTAACTCACAAATTAAATCAACATACCGAAAACGTAGTAAGTAGCGATAAGTGTAAAGTACAGAGAACTATAACATCTTATTCCTATGTTGTGCTCGAATTGGATGGAGCAAAATAATGCAGGCCAGGGTTGAAAAAAAAGTTTAAAAAAAAAAAACAAAAACAACGTTTTTTATGTTTAAAACATGTTTTTTGTTTAAAACGTTTTTAACGTTTAAAACAAAGTACTTTGTTTTAAACAAAAAAACGTGTTTAAAATGTTTATTTTGTTTAAAACAATAATATAAATAGGCATATATATTACATTTTTACAATCTTAGGTATTGCTTGCCATCTATATTCAACCACTAGATCAAATTTCAGGTTCCTCCCTAATCTGAATCCGCCCAAATGTTCAATTCCGAAGAAAGAAATCGGGGTTTTCCCGATCTACGTTCACAGAATATGTATTTTAGTTTCTTTGTGTTACGTTCTACTGGTCGTCTGCATTCTTAATCTTTAAACACCCATTGACGCAACTGCTGTGTCAGGGCTTTAAACATCAATGGCTCAGTCTTAAACCTCAAATTAAGGCTGGAATATGGTTTTGGTACCAATTTATTCCTGAAAGATGCAGCTTTGCTGGTGTGCATTTTATATATGTGGGAGGAGGGTAAATATCGTGTTTTTTCAAGTTTTTTTTGGGGCCATTCCCCCTCTTGGGAGATAGATTCATAAAAATTGTTACGTGAAGCAATGAAGTAGGTCACTACATGGTAATATCGTGTATTTGTACTTCTTGCTTAAATGGGGGAGCTGGGAGGGGGCAAAGTTAGCCGATTTTTGGAGTTTAAGTTTTTTGACGTGACACATTTATTTTTACAACAAACATCAATAGCTCAGTCCTTAATTAAGCTAGAAAGATGATTTGGTATCAAAGTATTTTTGAGGGATAAAGCTTTCCGTCAGTTGCATTTTATGTATATAGGGGGTACGTATGTAAGGCCGACAGAGGGAGGATAAAGGTTTTTTTTAAAATTTTCATCAAATTTTTTTGATCAGGTTTTGGCGGGTATTCCTCCCCCATTTGTGGTACATCCATAAAAATTTGTATGTGAAGCAATGAGGTAGTCCCCTATATGATAGTAACCTGTATGTGTACTTGTTGTTTATAGAGGAAGACGAGATCAAATTTGGTTAATTTACATTTATTTTCGGGACGGTCCCTATTAACATAAGATATATTTCACTGAAGTGGTCTAGAAGCATAATTCTTGTTCGTATAGCCTACATGATGTGTGCAGAAAAAATGATTTGCATATGGACATGGTACTATAGTGGGGGAGGGGAGAGTGTCTAATTCAATGAATGTTTTTCTAAGCATATTTTTAAAATATTTCCTACATATATCTAAAACGAATTCATTACGCAATGGCAGCAATGGCTACCATTTCTTATATTATTGTCACAAGTATGTGGCAGGTATTTTAACTAGGTATTAGTTTGGGTGGAAGTTTAAAAGACGCGGTAGATGATTGGATAGCGCATTGAACTTCTATTTGGTGGACCCGGCTTCGAATCCCGGCCAGGCTGATACTTTTTCACATTTTTCTCTTTCAATTTCAATTCATACTCGGTGTGACAGGCAATATCTTTTCTCCTCCAGAAAGAAAAAGATGTTGGAATGAGGTGAATTGGAGGTCTCTCAATGGAGGCAATCATTTACAGAGTTATTTCCAGCAGTTGTTCTAGATTCGATATTTTCAGCTACTTTCAAGCATTTTCTGATTCATATGTGATCAGTGTTTTTATTTACATACAGTATATAAAGAAAAATACATTACATACACAGTAATATTGAGAATAAAATATGATGTTCATTGGACAACACGCTCTGAACCAGAGAGATTGATCTCAGAATAGAGAAATGTTTCGTGCGTCATCTACTCACAATTTTACATATCTTGTCCTTGAAAAGTATATAGCTTCTCTTTTAACTTAATAACATTTGCTTGTTTAAAGTATATAAGATGACCACCTTTTCTCTCCACGAAGAAATATAGAGGTGCAGAAATCGTACCATTTAGCCAACATATGATTTGCGTTGAAATGCAAAATAAAATTGACGACACATTATTGAATAATTAATTGAATGAATAAGAACAACAATATCATAAGAATATTGAGTAAATAAACGATCAGCGTTTGGAATGCCATCACATAACGTTTGGGGCATTACAGAGGCCCTGGGAAAAGTGTTATAAAATATCTTAATAAAAGTGGGTATGAAACCAAATTTGTATATGGGATACCTTTATGATTGAGAAATGAAAGTGCATTATAGTAGGTGCTGGAAATGACTTCCCTCCACCTGTATACACAGTTCAACATGGTGCTACTTGTTCGTGAATGTTGCTGCCAGAGTATTGGGCGTGACTGCCACGGCGACTGTTCTTACGTAACTAGTCGATGGTGCGTGGTTTGTTCTTGTATACAGGACTCCAAAAGTGTATTACAACCTGCAATTCTTCTTTTCCGGCAATAGTAGGCAACCAAAAAGACTCGGTCGTTGTGTTCGTTGAGAATTTGAAAGGCGTTGGATCAAACCTCAATTCTGTTACAAATATATCAGTGTGGCAATCTGCAAAAAAGAGAATAAAGTAAATTGCTAATGATGGTTTTATTATTGTGAGGGAAATGGATGACACAAAAGTTACAAAATTAGCTCCTTCGTGGCTAAGCGTTTAGCGTACGCGCCTTTGGCGTGGGAGTCCCGGGTTCGATTCCCAGCGGGAGCTCATGTAGTTCGGATTCCACGTTAATCAGTTGGTCCACGTCTCATATAGCCTCGTTGCTGAAAGGGACGCTAAACTAAAATCAACTCAACTCAGCAAAAAGTTATAAAATGTTCTTACTTAAGTAGTCGAAACAAAATGAATGGTAAGAAATAGAGATCAGAGGAAAGAAGTTTTTTTGAAAGAAGTCCTTTTCAAAAAAACTCGGAAATAAGAAAATACGCCATATAATGTAAAGGTTTAATATAAACGCCTATAGCACAGGAAGCGGAAAGAGAGACAAACACAGAGTAAGGGACACCATTAGCGTAGTAGATTAGCAGCCCCCTCATGCAAGATAAACAGATGGGACCCTACTATGTAAGCCCAATTGTTATATCATTATTATTATTATTATTATTATTATTATTATTATTATTATTATTATTATTATTATTATTATTATTATTATTATTATTATTATTATTAAATATTGAAAACTCGTTTCCTTTCCCAAGCTCTGATTCTGCCTAGAGCATGTCTGCATATAGCTGTCATCTTGCAGATTTGTCTATGAGCTGTCTCAGACGCCAAATGGGATGGAATTCTCCGAGAGAGAGGAACAAAAACACTTTCTTATGATGAATTCTAGACCAAAGTTCGAAGCACTTGTTTTTGACAGGTGCTCTTTTCTTTCTTTCTTTTTCGGGAAGAGAGAAGTTTTGGCGCTAATTTATTTACATTGTTATTTCTGGTAATAAAGAAATTGTCATTGCAAAACA
Source organism: Thermobia domestica (assembly GCF_964235325.1). Taxonomy (NCBI): domain Eukaryota; kingdom Metazoa; phylum Arthropoda; class Insecta; order Zygentoma; family Lepismatidae; genus Thermobia; species Thermobia domestica. Next base: position 83,332,779 of record NC_137464.1, read on the forward strand.
TTATTGTAAAAATTAAGTTTTGTTTCTCACCCATCGCAAGTGTTAGAGGTCCCTATGCCTTGTCCCCCCAAATCGATATCGAAAATTTAAGATATGGCTATATCAATGTTGATATATTTGCGATATCGAATGTTGATATGTTTCAATGTCGATATCGATTATATCGATATATCGACATATAGCACAGGCCTAGATACGAGAAATGATGCTTGTAATATACTGAAATCAACAATCAAAATCTAAATATGTTCTTGCATTCCGTATCCAACGTTGAGAGGGAAGAGGTGAAACCGAACAAACATTTTAAGCCAAAAAATGTTAAAAGTAGTTATACTTCCCCCTTAACAGAAAACTATTACTGTAATTTATCTTTTACCTCTGTTTCTAATTGTCATCAGAAATCAGCGACAGTACACATACTTTACAGAAGTGAGACAGAGAGAGAAAAGCAGATTGAAGAACAAAAAGAAATGGGAGCACAAATAAAAATATTGGATTTAAACGTAGTAAGAAAAGAACTTAACATTATAAAGTAGCATTTCGAGAAATCTATTAGTAACATAGAAATAACTTTTTTTATTTTTGTCAGAACTATTCAAATAAATACGTAGAGGATGCTTGAAAAATTCATTAAGTCACTTTCAAAATGAAGAGCAAACTTAGTGACCAAATTAAGTACTAAATTTCCATTGAAACTGAAAAGTTCCGAAACACATCTAGGATCATGCCAAAAGTTTAACACACATCCTGTCTTTAGGCGTGGTTCGGTTGAAAATTCGGTGGTGTTCATTAAACGTACAGATCTGAAATACATAATAATAAACCTAGTAGGTAGCGTAGGTCATACCTTCCATTCCAAACTATTAATGCAAACTAAACAAAAAAGAAAAAGAAAATATAGAAAAGACAGAAAGAAAAATTCAATGAGTCCTATTTTACTGCTAAATTTCTATGAGAAAGAGCCTACATTAAAAGTCGAAATTGTATCATAATGAAAAGTTAGAAATATTTAAAAGGAAAATATGATGTTGGTTCCTTACAGACGTAGCAAATCTGGCATATTTCGCATTTCATAGGTGGATGAAACAAATTGAAAAATTAAGGGATGGAACCGCATTTTATGTGAAATTAATATAAATAAAATCTCTCTTGAAATAACCCAAAATGGGGCTATTTTCTAGTCATTTCTGAACATTTGTCTGTTCCCAATATCCATACTCGATTCCACTTATTGCGGATATGACGTTGTGATTCGCAATGATAGAACGAACACGTTAGAGCTGAAATGGTCATCACAGTGACACTGTGATTCGATTCAGACTCGCCTTTGGCGTGGAGACTCGGTTTCGATTCCCGGCTCATGTGGTTCGGATTTCACGTTAATCAATAGGTCTACGTCTCATATAGTCTCGCTACTGAACGGGATGTTAAACTCAAAATCAACTCAGCAACTCAATTCGATTGAGACTCGGTAACCTACAGGAAAAAAGACTATTTCCTTGACATAGGCTGTGCATTTGTATGTGTGTGAGAGAGAGAAGAGAAAGATGCATGACATGATAAGGAAACGTCAAGAAAGATGGATAGAGAGACGAATATAAATATGAAAACTACTTATCTTTACTCTGTATGATGAAGACTGCGCACACTGTTTATTTGGATTCTCGCTTTGTAACTTCTCCAACCAACGTTAGTAGCGAATGTTTTATGAGAAAAAAACATAGTACATGATCTGGATTCGAACCGAAATTTTCCGTTTGCAAGTCTAGAACGCTACCAATACACCAACGGTTACTCTACCCGAAACATATTTTATAAAAGGTATAGTGTTTCTTTCTAAGAACAATAACATGAAAAGTGGATACTACAGACCAATTAAGTGTTTCGAATTGTTCTAGTATCGCTCATAGTTATCATATTCCCTTTCCCAATCAATATTTTTAAATCGTCTTTATCATGATACAGGTGTTTGCTTCCACATTCTTACGAATTGCTCGTTTAGTACCAGAAGTCACTCTTCGATTCTTCACGATCACTTTGTGAGAAAAAGTACCTTTGTCTTGACCGGGATTCGAACCTACGTTTTCAACCTATACTACTCCAGGACGTTACCCCTACTCTACGCTGGCACCTGAAACTATAACTCAAATCTACGTTCAGTTCTGCTCTTTGGAACGAAACAGCTTCTTTCTGTAAGGTTATTTACACCACAGTCCACGCCGAAATTAATTCATTCGAGGACCTGGAGACAAACTAGTGCCCACTAATAAACGAATTAACATATAATTCTGGAAAGATTACAGAAATAATAACATACTATGTAGTAATTACATCGTGCAAGTTCAAACCCCAAGCCGTAAACGTCGCCAACAGCTAGTGGCCCACTTGCTGATAAATGTCGATCGTCGCTATAGCAACGCGTTGAAGTATTGCCGCTAGTGTGCCAGTGGCGGCAGGGTTTCGTCGAGTCGAAATAGATATTTAGAGTCGGGGTATTGAAGTTACCACCGTGTAGTAGCGAAGACCTCATTTTGGCCCGCGCTCCTTTGATTCATCGTGGAGAATCGCGAAGGGACCAATACGAACTATCGCGAGTGATGTGCATGCGGTTATTATATACTAACTGATTATATCCATTCTTCGCATGGGGCTGTATTTGGAAGTCAACGCCTGTAGAAGTATCACCATTTATTTCAGCGACCGCGAAAAGTACGGATTGACACTAATATCGATCATTTTGCTTTCTTTTTAAATGTCTCGGTATCTTCCCCGAGAACCGGCATACAATAGTAGGTGAATTTGCAAGTCATCGCTAATGGAAGGGTCACCATTGATCTCAGCGACCGCGAAATTTATGGATTTAACACTTACCATTGTATGGATTTAACACTTACCATCGCTATTTTAGATTACTTTTACATGTCTCGGTATCCCGCCCCAGCGAACTCCGGCCCGCAGCCAAATAGGGTGCAAGTTAATGCGATCGGAGTTTCACCATTGATTTCAGCGACCGCGAAAACTATGAATTCGACACTAATATCGGTCATTTTCTACTACTTTTACATGTCCCGGTAAACATCCACCCTGAGACCCCTCTGATTCGAATTTTAACAAAAGTGCTTCGCCTTGGTCTTTGGCCTGGACCAAGGTATCCGTGACCAAAATTTGGTAAATCTCTTTCAACTTGTCTGGCCCCGGTAACGCCCCCCGTGAGACCCACCTGGTTCGGATTTTCATAAAAATGCTTCTTGGTCTGGGGCCTGGACCAAGGTATCCGTGTCGAAAATATGATAACTCTCGGTTAAGTTGTCTGCTTCCCAGGTCGGTCCCTGTAACCGCCTGCCTCCCGTGAGACCCCTTAGTTCGAAATTAAAATAATGGCTTCGTCTTGATCTGGGGCCTGGACCAAGGTATCTGTGAACAAATTTTGGTAACTGTCGGTCCACTCGGCTGGTCCCCAGGCCACACACAGACAGAGAAACACAAACAAACTCTTTATTTAATTTATATTAGATTATTTTTTTCTGGCGAATTGTTCCTAAAATTAGCTCCAGGGGGTCAAGAGTAACACCTGCCTCCACATCATGAAGAGAAAAATGTTGAGATGAGTGCGTATAATTGTTTGAATTTAGATGGCAACTGTCACCGATCATTTGAAAGTGAATATGGGAGAACCATGAAATAAATGGACATGCATCATTTTGTTGTAAAATTACATGGCGAACAGATTTTATCTGATCCCAAAGTTATCGTCGAATATCCACAGTTAAAGCAGCACTCTGATTAGCCCAATTCAAAAAACCTCAACGATTTGTCCCTCTACAAGCGACGTTTCCTTCACCCTCTCGGTGGCCAAGTTGAAAGTGCACTCGCCTAGTAATCAAAGGGTTGGTTTTTTGCGTCCACTCCAGGATGCTGTTTTTTACTTTTTAAAAGTGTTTTTTAGACTCACCTTAATGTAAACAAATTACACACTTGGGCGATTTAACATAGTTTGGGAGTACTTTTTGTGGTTCATTGGCGTTTCATCCCATCTCTGTCACTGGTGGTATAATTTTCAATCCCGAAGTGGGGCCACCGCGGATCTTCGCTCCAGGGTTACCAATTTAGCGAGATGTCGCTAGTTGCCCATCGGTGGTCCACTGACGCTTACGGCATGGAGGAAAGTACGATCATAATAATAATAATAATAATAATAATAATAATAATAATAATAATAATAATAATAATAATAATAATAAGTATAAATGTTCATCTTCACTGTGTAGTTGTCGTTTCAACGAATAATATCAATATGCGGAATCAATCTACAAAACGTTCTTTGAAGATTAGGCAGTTTTTCCATTTACGCTTCCGTGTCCAGAAAAGCCACGCACGTTGCGTTTATCCACCATAAAGTCCGTATGACATTAGGTGAAATCAATCTTATGTATACATAAAAGTCGGAACCAGTACTACACATATTATTGTTGAATATCTCAAGCTTGTGTGAAGCGTTGCAAAAATATTTACTTACGTCTTGTGCGCGTGCACATAGGTTCAAGTCCGTTGGGGACTATAGAATACAGTGTTTCTTTACATACTTTAGCCAAAAGTGTAAGTACCGTCGTTAGGAACTCAGCTATTCGTTTTAGTCTTTCGTAGTAATTATTATTGATAAGGTTTAGTAGCCGTAATTGTTTTTGTTTTTACGCATTGTTATTATTTTCTTTATTTTAAAAATATATCCAAATAAATGCGACCATAATTACTGTTATATTAAATGTAAACGCCATTTACAATTGATAAACAACAAAAAGTTTACGCTCCGACGTACCAAAAAACTAAAAGACAAAGCTGAGACTATTAGGGTTCGAACGCACAAGAGACTGGGGTACTCTATAGTGAAAAATTAAAGAGTATATTACTATACCATGTAAAGTATGTGTACTGTCGCTGATTTTTGATGACAATCAGAAACAGAGGTAAAAGATAAATTACAGTAATAGTTTTCTATTAAGGAGGAAGTAGTAGTAGTGGTCCCCGTATATCTAGTCGAGTCAGCAAAAATTTTTATGACGTCATAGGTCAAAGGTCAATGACCTTGGCCCGGGGTCAATGGCCTAGGGGTACTTAGGACTACCCCCTCTAAATTTTGGCAGGGGTATCTTGGCCCACCCCCTAAATTTTGGCTGGGGTACATAGGACCACCCCCCTTAAATTTTGGATATTGCCAAATCTAAAAATTTGGTATGGTAGCCTAGGACCACAGTATGTACCTCTATTAGTATTGGGTGTCTATGTCGTTCCCTTTTATGGGTAAAAAATATCCAAAAATTCAAATTTCGGGGTTTTTTGAGCTAATTTATCCCCTTTGATGAGGTGTTATTACCTTATATAGTTATATGGGCGTATACAGGGGTCCACTACCTTTCATAAGACATAGGTATATTAATGCACCCCTTGAAAAATTTGGGAGGGGTACCTTGGCCCATCCTTTAAATTTTGGAAATTGCCCAATTTAAGCATTTGGTATTATAGTACAGGACCCTAATATGTATTATGATAAATTTGGATGGTCCACCTCGTTCCCTTTTAGGGGTACAAAATTGCAAAACATATAAACGTAAGCAATACGTTGTACCACGTGTTTGGTTTTGACCTAATTTATCCTCTTTCGATGAAGTCCTATTACCTTATATGGTTATGTATAGGGGTCTATTCCCTATCATAAGACATAGGTACATTTGTGCACCCCTTTAAAAATTTGGGAGGGGTACCTTGGCCCACCCCTTAAATTTTGGAAATTGATCATTTTATATATTTGGTATTATAGTACTGGACCCTAACATGTATTATGATAAATTTGGGTGGTCCACCTCGTTTCCTTCTAGGGGTACAAAATTGCCAAAATATAAACGTAAGCAATACGTTATACCATGTGTTTGGTTTTTGGTCGATTTTATCCCCTTTGATGAGCTGTTATTATCCTATTTAGTTATATGGTCATGTATAGGGGTCCATTACCTTTCATAAGATATGGGTATATTTGTGCACTCCTTTAAAAATTTGGGAGGGGTACTTTGGCCCACCCCTTAAATTTTGGAAATTGCCCAATTTAAACATTTGGTATTATAGTACAAGATCCTAATATGTATTATGATAAATTTGGGTGGTCCACCTCGTTCCCTTTTAGGGGTACAAAATTGACAAAATATAAACGTAAGCATTACGTTGTACCACGTGTTTGGTTTTTGACCTAATTTATTCCTTTGGATGAGGTCCTATTACCTTATATGGTAATGTATAGGTGTTCATTCCCTATCATAAGACATAGGTACATTGATGCACCCCGGGAGGGGATTCGGTATCATAGTACATGACTCAACATGTATCATGATAAATTTGGGTGGTCCACATCGTTCTCTTTTAGGGGTACAAAATTGCTAAAATATAAACATAAGCAATATGTTGTACCATGTGTTTGGTTTTTGGTCCAATTTCTCCCCTTTGATGAGGTTTTATTACCTTATATGGTTATATGGTCATGTATATAGGTTCATTTCCTATTATAAGATATGGGTACATTGATGCATGCTTTAAAAATTTGGGAGGGGTATCTTGGCCCATCCACTCGGTTTTAGAAATTGTTTAATATAAGCATTTGGTATCATAGTACAGGTCTCCAATATGTACCACTATAAATTTGGATGGTCCACATCGTTCCCTTTTCATAGGTAAAGAACTACCAAAAATCGAATTTCGGAGGTTATTGACCCCTATTTAGCATGTTATATGGATATGTACAGAGGTTTATTACCTTTATATGTTTATGTTCCCTTTTAAATTTGGGAATTATCAAATAACAAAATTCGGTAAACGTTTTCTAGGACCCATTGTAGATGTTGGTGTTCCTCTTATGGCCAAATATTCAAAATTTAAATGTTATTGACCGGCTTTATTATTGAATAAGTACAGGATTTATTACTTTTATTTCTATTATAGGTGTATTTGTGTACCAATCTTAAATTTTGGGAGGAGGTACATTTCTTATTGTCGTATCAATAATTGGTAATTGGATAGTATCTCATTCATTGGGTAAATCATTATGATCACGTGATCGGTTATTGACCTATGATGGGATTAGGAGTCCAGGACATTGGTACATTGAAACTTTGTAGGATAATTTGATAATGCGTCATTGGTTTTGATTATTCCCGCCAAATATAAACGTAAGCAAGACGTTGTACCACGTGATTGTCCTTGATGAGGTAGTGTACAGGGATTCATTTCCTTTGTTGTGGTACTTCTTAAGTTTGAGTACACACACACTTCTAGAAAACAGTTGGTTCTACTCAGGTAAACAATTGACGGACATTATTGACCTTATTGAACATATAATGATATGATTAACTCTAAGACTTAGGTATATCAAGAGAAGTATTCTTTAAATTTGGGAATGGTGATAAACAGAATTTTAACATAAGGTGCGAAATTTGAAACAATACATTGAACTTTAGTCACAGCTCATAGTCTAAGATCATTGGTGGTGATTGATTTGAAATCTGATAGCTAACCTTATTGAATCTTATGACTCATAGACGAAAGGCAATACATGATACAACAGTTTGAAATTTAATCATAAGGTGATGTAATCTGACACTAGCAAAGTTATTGTTAATGCAATTTGATTGGATGATCACTATCTTTCCTGCAATCTGATTGGTTGATCACTATCTTTCGTGCAATCTGATTGGCTGATCACTATCTTTCGTGAAATCTGATTGGTTGCTGATTTTCAAATCTTTGCTGCATTCAGTTTTAAGTTTTGTTTAACATTTAAAAATCTTGGTTTCGTTCAACATTTTGCACTCACTGATAAATATGATCAAAACCGTTTATTTGTTAATCGAATAGTTAAAAAACCGGATAAAGTTTGACGGTTAACCGTGAAACGTAAAATTTTTTAGTTTGGAAATTTTTTGTTTGAAAGTTTTTGTTTGAAAACTCTTGTTTCAAATTTGTGTTTGAATTTTTTGTTTCAGAATTTTGTTTGAAATTTGTTTCAAAATTTTTTGTTTGAAAATTTTTTGTTTCAATTTTTTTTGTTGCAAAATTTTGTTTGAAAATTTTTTGTTTAAAATTTTTTGTTCGAAATTTTTGTTTTGAAATTTTTCGTTTCCAAATTTTTTGTTTTGAATTTTTTTCAAAATTTTGTTTGAAATTTTTTTTCGTTTGAAAATTTTGTTTCCAAATTTTTTCGTTTCCAAATTTTTTAAAGATTGTGCACTCATTAGTAAAGAACCGGAACTGTTTAGAACTAAAACCTCTGGCAACATTGTGGTGCAATAGTACACGTCAGAATATGGTGCAATAGTACACGTCAGAACACGATAATGCAACGTCATCAGTTTTGCATCATATATAAGTATCGTTCGAGTTAGTATTCATGATAACATCATCATGGCTACTTGTCTGCAATTTCTAAACACACGTGATGTGATGAAATCATTTACCAAGATTACTGATTTACAACAGAATGTACCTCATAGAATCTTAGCTAGCCAAATCATACCTACAAAGTTTGGATTAAGAATCGTAGTGAAGCTTGAAAATGATAAGAATATAATTTTACCAGCAAGATATTTACCCATGGAGGCATCAAAACAAGAAGAACTGCTGCGTTTCTTAAATACTGGATCTGTATCTTTATGTTACAAAGGATTCTTGGGTCGAAGTCATCAATTTGAATTTAGTACACAGCCAGATTCGTCAGCAATTGTGATGAAATCATGAATTCAAACGTCAGCACATCAGACATAGTTGTATGAATGTGGTTGGTCGGCATGACGTCAGCAACTGTGATGAAACCATGAATTCAAACGTCAGCACATTGCTTTCCTATGACGTCAGCAATAACTATAAATCAACCAATACACTGTCATCCCACGAAATCATTTGAGCAAGTGCTTTTCAGGAGGAAAGATGTGTACTTCTAACGATAAAGAGTTCATCTTCGCAAGCTATTATCCAATAAATATATTTCAAACAAAACATGTGATGATTGGTATCAGTGCTAGAACATTTGAACCAGTGATTCGATTGGGCAAAGCAGAACAATTTGGTGTACAACTGACCTGTGAAGAATGGCAAATATTATGTTCACGAATCGACCAAATGAACGATTATTTTCATGATGAGCTAAATGTGACCATAGTCAAATCATTAGGCTCAAATCATGAAGTGGTGATGCGTACAGTCCTCGAAGAGAAGATGGTGCTGTTACGTAAAAAGAGTACATTCCATGTCCCTCGCAACATGGTGTATCTAACACAAACGGAATGGAACAAATTCATCAGCGTATTTCAGTGTGTGAAACATGCAGTGGAAGTGTGCAACAAAACAAGTATATTCCTGAAAAAGTACTATTTTGAAAAATGTGTTATGCATATTGTACAACATGTATCTAGATATTGTGATGGTTGTCAACATCGTTCGTGGGTGCATACCTGTATTGATAAACAGTTTATTTGTGATCAAATGGACATTGAGTTTCCACCAATTGATATTGCAATAGATCTTAAAAGACTTCAATTGGAATTAAAATTATATGCTAAAGACAAACTAGTGCAAGAAGTTCAAAATACATTGTATCGACAATATCCAGAACCACTTTCTGGTATGGATGTATGTGGAGTGTAATAAAATGATCCATTTCAATGAATTGTGTTTTTTTCATTTCAAGTACAACCCCAGGTTCTGACGTGTACTATTGCACCACAATGTTGCCAGAGGTTTTTGCTCTAAATAGTTCCAGTTCTTTACTAATGAGTGCACAAACTTTTAAAAATGTCAAACCAAACTTTGAAACAAAACTTTAGAACAAAAAATCTTTGAAACAAAATTTTGAAACGAAAAAAAATTCAAACAAAAAATTTCAAACGAAAAAAAATTCAAACAAAATTTTGAAGCGAAAAAAAATTTCAAACAAAATTTTGAAACAAAAAATTTCAAACAAAAAATTTGGAAACGAAAAATTTCAAACAAAAAATTTTAAACAAAATTTTCGAACAAAAATTTTTAAACAAAAAATTTTAAACAAAAAAAAATTTTCAAAAAAATTTCAAACGAAAAAATAAACAAAATTTTGAAAATTTTCAAACAAAAAATTTTAAACAAAAAATTTGGAAACGAAAAAATGTCAAACCAAAGTTTCAAACAAAAAAAATTCAAAAACTTTTTAAATGTTAAAACAAAACTGAATGCAGAAAAAGATTTAAAACTCATCAGCCAATCAGATTGCACGAAAGATAGTGATCAACCAATCAGATTGCAGGAAAGATAGTGATCATCCAATCAAATTGCATTAACAATAACTTTGCTAGTGTCAGATTACATCACCTTATGATTAAATTTCAAACTGTTGTATCATGTATTGCCTTTCGTCTATGAGTCATAAGATTCAATAAGGTTAGCTATCAGATTTCAAATCAATCACCACCAATGATCTTAGACTATGAGCTGTGACTAAAGTTCAATGTATTGTTTCAAATTTCGCACCTTATGTTAAAATTCTGTTTATCACCATTCCCAAATTTAAAGAATACTTCTCTTGATATACCTAAGTCTTAGAGTTAATCATATCATTATATGTTCAATAAGGTCAATAATGTCCGTCAATTGTTTACCTGAGTAGAACCAACTGTTTTCTAGAAGTGTGTGTGTACTCAAACTTAAGAAGTACCACAACAAAGGAAATGAATCCCTGTACACTACCTCATCAAGGACAATCACGTGGTACAACGTCTTGCTTACGTTTATATTTGGCGGGAATAATCAAAACCAATGACGCATTATCAAATTATCCTACAAAGTTTCAATGTACCAATGTCCTGGACTCCTAATCCCATCATAGGTCAATAACCGATCACGTGATCATAATGATTTACCCAATGAATGAGATACTATCCAATTACCAATTATTGATACGACAATAAGAAATGTACCTCCTCCCAAAATTTAAGATTGGTACACAAATACACCTATAATAGAAATAAAAGTAATAAATCCTGTACTTATTCAATAATAAAGCCGGTCAATAACATTTAAATTTTGAATATTTGGCCATAAGAGGAACACCAACATCTACAATGGGTCCTAGAAAACGTTTACCGAATTTTGTTATTTGATAATTCCCAAATTTAAAAGGGAACATAAACATATAAAGGTAATAAACCTCTGTACATATCCATATAACATGCTAAATAGGGGTCAATAACCTCCGAAATTCGATTTTTGGTAGTTCTTTACCTATGAAAAGGGAACGATGTGGACCATCCAAATTTATAGTGGTACATATTGGAGACCTGTACTATGATACCAAATGCTTATATTAAACAATTTCTAAAACCGAGTGGATGGGCCAAGATACCCCTCCCAAATTTTTAAAGCATGCATCAATGTACCCATATCTTATAATAGGAAATGAACCTATATACATGACCATATAACCATATAAGGTAATAAAACCTCATCAAAGGGGAGAAATTGGACCAAAAACCAAACACATGGTACAACATATTGCTTATGTTTATATTTTAGCAATTTTGTACCCCTAAAAGAGAACGATGTGGACCACCCAAATTTATCATGATACATGTTGAGTCATGTACTATGATACCGAATCCCCTCCCGGGGTGCATCAATGTACCTATGTCTTATGATAGGGAATGAACACCTATACATTACCATATAAGGTAATAGGACCTCATCCAAAGGAATAAATTAGGTCAAAAACCAAACACGTGGTACAACGTAATGCTTACGTTTATATTTTGTCAATTTTGTACCCCTAAAAGGGAACGAGGTGGACCACCCAAATTTATCATAATACATATTAGGATCTTGTACTATAATACCAAATGTTTAAATTGGGCAATTTCCAAAATTTAAGGGGTGGGCCAAAGTACCCCTCCCAAATTTTTAAAGGAGTGCACAAATATACCCATATCTTATGAAAGGTAATGGACCCCTATACATGACCATATAACTAAATAGGATAATAACAGCTCATCAAAGGGGATAAAATCGACCAAAAACCAAACACATGGTATAACGTATTGCTTACGTTTATATTTTGGCAATTTTGTACCCCTAGAAGGAAACGAGGTGGACCACCCAAATTTATCATAATACATGTTAGGGTCCAGTACTATAATACCAAATATATAAAATGACCAATTTCCAAAATTTAAGGGGTGGGCCAAGGTACCCCTCCCAAATTTTTAAAGGGGTGCACAAATGTACCTATGTCTTATGATAGGGAATAGACCCCTATACATAACCATATAAGGTAATAGGACTTCATCGAAAGAGGATAAATTAGGTCAAAACCAAACACGTGGTACAACGTATTGCTTACGTTTATATGTTTTGCAATTTTGTACCCCTAAAAGGGAACGAGGTGGACCATCCAAATTTATCATAATACATATTAGGGTCCTGTACTATAATACCAAATGCTTAAATTGGGCAATTTCCAAAATTTAAAGGATGGGCCAAGGTACCCCTCCCAAATTTTTCAAGGGGTGCATTAATATACCTATGTCTTATGAAAGGTAGTGGACCCCTGTATACGCCCATATAACTATATAAGGTAATAACACCTCATCAAAGGGGATAAATTAGCTCAAAAACCCCCGAAATTTGAATTTTTGGATATTTTTTACCCATAAAAGGGAATGACATAGACACCCAATACTAATAGAGGTACATACTGTGGTCCTAGGCTACCATACCAAATTTTTAGATTTGGCAATATCCAAAATTTAAGGGGGGTGGTCCTATGTACCCCAGCCAAAATTTAGGGGGTGGGCCAAGATACCCCTGCCAAAATTTAGAGGGGGTAGTCCTAAGTACCCCTAGGTCATTGACCCCGGGCCAAGGTCATTGACCTTTGACCTATGACGTCATAAAAATTTTTGCTGACTCGACTAGATATACGGGGACCACTACTACTGAAGTATAACTACTTTTATTTTAACAATTTTTTTTTTTTTTGGCTTAAAATGTTTGTTCGGGTTCATCCTTCCACCTCAACGTTGGATACGGAATGCAAGAACATATTTAGATTTTGATTATTGATTCCAGTATATTTCAAGCATCATTTCTTGGATCTAGGCCTGTGCTATATGTCGATATATCGATATAATCGATATCGACATTGACATATATCAACATTCGATATCGCAAATATATCAACATTAATATAGCCATATCTTAAATTTTCGATATCGATTTGGGGGGACGAGGCATAGGGACCTCTAACACTTGCGATGGGTGACAAAACAAAACTTAATTTTTACAATAATGTTTTGCAATGACAATTTCTTTATTACCACAAATAGCAATGTAAATAAATCGAATACGCGACAAAACGTACTAGCGACAAAACGTACCACCGACAAAACGTACCACTTACCCTGAGGGCTGCTTGTGAAGGGTTTTCTAAAAACACTTTAAATAATGACAAGCGACAAAACGTACCACTTGCCTGGAGGGCTACTTGCGAAGAGTCTTCCAATCAGCCATCAAATAATGTCAGGCGACAAAACGTACCACTTGATAGGACGGTATATAAATATATATATATCGGCCAAAATAAGGCTAAAAGTTGAACAGATTGGTGGTGAGAAAAGTACCGATGCAAGACCAAGACTAAGACTAATACCATGCCTGCAAGATTCTCGCAACACCAAGGCCAGCAAGAATCTTGCATATGCAATATTTGAATATTTGCTTATTTCCATCACACTTTATCCAGGCTTTGGACCAGGGACGGATAGGCATTATTAGAGGGGCGCGGGCGCTTTCTCCCACAAAGGCCACCAGCATCTCAATGTCTTAAATCAATTTTACAGTTTTCTTTTTACAGGAAGTCAATAGTATTAACAATTAAAACCTGATATTCTTTCATCAGTATATTATTCTGAATTGTTCAAAATATTATATGAAGTTCAAGGAGAACGTATACTATATTACAAAATTAGCAGATGTTTTAGTGTACTAGTTTTTGATGCTACTGTATCTATCACTTTTGCATTTGAAATATTTTTTAATAATTTTTTTTTCAATAGACATCAACAAAATATTTTCAAATGTTTCTGAGACATGGTACCCGTTAGCCTATTTTTAGTGTATTTCAGTTTATTTCAATTTTGAAAAATTTCTTTCACATGTTACCTGAGTTACGGGCAAAGTCAATAAAAATTTGTATGCTGGAAACCTGGATAAGTATTACTACACAAATTACAATTCTGCAAAATTAAAAAGCAGCACATTGGACAATTTTGCAACACGTTTTGCATTCGCTTTCCTTGTAAACAAATGTATTTTCTCCTAATTCTGAATCACTTGCACCATCAGCACAGTCATTTTTCCTCGGTTGTGCTCGTCATCAAGACTGACTTTCAAGGATATCCACGTCCTTCAAAAGTCCAAGAGAATAGATTTATAGTATCCTTGGAAACTTCTTAACTGAATTTTTTCAGAAAATATGTAAGTTTATCGAAAGGCACGTCTGGAAGTTCTGTTAATTAGTTGAAGTGGCTAGGGTCCAAATAATCCATAAAGTACATTGCTTATTGAATCTTGAAGAAATACTCAAAACTACCATGTTCAATATTGTGTTGAATGCTTCGATGCAGTACCTGGTCATTGGATAGAAGCAGCTTCATTTTCATATTCACAGGAAAAATCTTTGTCCATCTCTGAAGGCGAATTGTCGACGGGTCAATAGAAAAAAAGAAATCACGTTCTAAGTCTTCAAATTTGTTATTGTCCCATTCTGCAAAGCTTAATGCTTCATTCTTAACGGATTCAAAATCATCTCTCTACTCTTTCAGTTGGAACAGAGTAGTCTGCACCATCCGATAGGACTACACTAGCAGCACCCTCTATTTGGAGATAGTTTGACAGAGAGGTCGTCACTTGAAATATCTTAAGGAACATTTCTGCTGTCCGAATTGTTTTGAACTTGAGATCTTTTATATATCCTTTCGCTTTACACCTAGCTTTTGTTTTGATGCTTTCTGTAGAAGCAATTTTCTTAATTGTTATGGTCAACTCTATATACAAAGCACTTTTTGGGTTCGAAAAATGACCAAACTTTTTCTGAAAAACAGTGTGTTTTCTAGCATCTTGTTTCCGCAATAACTGTAAGACGCCTTTGTTAACATTTGATCTTCCAAATGTACATTCGCTGATAAGACTCACGCATAAATATCGCACAGTCATTCAGCAGAACAATGACACAGAATCAATACAATTTTTTGTCAGATCACATATGACATGATTGAGTATATGAGCGTAACACCACACATGTAACTGAGTTTCTTAGTAGTTAAGCGGTTAGCGTATGCGCCTTTGTCGTGGGAGGCCTGAGTTCGATTTCTGGCGGGAGCTCATGCGCTTCGGAGCCCTGCTAAAAAGGCCGTTAAACTCAAAATCAACTGAATCACACGTGTAACTGATCATAGGTGAATTGAAAAATCCGAATATTGTCCTTGCATGTTACTTGAGCCATCGGTTGAATTTCAAATACACTTCTTAATATCAAGGTTCAACTTCCACAGAATTTCCAGCAGTAAACCCCAAAGACACTGGCCTGTGGTAGATATGCATCTTACAATGACAACAATACTTTGTTTAACAACCATTTTAACAACATACGGTAAAACAACAAAGCACTGGCCTGAAACTACTATATCTTGAGTAGTGTCTAATAGAACAGAAAATATTGAAGCTTGAGAGACTTCTTTCGAAATATCTTCTCTGATAAGTGTGCTGATAGCATTCAAAACATAATTCACTGTGTTTAGTAAAAGTTATGCGACCACTATCCTGCTTACTTCCTCGTATATGACTCTTCTCGGTGACCTTATCTAAATTACTTTTAAGATTTGCTTAAGAAAGGAATAATATCCAAAAAGTTTCCATGATCTGTAGCTGTGTCTTTCAGTTTATAGGCTGCTACATTTCCTCTGTAAATGAGCCCTCTTTTACCAATGAGTTTCTGCACTTTGACAACTCGATACATTACCTGTCTGTTCTTCTCAACCTTATACTGCCGTTGTTTTACCTGTTCATGAGGAAATAGTTTCTTAACATGAAGTAGTGCGTTTTGTCGCGGATTAAATATCCGAAATGTTTTAATTAGTCCATGACAGGTTGTAATTTATATAAGTGGTACGTTTTGTCGTGGAATAAATATCAGAAATGCTTTAATTAATCCATGATAGGTTGTCATTTATGACAGGTCGTCAAAAGTGGTACGTTTTGTCGCAAAAATTCAGGTGGTACGTTTTGTCGGGACACCAAATAAATCCACTTGTAAATTTGTAAATTATACTGCAATTTCTTAGGCGCCAAAACTTTTATCTTCCCGAAAAAGAAAGAAAGAAAAAAGCACTTGTCAAGAACAAGTGCTTCGAACTTTGAGCTAGAATTTATCACAAGAAAGTGTTTCTGTTCCTAGACATGACAGCTATATGCAGACATGCTCTTAGGTAGAATCAGAGATTGGGAAAGGAAACGAATTTTCAATAATAATAATAATAATAATAATAATAATAATAATAATAATAATAATTGGGTTTACAAGTAGGGTCCCATCTGTGTATCTTGCATGGCAGGCCCGCAAATCTACTACGGTAATGGTGTCCCTTACTCTGTGTTTGTCTCTCTTTCCGTTTCCTGTGCTATAGGCATTTATATTAAACCTTTTCATTATGTAACGTATTTTCTTATTTCCGAGTTTTTTTTTTTTTTTTTTTTTTGAAAAAGGAAAGAAACTTCTTTCCTGTGATATCTATTTCTTACCATTCGTTTTGTTTCGACTACTTAAGTAAGAACATTTTGTAACTTTCTTTGTCATCCATTTCCCTCACAATAATAAAACTCTCATTCTTAACAATTTACTTTATTAACATTTTTTGCAGTTTGCCACACTGATATATTTGTAACAGAATTGAGGTTTGATTCAACGCTTTTCAAATTCTCAACGAACACAATGACGGAGCCTTTGGTTACCTACTATTGCCGGAAAAGAATTGCAGGTGTTAATACACTTTGGTGTCGTGTATACACTTAACTTTAAGGTGACTCTACAGAAAAAAGTCAGGCGTAAAGTCATGTGACCTTGGAGATCATAATCCTTTGGAAATCATTCTGTCAGGGAAAAATGATTTCACCGCAGCCATACTTGCTTTAGATGTGTGGCATGTTGCCCCATCTTGCTGGTACAATCCGCGGCAAAAAACCTGCAACATGAATATATAAGTTTATTGTGAAATGACGAAGTCTTTTGCTCCAAAATAAGTGTGCACAAGAGGAGGCCGAGGTTTATCCTCACGTGATTCGTTCCACTTAGACGTTATGTTTATTCCGTGTGCTGTTAGGCGTAATTTCACAATAAACTTACATCCTCATGTTGCAGGTTTTCTGCTGCGGATTGTACCAGCTAAGTGTCAGTTTCGCGTCATCCAACTGGTTCAGAAATTCATGGAATAATACCTGGTACACTTCACCAGTGACAGTGCTGTCAAAAAGAAAGGCGTGATGATGCACTGCTGTAAAAATGCACAGAACAAGCCTACCTTCTGCGAATGAAGGGTTCCTCAACTACTGCATACTGGTTGTCCCTACTCCATGAACGTAAGTTTTGTGAGTTTACAGTTCTTGACATATTTTAAAGGAACGATTTATCCAATCATGGGCGGCGATTAGGGGGGGCAAAGGGGGGCAGTTGCCCCCCCACTTTTTTGAAGTGACCTATTAATGTATATACTTTCCTTTTTAAATGTACAGTTATTGTATATGTTACTAGTCATAGAATAAAAATGATACCATGTAATATTTCCCGTTGCGTGAGTACGTACTGGTTGTCTTCCAGTGGAGTTAAGAAAGCTGGAGGAATTCGGTTTTAATTGGCACGGAAAGAGTGACGTAACTAGGAGAGCAAACGGGGCTTGTACTCCGGGCGCCGGCTCGGGAGGGCTCAAAATTGAGCAAATATTTGGGAGAGCGTTTTGGTTTGGTTGGTCAGGGGGACGCTAAGGCCGGTTCTTGCCCCGGGTGATAACTAGCGTGATTGCGTTGCTGCACGAAAACTGGCCCAAAAGTTACCCTATTGGAGTGCTACAATTCCAGCGTACTTTTATTTCTTCTTACAAGGGCCCGATATGTTAGTCAGCCACTTTGAAACTAATGGAGATAACATTTCGAAAAAAAAAAAAAAAAAGTTATTCTTTAATTGCACAAAAACTGACAGTTCCTAAAATGTCTTTTCTTCTTTCTAATAGTAAGGAATACAGAGTATTGATTAAAAAGAAAGTAATAAGAAACAACTTCTACTTTTTCCATTGTTTTGCAGTGTAATATACGAGGGAAGTGGTGTGTTTAGGGGTGTACGAGTGTATATACGGTACAACTAAATTTAGTGAATTCAACATAATTCTAGGTTTTAGTATTATTTTGTATAACTGGAGTGTGGAGTGGTTCTAAGTATTGTTGAGTTTTCCAAGAAAGTAAAACTGCGCCTAATGGCAACGAACATGTATTGTAGAATTTAAAATAAAAATTGTTCATTAATCCCCAGTTTCAATATAACTTTTGCGAAACAAGCCTCATTATTCATTACTATCACTAATATTATCCTTTCTATTTATTTCTTTTACAAATTTGTAATTAAATAATTTGATCATACAATTTTCCAGACAGAATTTTAAGATGTTCATGAGCAAGGAATCAAATCTCTTCTTACACTTACGTTGTTTAAGAGTACAAAGGACTAGTACCTACTTGCGTTGCTCTTGTCAATTTACTTAATAAAATATGAAATACGATATACGGTATTTTATCGACACGATATGAAATACGATATACGTAAAAGATAGTATCCTATTAGTTATACAACCTTTCCTCAAACGAAGTGTTAGAAACAACCAGGAAAACTAACAATGATATACAAATATTCAGATCATGTCTTGCCCCCCCACTTTCAACGTCCAATCGCCGCCACTGTATCCAATACTAATTATTTCACAAGAAACACGCGCATTCCCACAAAATATCAATACACGAACAGTAAGCCAGGCTACACTGAAATACGAAACACACACAAGCTTGCGGAATCTCATTGTTGCCACATTTCACATGTTTACAACACTGCCAGGTCGACGAGTTATGTGAGAAAACCCGCCGTAAAATCTAGGTGATCACGCCTATATATAAATTTGGTTTCATATCCACTCTTATTAAGATTTTTGTACCACTTTTCTCGGGGCATCTTACGAGTGGGACACTCTGTATTTCAATATGCAGGTTTTGTTGCATTTGTCTTTTTCTGGTATTTCATTATGCAGTTCTTATTAGTTTCATATCGTACCTCTTTCACTTAAATTGATTTTTAAACAACTCCGTGTTGTTATGAGTATGTTTAATAGACCTATTTTATTTGTAGCTACTTCTTAGCAATATGTATAAAAATAAAAATATGCCTATAAGATCAAAATTCAAAATAATATTTAAAAATATTTTCCGGTATTAGATTCTAATTATATTTCTCTCTTCCGCTTATCTTCGCGACCCCCATGAAACTCTCTCGCGGTCCCCTACGGATCGCGTCTCCAAGGTTGAGAAACCCTGTTAAAAAAAATTAAATACTAACCTCCATCAGCATTTCGTGTCATACCAATGGTCCCTCCAGGATACACAACAAGAACCGTTGCTTCTTTTCCTGGGGTAAAATGTTTATCCTTATGGAGGACATTAAAAATCTGCTCGAGCCTGGAAGACATCTTTGATATTTCTTCAACTTTTGTGAAATGGAATTTGTCACGACATTGAAGAGAAATAGAGAACACGTTATATGCACACTTCACTGTCACTCACGTAAGGAAAAGAACAGAAAATAACACTATTAGTAGGAGATTTAAATTATATCATAGAATGATTTTAAACCGTCGAGACTGATTTGTATAATTTCTGCAAACAGTTGAACTTCTAAATGGAATTTTCAACATACGAATTAAGTTAAGCTTTTGTTATTTATTGTTGTAATTTTGAAGTAGAGTCAAAATAAAAATATAAAAAATGAAAGAAAATAAAATGATAATTGTAATAATGATTAATTCTCACAATTTCGACGAAACAGATCAAATTTTAATGCACCTCCTAAATTTCCAAAGAATAATTTTGTTAAGATTAGAGTTAGTTTTGTACAATTTGAACTCTGTTTAGTTAATTCGATTTTTAGCGCAAGTACATTCTTAAAATTTTGAAGATTTCGAGTTACATAGGATAAAGTACAATTCCAATTATATTGACTTGACTTATAAACAATAATGTATTATTGAGTTGGCCAAATTAAACTTTTGTCACAATTTAATATTAAATTTCACAATTAATTTTTAAGTTTGTATTACATCACTCCTATAGAAAGAGGGTGGTAACATTTACTTTCCCTGCTGACATATAATAAAAATAAAAAAATCTATTACAAATTTTCACAGCATACATATTAGCTTGGTTCACAAATTTAAATACAATTTTCACCCAACAGCTTTCCTAATGGCAGAGCACCCTATGAAAGTGGTGGCAGCGGTGGAGATAGAGAATGGTCGGGCCTACAGGAACACACTGAAGAAATGAAATATAATTCTCTTTCGAATGGGTTATAACCTGTCCGTCTCAGCCGCAACACGTCTCTGAACACATGCATTCTTCAGATATTTACCTATTTTCGCCAATGGCTCCTTAAATTGCAACTTCTCCAGTCTCACTCATTTATAACACAATTTTCAACTACTGATTAGGCCTATATCTGTCAATTAGTATTTCTTTATGCTGCGGGGTGAGTGAACAAGCTTAATGTAATTCCATTACTAAAATCATTTATGTTAGTAACATGTCAGCCGGGTAGAGAGAGCAGTGAACGAACTAAACATCACCCCGGATTTATCCCTCTATATGTGGAAATTACTTGGAGGACCCTAATAATATTAAACGACAGGGCCAATTTTAGAACTTTGTGCGCAATCATTAACAATTAAAACTAACCTAACCACTATAACTAACAAACAAAGAAAATAAATTCACATAAAAAAATTAAACATGGATTGACATGGAGAGGTGCTAACCTACACGTAAATTCAACATTTTAAATTCAGACGAATTCAAGTGAAGTGGAAGTGAAGGGAGAGGAAGGACGAATTATACCAACCAGGCGACTGAGGACCCATGCTTGACTGGAAATTAGTTACTTTTAAGTGATCATGTTTTTAGGTTACCTTACTTGGAAGAAACTTAACTATTCTTACATTAACCATTGTAAAGGGTAATTTACAATAAGCAGGCCTAATTACATTAACCTTTGCTCCCTTTCTTAAAAATAAAAATTCCGAAAACTGAAAATTTTAGAAGTTCATAGTTCCGATTTTGAGGGAATTTATAACAGTTTATAAAATTTATTCACCAATTGATCCAGATTGAAAGAAAAATTTAACCAACCATAGTAACTTTCTCCTAAACAAAATTCCTACGTCTGGAACCTTCCGAGTCACTTCGAAGCCTGCTTCTCAAAATATCTAAGGTAGTAATGAGCGCAAGAGTCTTGGTCTTGCAGTTTGTGCAAGAGTCTTGCATGCAGGGCCGGCCTTAGGCGGTGCGACGCCCGATTGGGAACATTTTGCGGGGCCCCAGATTTACAACTGACTTGCTCTCTCTCTCTCTCTCTCTCTCTCTCTCTCTCTATATATATATATATATATATATATATATATATATATATATATATATATAAAAGTTCACCCTTGTGCCTCGCAATTTTTCAAGAATGTTCTGTACCAGTATTTTATAGTTTTCTTCTCTTATAATTAAATCTATCGATGTCGAAATCTAATTTCTTGACCAAACTTGGCAGACAAGTAGCCTGTGTGAAGTTGGCCCCCCAAAAGTTTGGGGTAACGAGATATTTATTGGGCCAGAAAGTACTTCATTTGGGCTCAGTGACGTGACGTGACACTTTGACGATTGTTACCGGTTGCTGATACTACAAGTAACTCTTGTTTCTCAGTAACAGAAAATCTAGTACTCACTTTTTCTTTCAGAGTATCAACCATTTCAAACTATAGGCATTGGCAAAGTGGTCAAATCCCACTTCATTTACTCTTGACCTTTTTGAACAATGTGACTCTTCAGGTTCTTTAATTTTTTTTACTACATATTATTGAAACTGTCTCTCAATGATCTTATGTATTCTTCAAACTCATCTGTTTTCTTTCTGCAGTAACCTACATCATGAACTTTCTTTTGTAAGATATTGAACTAGATTTCTTATCTTGATGCTATAACAAAAAATAGTTCAAGTAAAAAATTGAAGTCAAAACTTTGAAAGGTTTGATAGAATTTTGCTACACAAACTCTGGTTTGAGAATCCTATTCGTCCGCTTTATCCATCATGGATTTAAAGACTCCCAACAGTTCATCTTTAAAGACATACAGCACATCATTTACCCTACTTCTATAGTTCCATATCTTGTGTTTGAGACTATTGGGATCCTCGTGTTGACTACATAATCCAGAGCATTTTTTTTTTTGAAGACTTCGAGGAAGAAGAAGCAAGTCCCAACATAATTTAAAAAAACAATTTATACCCTTTTCCAGTAGCGTAGCTTGAAGCTTCAGTGCCCCCGCAACCTTTAGTTATGCGTCCCTAGTTTCGATGTATTTTGCGACTCTGGAGCTCGTGCGTCCCCTTTCCACCACGAGGGTTGCGGGGGTGCTATTTACACCTGTGCCCTTTTGTATAATCAACGGACTTTTCTAAAACTAAATTAAGTCTATGGACATAAGAATGAACATAATGTATGGACATAATAATTAACAAGAGGCTGCAGTTCCCTACCTCACCAACCATAACTGGAGTTTCATCGTATGTTTGAGCAACAAGTTTTCCGTATTGAAAATTAGCCACAGTCAAATTGCGGCACGATGAAGACGATTGCAGTTCTTTTTCAACACATCAAAGTGCAAATTCAACTAGTAGGCTAGCGGCTAGAGTTGGAAATTTGTTGCATCGAAAGTTTTCTATACTAAATTAAAAACAAAATATTTTCAACTTAATTAGCATAAATCCTAAATAATAATAATTACTCGAATTGGAAGGAGCGCGGGCAACATCTCTGCTTCGCTCGAATTATCATTACTATTCCCCCTTGCTCTTGAAACAGTTCCCATATAGCACAATGTGTTTCATCGATAGGCATTTCTATATATTTAATGACACTTCAGGGACTGACAATATCTTTGCTCCTTCAGGCATGAGACAACCACCTAAATGTATATACCGTTTAAACAGAAATAAAGCCCGTAAGCTCAAATTAACATTCAATGAGAAACTTCATTTTGAATCAAAATAAACCTATATTAAATTTTTGTTAGAATATTCTATGGAATATATTCTTCTTGTTCACTGTTGCTGTATTATTCAAATTTAAAGATAACGTACTAACATACAAAAGTCGTGTAAAAATGATAGATTAACATATAAACAAAGTGACCAGACGTCCCGTTTTAGCCGGGACAGTCCCTTTTTTCCAACCGTTGTCCCGTTTTTTTCTGATTCTCGAACGGGACGCCTAAATGTCCCGTTTTTAAGTAAAAATGACCTAGGTGTCCCGTAATTATTATTCAAAATATAAATCGTTAATGGAAATTCTACTCTCTTCCGCACAAACACTCGTTGCCAAGGTTCAGCCGTGTCTAGAACTTCTGAATTTTCAAATGGGAATTGAGTGTTCGGGGTTCAAGTG
Organism: Thermobia domestica; assembly: GCF_964235325.1. Classification (NCBI taxonomy): domain Eukaryota; kingdom Metazoa; phylum Arthropoda; class Insecta; order Zygentoma; family Lepismatidae; genus Thermobia; species Thermobia domestica. The sequence continues at coordinate 83,356,628 of NC_137464.1, forward strand.
GGAGTTCTGAGTGTTCAACTAGTTAAAAGAATTGTTGGGTAGAACTTGCAATCGGGAACCATTATTTGTTGTGTGGTAGACGTAAAGTTAGAAACGGTGCGTTATAACTCTTACTTGTGTATTTTGTAAATTCAGAACACTGCTGATTCCCAAAATGCAATCTGGAAGTCAGATATCCCCCCCCCCCGTTGCCGATTCGTATGCGTCCCGTTTTCGTAAGTGAAAATTCTGGTCACCTTGCATATAAATAATGCACTAGAACATCAGTCTCACAGTAGCACGTATTAAATGCTATTAGTATGAAAAACCTGCTACTTATATTTGTCCGAAATTGTATGCTGTTAAGACAATGAAATAACGTTATGAATACTGAAATTACAGCCAAGTTTCTATCCTTAGAATGGGGAAGCAAACGAAACAGTATAGTAGAGTTACCGCCCGCTCGATCCTCTACAGCGAGAGGAAAGCCAATAGACTCCTAAGCGGGCGGTGAGTAGAATATACATGTTGATGATATTCTAGATTCTCCTTGTTTTCACAGGGAACGTTCCTATTTTTTCCTGTTCCACTCAGCCGAACGGTAACATAAGGACTATTCCGAAAGTCCAAATACTAGCACGTACGATGCTTCTGGCTGGCACGCTAAAAGGTGCTTCTGGAGTGAACGAACGCTATCGGGGTTCGCGTTACCTCTGAAATCTGCGGTATCAACAACAGTATGCTCCTATTTGGTGTTGGCATGTTACATTCGTTCACAATGTAAATGAAGCATAGGCCATCCAAGCTTTAAAATAAAAAGAAAAAAGAAAGAAAGAAAAGAAAAAGAAAAATGTAAAGATATTCCCATATCGATAATGAAATTTGAAGATATATGAAAACAACGAAAAACTAATATTTTTACCGTTACCGCCGGTAACAGCGGTAATACGCACTACACGTCCCTGTTTGGGCTGTATGGGCTAGCAACTTTTAGCGTTTAGGCTACTCTGGAAACAAAGTTACAGCCTCACAAAGTTTGAGGGGCCAACTTCACGTTAGCCCCCCAACTGTTTGGGCCAGACGAGATTTTTATTGGGCTGGGTAGTACTTCGTTTGGGCTGATTGGGTCAGCAACTTTTAGCGTTTGGGCTAATATAGTTTCCGAAATATGGGCTATTAAACTTTTTGAAAAGTGATTTACCTGCTTCTTTTGTCGGGGCCAACTTCACTAATATGATATTTCTGACAAACATGTTTATGGGAATTTACAGTACTTTGTGTCGACTAGCAATTTAGGAAGTTTCAAGATTTGGGCTGTTTTCGAAACAGAATTAGAGCTTCACAAAGTTTGGGGGTGTAACTTCACATTAGCCCGCAAGTGATTGGGCCAGACGAGAGTTTTACTGGGCTGGATAGTACTTCGTTTGGGCTGATTGGGTCAGCAACTTTTAGCGTTTGGGCTAATATAGTTTCCGAAATATGGGCTATTAAACTTTTTGAAAAGTGATTTTCCTGCTTCTTTTGTCGGGGCCAACTTCACTAATGTGATATTTCTGACAAACATATTTATTGGAATTTACAGTACTTTGTGTCGACTAGCAGTTTAGGAAGTTTCAAGATTTGGGCTGTTTTCGAAACAGAATTAGAGCTTCACAAAGTTTGAGGGGCCAACTTCACGTTAGCCCCCCACGTGTTTGGGCCAGACGAGATTTTTACTGGGCTGGATAGTACTTCGTTTGGGCTGATTGGGTCAGCAACTTTTTGCGTTTGGGCTATTATAGTTTCCGAAATATGGGCTATTACACTTTTTGAAAAGTGATTTTCCTGCTTCTTTTGTCGGGGCCAACTTCACTAATATGATATTTCTGACAAACATGTTTATGGGAATTTACAATACTTTGTGTCGACTAGCAATTTAGGAATTTTCAAGATTTGGGCTGTTTTCGAAACAGAATTAGAGCTTCACAAAGTTTGAGGGGCCAACTTCACGTTAGCCCCCCACGTGTTTGGGCCAGACGAGATTTTTACTGGGCTGGATAGTACTTCGTTTGGGCTGATTGGGTCAGCAACTTTTTGCGTTTGGGCTATTATAGTTTCCGAAATATGGGGTATTACACTTTTTGAAAAGTGATTTTCCTGCTTCTTTTGTCGGGGCCAACTTCACTAATATGATATTTCTGACAAACATGTTTATGGGAATTTACAATACTTTGTGTCGACTAGCAATTTAGGAAGTTTCAAGATTTGGGCTGTTTTCGAAACAGAATTAGAGCTTCACAAAGTTTGAGGGGCCAACTTCACGTTAGCCCCCCACGTGTTTGGGCCAGACGAGATTTTTACTGGGCTGGATAGTACTTCGTTTGGGCTGATTGGGTCAGCAACTTTTTGCGTTTGGGCTATTATAGTTTCCGAAATATGGGCTATTACACTTTTTGAAAAGTGATTTTCCTGCTTCTTTTGTCGGGGCCAACTTCACTAATATGATATTTCTGACAAACATGTTTATGGGAATTTACAATACTTTGTGTCCACTAGCAATTTAGGAAGTTTCAAGATTTGGGCTGTTTTCGAAACAGAATTAGAGCTTCACAAAATTTGGGGGGGCAACTTCACATTAGCCCCCAAGTGATTGGGCCAGACGAGATTTTTATTGGGCTGGATAGTACTTCGTTTGTGCTGATTGGGTCAGCAACTTTTAGCGTTTGGGCTAATATAGTTTCCGAAATATGGGCTATTAAACTTTTTGAAAAGTGATTTTCCTGCTTCTTTTGTCAGGGTTATCTTCACTAATGTGATATTTGTGACAAATACTTTTACTAATTAGTGCAATTTCTCTCTCTTTCTCTCTCTCTCTTTTTTTTTTTTTTTTTTTTTTTTTTAGTTCTTTAAATGTTATTTATAATGGAGATTATACTTGTGCCAACTAATTTGAGATAGATTAAGATACCAGTTACTATATACTCAAATTTACGATGTTTTCTTCGTCTTTATGTAATACAATTTGGAATTGTTTTTCATAAGATTTTGCCTAATGCTGCCCAATATGCATATATCCAGATTTTAGTATTTCATTATACGAAATACGGATTTCGGCTTTCGTCATTTCATTATCCGAATTCCGTTTTTGGTTCTTGACATTTCATTATCCGAAATTCTAATTTCGGTTTCTGACATTTTATTATGGGACATTCGGATTTCGGTTTCAGTTGAAATTCTAAATCCGGATTTTGTGAATCTGAATTTTTGACAGCGCTAATTTTGTGTAAGTAGTTATCGGCTTTAATCTCCTAAATTTAGACTGGAAAGCAATTACTGTCTTAATAAAGTGTAAAAGCAATAACTTTACAATTGTTTGGTTATATACGGTAATCTGACCTATGAATAAGACACTGGTGAAAATTATATATATTACATACATAATTGAATTACGTCAAACCTTGAAGAATTATGTCCAAATAATTTTGATATCCATTCATTCTTTCCTTTTTACGTAAGCCTTTCGTGAATACGTGAATAATATATACCGGGTGCACCATTTATAATGTCCCACCTTTATAACAGAGGAACCAAGAGAGATAGAGAAGCGAAACTTTGCATAAAACAACTACAGGAAGGGGGACATCTATCGATGTATTGAGTAACATTACCAGGTGAACAGTGTTGCCAACCCAATATAAAGTTATGATTTTTTAAATGGAATGACCTAAATTTAATTTCATAATTCGAATCAGCAATGAAAACAAAGACGAAAGACATGACACTCGCAGATCAGTGTTGCATACTTTTTGAAAAATATTGTAAAACATGTGTCAAATTTAAACGCCTTTAACACACACAAGGAATGAAGTAGTAACTATTTGTGCACATTAAATGAAATACTGGGAATAACTCTTTCAAATGACTTCAAGTTTAGAAGGATCAGTTAAACAGTGTTGCCACAACAGGAGAGAGAAAAGTTGAATTTGGAAATAGTGCAATAACTTGAAAAAGGTCCCTAGTACAGTATGATTTAAAATTCATACAGCAAATCAGTATGTCATAAGAAGCATTGTCACGTTTATTTGAGAGCGATAAGTCAAGTACTTACCGAGATATTCGGTACTCAGTAAAAGCTGAGAATTTTGTGCTGTACAAGATGGTAACGCTGTTTCGAAATTCCCTTTTTTTCCTCAGCGTTAGAGAAATCGTGAAGAAATTTTTAAAACGAAATAAAACATTAATCAATGGACATGCAATAAAATGAAACCCATTTGAGTTCTTGAAGGGACTAATTAAACTTAATATGGATATAAATTGTTTTTGAGTTAGTAATACGAATTCACATTTCAACAAGATGGTAGAAAAAAATGTTTACGAGAGTTACCTAATAGCTATTTCGTGCGGTGAATATACTTATTTTCGTGCAACTTTAGGGGAGTAATATCGAAACAATTCAATATTATCTGTAAATATTACCGACTTGTTACTGTTTCTTTTTTAAACACGAATGAATGAAATAAGTAACAGTTTGTTCCAATTGAAGCAATACAAAGGATGATTTGCAAGCACAATTTCTTTGGCTGTTTTGTAGCTGGTGGGTGTAGCCAAGCGGTATAACCATGATAATTACTCACTTTCTTCGTTTGCACGTCTAAGGGGATCATTCGGAAGCTATGTTCAAGAAATTGTACATACAAGAAATGCAAGAAGTCATTATAACTGCTATGCCGATGATCACTAACAAAATGTTAAATATTGCTATGCGTTGACGCAATCCATATCGGAATAGTTCCCCAAGTCTCTGGCATTACCCATCAGGTCACGAAACAAATTTCTTTATGTGGTATTATCTGTACAGATGAACTCTCACTTAGGAACTTAAAATTTTAAAGTCATTGACTCTAAAGTATTTTTTATTTATTATTGTTTTGCTACCATATTATAGATCTTTACAAAGGTTAGCTGTATGAGTTGTAGCCAATATTCACCAATGAAATAGGCATTTTTTTCTGGAAATACCTAATTATATGTACCATAAATTTCGTGTATTATTATTATTATTATTTTAATTTCTACTTTGCCACTAACTTGTCAAACTGTACGTTATCTGTATTTGTCAGCTCATTTATTGAATGTATAGTTACAAATCATCGAATTAGTTGAAACGCGCTACTGCTTTTCATGGGAAGCTCGACATAATATTTTAAGTACATTTTTAGGAATATTTCTCGTGCAGCTTTACTTTTGCCGCACAGCTCGAAAGAATTGTTCAAAAATTTACAAGTCTTTCACAAATTTCTTCTTATTGTTTACTAAATGGTATGATTTGCGCTGGCCGACATGGAAACTTGTCAAATGGAATAGTTAAATTTCAAGGGGACCATCATAATCGATTGTTGAAAAATTAAAATTCTAGGATTTGCGCGTAAATACGGCGTCCGGATGTATGCATAAAAACTGCAATGCAAAGCACGAATGCTATCTCACCCAGTGTTGAATTCAGACATTTTCACCCGGGGGGGGGAATATGAACTCCTCGGGGGCAGAGGAGTTTGGGTGAAGTAATTTCTACATTTTGTAATTGAAATTTTGAGAGTTTCTCCGGGGGGAATAAATTCTCTTCGGGGGAGAAATTCCCCCGGGCTACCCCCTGAATTCATCCCTGATCTCACCGAGTCACGGCAGGGCAAAGCTGAAGAGCGCGAGCTCTAGAGGGGGTGCGTCCGAAGGGAGCAGGTGCGTCAGCGAAGATTGATATATGCAATAATAAAGATAGTGAAATGTGTGCATTTTGGTAATGATATGAGTTTCAATAATACTTGTCACGGTTTCATACTTGTAGCGTTCCACTTGTAAACATAAAATACAACTTCTGTACACTGTGCACAAATACAGCACCGGTGGAAAATAGTTTCTAATACAACCATCATTTATATGCACTCACTTACTTTATCCGTAGTAAAGTACTCGTAAGGCTTTTACACTATACTCTGCGTCAACCGAATTGGCGTGTGGCATCAACCAATAAACTCACAGTGCGCTGTTACTAAACTTTCAGGGGGAATCAAATCATTCATAATTAATTTTGTTCGTATTTGTGGACAATTATGAATGATTAGGTTCTTCCCTGAAGGTAGGGACGTACGCAGGGGGTGGGTCCTGGGGGTCCGGACCCCCCGAAATCCGGACTTTTTTGTAAATTTAGTCTAATTTTAGGGGCAATTTTACAAATTTTAATATAATTTAGCCTGAAATTGTGTTTAGACACTCCCGAAATAAATTCCTGCGTACGTCCCTGCCTGAAGGTATAGTAACAGCGCACTGCGAGCTTGTTGGCTGATGCCACACGCCAATTCGAGGGATGCGAACTATGGTAACCTACACATCGAAACATAAAATACAGGTGTATTACTTTGTATTTAACTCTATCGCTTGCAGAAATTTTTTTTATGTCTTTTCATGCGAAGTACGGAATTTTACATGTAAATCTTTCAAAATTTGGTGCGCCAAAAGTAAAAAAGCACCATATTTACTATAAATTCAAGGTAAATAAGTTGACCAAAATGCAAGTACAGTATAGCGTCGATTATCCGAACGTCGGTCAACCGAACGACCGCTTAACCGAACTGTGTACTCGCTCGCACCTGTTACTCTCCCACCCTACCGTCCATCATCCCCCTCACTCCCAAACCAAGTTTCCCACAGTAGTCGCAACACTGAGCCACCGCTGGCGGAACATTGCTTCTAATGGGGCCTTCATAAGGCGCTGCTGACCGGCCAAGCCGCCAGTCGCTGTGTTTCTACAATCAGCACACTTCTGTGGGTTTGCCACTGGCTGTAGAAGTACAGTCGAGTACAGTACAGTACAGTTCGATTATCCGAACAAACCAGTTTTCCGAACACCCATGTCCCCTAATTACTTCGGATAATCGACGCTCTACTGTAGTAGCAAGTAGTAAGAATGACGTAATGTACTATACACTGGCTCACGCACAACAATGCATGATATGTTTAACTTTTGTAATATAGTGCTGATGGGGTTCATTAAAATTTTATTTAGGTGTTTTTTCTTTCTTCTTTTCTTGAACATAAAATATGAGTTAGGATACGTAGGTTGGCTTTGGTTAGCTTAGTTTAGTATACATTTGGTAAATTCCTTCTATAATACTGCAGCAAACGTAAAAATTTGTGAATTATGCATTAATATCACAAAAATCATAGATTTAAGTTTTCTCTTACATACACAACTGCTAGGTCGTAATGAATGAATCTCTTAAAATGTTTTATACGGCTTCATTCTGCAGTGGATTGTGGTAACGAAATGTAAAGGTGTTTTTTTTTTTTTTTTTTTTTTTTTACGATTCTCGTATGCAATTATAATTATTTATTGCATTGTTTGTGTTCGTTAGCGATCCGCAAATTTTGCGAACATTATTACGAAATTAGACTCATATACTCTTATTTAGCGTGGCACATAGACTGTTACTTGTTATGGTACAATAGCTTCTAATGTTTGCATTTAGTGTTTAGATGTACCGTTACGTACAATATTATGTCCTATCAACTATTCGGAATATTTTTTGCAATATATTGTAGGACAGTCATTTCAAAAGTTCTGCACACTGAAATATGTTATACAAGCTAATAATTTATTGTACAAAATACCTTTACAGGCCGTCAATACAATCTCCATACTTATTTATGACAGCTTCCCAACATTTGGCAAATTCTGTATTCTGGATATTGCACCTTCATTGTTGAGGTGTCTGATCACTCGGGTCACCTCACTGAAAGCTTCCTCAATCTAATCTAAACGTTTTGCACAGACTAGTTCTTTTAATTTGGGAAACAAATCAAAGTCTGGTGGGATCAAATCAGGACTATATTGGGAAGGGAAATATATCCCATCCATACTTGTTAATTGCACCCTTACATGTAGAGCAGTATGCGGCCTTGCATTATCGTTCAAAATGAGGACAGCAGCTGCAACCATGTCGGGATTCCTTTCAATAATTTTCGGGCGCAAAACATTTTGCAGAAACAGCTTGTAGAATACGCCTGGTATAGACGTCCCCTGTGTCACTCTATTGTAGCCATCTCTTCATTCGTATCATACGCGATCATCGTGAGTTAAACGTTTGATTGTTGCTAGCGGAATTTCTTCGGCCGTGAAGAGTCTGAACTGTTTTATTGTGACGACTAAAACTTCAATTCTGGTTCAAACTCTCGTATCCAGGTTTCATCAATTCAACAGTCGTTTGGAAAAACTGATCTCCTTCTGTTTGATAACGTTGAAGCAATTTTTCTGCGATTCTTTTACAACATGCTTTCTGCTCTTTACTAAAACCATGCGGAACCCATCTCATCTTCATCTTCAGCTTCTCAGTAATGATTCTGTAAAGTGAAGTGACAGATATTTTGGCCTCATATGCAATTTTCTTACATGTTCTCGTCGACCCTCTCTCAAAATGTCATTCACAATAATCTCAGGAGTGTAGTCTGTTCCAGTTGATGGTCTTTCACTTCTTGAGGTGTCCGCAGTGCTTACACGACCTTCACGGAAAAGAGCTGAGCACCGAAATACAGTGCTATGATCCACTACACTATTCGACAAACCTCCCGCAAAACATTGTAAATTTCAGTTGGATTCTTTCCACATAGAGTGTCGATGTTATCATTATGTGTAACCCAATTTCAGGCAGATTCACAACTGAATTTCGCACAACACAGCTAAGCAAACCAGAAAACATAGAAACAGTCGTCAAGCGCAAACTCTGACCCACAACTGACCTAAAAGTGAACTTGATCAAACCACTCAAACGATCGTGCATAGGCTGTCTGCAAGACTTTTGAAATGACCCTCGTATTTATACCTGGACCCTCTAATTTCGTAACGGTTTGCGTCAACACAAAGCGAAAATAAGCATTTCGGTTTTTATTTTCACGTGGTGACGTGTTTGTTTTCTACGGACACAGTTCCACGTAGCTGACAGGATGGTGCTTGTCTCTCTCCCTTGTCTACCTTTACGCGCATATACACGAACGAACAAAAGCCCGTGTGAGTTTCCAACTTCGTTCTGTTCAAACAGATGAAATGATAGTTTCTAGTTACCACCATGCAGAGGTTTGTACGTATTTTTCCGAGAATAATCGTTTTTCAGACATCATTTTGCAGTATATCACAAATCTATATTCAATTATTGTGAACGATTGTACAAAAAACAAAAGATTTTTATTGAATTATAATAGGAAAATTGTGTGGTTATGCCTTCTTAAACTGCGAGGGCACGGTTGATCAGTGGTACAGAACTTACCTCTGGTGCGTGGGGTCCCTGATACGATTTCCGATCCAGTAAGTTTGTGCTGGATAACATCGTGTCCATGGGGTTGTCGGGTACTCTCGCTTTTTCTCACATTCTCATCCCATTAATTCTTCTATCATCAGTCACTTGCTTTAATCATTGTCCCCTTTAGCCTAAATGTTATAAACGTGGGAGGTTATACAGAAAGTTACGCTGCGTTAAGGAATACGATCTCGAATATAATTTGCAGAACTATGGAATATTGTTTACACAGTATGTTTACAACTTACCCACCTTTGCTAACGCGTCTGGTCCCTAAAGACACTTTGAGTTTCCACTACTTTGGCCCTGCCCTAACTTCATTAAATACTTCCTTGCTTTTTGTGGCCATCCAGTACAGATTTGATTTTTCTTTATACTGTACTCGTTTACTCGTCAACTCACTACGGATCCAACCTTTCATGGTCCCACCAGGTTCTCCGTTTCTTATCCGATCACATATATTTCTTGTTATTAATGGCCACTTAACAGGGGTTGTTTGGTGTTTCTTCCACTATAGCTTTTATGGCATATTTCTATTTACTGTACTTTTACTCATCACGTTTGAGTCCTCATAAGGGAATCGGCATCTTTGAATCCATAAATGCAACTCACTTCTTAAAAAAACAATATTTATACAATATTTGTAGTTAATTTCGTGGTGAATGAAATACAAAATAAGTTGTGTATGGTCCAATAAAACTGGATAGTACGTACAAATATTGGATGATTTGAAAAATTTTGCTAAAATTTAAGAGAGCATAGCCTATGTATTTTCAATTAAAATTTTACAACTATTAATATCTACGTTTTATTGTCTTTTCTAACTTATATTCAGGAGAAAGAAATTAAATTAAAGAAATATATGTTTATGATGATCAAGAAAATTATTTGTAACATACATTACAAACTTCATGAAACAGAAATCATTTTCTGTTTCCTTATTGTAAATAGTTTGTTTTAATTTGGCATGTCACAGAATATAACTTATTCACAGATTAGTACTTTAATATTTCTCCCACACAGAGGGAAAAAAGGGAATTTTGAAACAGTGTTACTATCTCGTACAGCACAAAATTCTCAGCTTTTACAGAGTACCGAATATCTCGGTAAGTACTTGACTTATCGCTCTCAAATAAACGTGACAATGCTCCTTATGACATACTGATTTGCTGTATGAATTTTAAATCATACTGTACTAGGGACCTTTTTCAAGTTATTGCATTATTTCCAAATTCAACTTTTCTCTCTCCTGTTGTGGCAACACTGTTTAACTGATCCTTCTAAACTTGAAGTCATTTGAAAGAGTTATTCCCAGTATTTCATTTAATGTGCACAAATAGTTACTACTTCATTCCTTGTGTGTGTTAAAGGCGCTTAAATTTGACACATGTTTTACAATATTTCTCAAAAAGTATGCAACACTGATCTGCAAGTGTCACCTCTTTCGTCATTGTTTTCATTGCTGATTCGAATTATGAAATTAAATTTAGGTCATTCCATTTAAAAAATCATAACTTTATATTGGGTTGGCAACACTGTTCACCTGGTAATGTTACTCAATACATCGATAGATGTCCCCCTTCCTGTAGTTATTTTGTGCAAAGTTTCGCTTCTCTATCTCTCTTGGTTCCTCTGTTATAAAGGTGGGACATTTTAAATGGTGCACCCGGTATACACCTGTGTTTGATGCAAAAGCTCCAGGTTTGATTCCCAATGGAGTCTCAAGGAGCATACAGTATTGTAACTAGTCTCCTTTATATTATTATTATTATTATTATTATTATTATTATTATTATTATTATTATTATTATTATTATTATTATTATTATTATTAACAATTCTTTGTAATTTTTAAGCCGAATATTCATCCGCATTATATTGTATATAGGGAAAGCAATAAGAAAGCAATTTTTTTTTCTCACATCGTTTGTTTTAAAAGATTACGATGAGCACTTCATGTTTCTAGGGAAGTACTTGAATCCTTCTGCTCCACCTTGCTGAAAACGAAATACAAAATTATGAATTTGAAGTATAAAGCTTTTCTATATTTTTCGCCTATTAATAAAAGTATCAATGCAGGTGGGTCAAGTTTTTGCTGGAGTCTTGGCAGTCTTGGTATTCTTATACATTTAGTCTTGGTTTTGGTCTTGCATATGCATCCTCGGTCCAGGAGCGTAACAAGGCTGGGGCAACCGGGGCGATGCCCCCGTCCAAAGGCGATCACGGTGCTCGCAGGCAAAGTCGTAAATAAATGGGAGTCATAATTAAAAGACCTACATTTTAATGGTGACGTTCAGTTTCTCACGGTCCTGTTTATCGAATTAATCATTCTGCAGGTGTCGTGCACTTTCACACGGTCCACCTGTCAATCATTTGATTCATCTTGAAACGCTTTCACTATAGGAGGAGGGAGGACACAGAACGACTGCCAACTAACTAAGAACAGAAACAGAGCAAACACAAGTTAAATATGAACAATTGCAATTAATACTACAGGAGGACAGCTTAGGAAATGTTTCACTTTCACAAAAAGAATAATCAAAATAACCGCAAATTAAAATAACTTACGAACAAGACAGAAGAAAAGATAAGCAAACCTAAGTTATAGTAAGGAAGGAGAGACAATAATAACATAAACAATATGAAATTGAATTAAATAGGAAAAATAATGATGAAAATTATCGCAAATTGAAATAGATGAAAACAAAAAAGAATAGCAAATGAAAATAAATAATAAGAATAGAAAAGGAACATACGGAATCATTTTAATGGTTTTGGGCGACCACTTCCAACCTCTGCCAAATGTAAATTTAGTACTATCGTAGATATTAATAATGACGAAATTCTGTATCAAAACCTCTTGCATAATGTGTGGAACATTGCATCTTTCTTCACCATTTGGTGTTCCACCGATGTATAGTCCAAAAAGTTTATAAGATAAAAAAAATCAAAACCTACTACATTGAAACCTATAATTTCCGGCAGCAAAATATCTGAAGGTCTTAAAACTTGATGACCGAATCACCCCAAACGAAATACTATCCAGCCCAATAAAATTTTCGTCAGGTCCAGTCACTTGGAAGGGCTTGAACGTAGCCCCCCCCCTAAACTTCGTGAAGGTCCAACTATTTCAACTACAGCCCAAATCTTGAAATTTGCTACACTACTAGTCGACACAAAGTATTGCCATTTCTAGTAAACGTATTTGTCACCAGGCCCGTAGCCAGCTCAAAAATTTAGGGGGGGCCCGGTAGAAGTTAGGGGGGGCCGACCCAATCATATTATACTTTATCACCATATTATAGTTCATTTGCAAGCCTACCGTGAAACTTTTAGGGGGCCAGCCAAATTTTAGGGGGGGGCCGGCCCCCCTAGCCCCCCGTGGATACGGGCCTGTTTGTCACAAATGTCATATTAGTGAACTTGGCCCCGACAAAAAAAAGCAGGAAAAGAACTTTTCAAAGAGTTTAATAGCCCATATTTCGGAAACTATAATAGCCCAAACGCTAAAAGTTGCTGACCCAATCAGCTCAAACGAAGTGCTATCCAGCCCAATAAAATTCTTGTCTGGCCCAATCACTTCGGGGCTAATGTGAAGTTGCCCCCCCAAATTTTGTGAAGCTCTAATTCTGTTTCAAATACAGCCCAAATCTAGAAAATTCCAAAACTGCTAGTCGACACAAAGTACTGTAAATTCCCATAAACATGTTTGTCAGAAATATATTAGTGAAGTTAGCCCCGACAAAAGAAACAGGAAAATCACTTTTCAAAAAGTGTAATAGCCCATATTTCGGAAACTATAATAGCCCAAACGCAAAAAGTTGCTGACCCAATCAGCCCAAACGAAGTACTATCCAGCCCAATAAAAATCTCGTCTGGCCCAAACACTTGGGGGGCTAACGTGAAGTTGGCCCCTCAAACTTTGTGAAGCTCTAATTCTGTTTCGAAAACAGCCCAAATCTTGAAACTTCCTAAACTGCTAGTCGACACAAAGTACTGTAAATTTCAATAAACATGTTTGTCAGAAATATCATATTAGTGAAGTTGGCCCCGACAAAAGAAGCAGGAAAATCACTTTTCAAAAAGTTTAATAGCCCATATTTCGGAAACTATATTAGCCCAAACGCTAAAAGTTGCTGACCCAATCAGTCCAAACGAAGTACTACCCAGCCCAATAAAAATCTCGTCTGGCCCAAACAGTTGGGGGGCTAACGTGAAGTTGGCCCCTCAAACTTTGTGAGGCTGTAACTTTGTTTCCAGAGTAGCCCAAACGCTAAAAGTTGCTAGCCCAAACAGCCCAAATGAAGTACTTTCTGGCCCAATAAATATCTCGTGTAGCCCAAACTTTTGGGGGGCCAACTTCACACAGGCAGAGAAGTATGGAATATGAAGATACGGGCGTAAACAAAATTCGAAGTGCTTCCGTCCATAAAAACGGCCGCAGTGGTCAAAACCCTAATTAATCAGAATAAGCCATAACAATGTGTTTAACAATAAGTTTGAAAATTTTATTCTATTTGTAAAGCGGGTAAAAGAATGAAAAATAAAAAACACATTGCGTGGATTTTCTTGGATTTTTTCACTTCCTTCAGTCCACCATTTCGATAATCATCATCACTGCTCCTTTTAGATTCAGACTATAATCGTGGAATATTAAACTAGAAAATTTCAAATAGCGCCATCGGCACCCTAACACCCGTGCTAATCGCGTAGTTTTACTCGCTGCGAGAACTTATGCAGAGTCATTCTGACGCGTGATTACTAAAGATTTCGACTAACATATGTTTCCTGCAGTAGTCAGGCCTTTAGTATGACGCTAATCATACGTCAAAACGATTCTGCATAAAGCCCTACCTGAATTTTCTCATTCCACCTGGATTGTGGAACAAATCTGTATGTAAGTAAGCAACCTAGTAAAAGTTGGTGATAGTTTTCATTTAACGTAGCCATGTTTGGTCCAAAAAACGCTGGAATTTTAGCCATAATGATTATCATCCCGGTAGCCACTCCAAAATTGTAGGGGGGCTCGGCTGAAGTTAGAGGGGGCTCGATCCAACAATATTATTGTTCATTTGCAAGCCTACGGTGAAAATTTTAGGGGGACCCGGCCAGCCTAGACCCCCCTGGATACGGGCCTGATGATTATGCCATCTAAAGTAAAGTTACACTAAGACATTCAACTTACAAAATATATGCACTGGGGAACACAACTTACAAAATACCTGCACGGAAATACAACTGACAAAATACCACGCTTGAAGGAACTAAGTCTGTTTTGTTGAAAAGTTCGGATTTGTTTAATGGTTTTGTATTTGGATACTTATTCTTAATTTGCACCTTTGAGACATCGAGTTATCGATAAACGTATATCTTTGTAATTTGCAAAGAAAATTTTACCATGCAAGTAGTTTTCGTTACCCCTAAATGCAGTTTGAGTCGAATTTTGCCCAAAAAACACTGGAATGTTAGCCATGATATTTAAGCCCCTAAAGTAATGCTGCTCCAAGGATTGCAACTTCGCCTATAAAATAACATTTTTGAACCTACTAAGAATATGTTTTGTCCTATCTACCTAGGTAATGATTTTGTATTTGTACACGTATCCTTAATCTGCACCGTAGAGGCATCTAACTATAAATAAATGTATAACGTTTAACTGCCGTTTTCTAAGAAACTATTACCATAGAAATGATATGATTTCCCCCTAAATGCAAATTGAGTTGCTCTTTGACCAAAAAACAAGGGGATTTTAGCCATGATATATTAAATCTCTAAAGTAGAGATAAGTTTTACACCAAGGATTACAACTAGGCTTATAAAACACCATTTTTGAGCGTACTGAGAGTCTGTTTTGTCCAAAAGATGAAATTTATGTAATGATTTTGTATTAGTATGGCATTCATAATCTGCACCGAAAAGACATCTAGTTTGAGAGATCCACATAACGTTTCATAAGTTAAAAATCACTTTTGATCAAAGAATATAATTAATTCATATTTTAAAGCAGGCAGTGTTGAGTAAAATGGAAAATGGAAATCTTTTTGAAAAGAATTCAAGTTAAAAAAAAAACCTAATGTACGTTAACGAGAACATCATAGAAAAACCTAATGTACGCTAACAAAAACATCATAGGTAGTTACTTTTGAAAAGTAAAAACAGCTTGAAATTATCGACTGCAGACAAAATGAAATGGTGGTGAGACGATTACAAATCTTAAGGACCTGGTGGAAGACAGATGGCATATTTTCTATTGGGTTATTCGAGTTAAAAGACAAACCTTCATAAGCAGCCACTTATTCAGTACGCACTAGTAGGTCGGTTTTCCTGACGATTTTTTTAAATACACCCAAGGGATTTTTCGCAGGAGAGGGCGAAGTTTGTTCTCTGATTTTATATTTTTAATATAACTATAATAGGAGAAAGGATCCGCAAAGAAGTCGCAATGAGGCTGATTTACGAGGGCTATCCAGAAAGTAGATTACGTTTTGGAATAAAAAATCAACAAAGTATAGGAAACAAATTTTATTATATACAGATGAAAGCCACACACAAATACTACTTTTCGACATAGTCACCATTCAAATTAAGGCATTTATCGTAGCGATGTACGAGCTTGGAAATTCCTTCGTCGAAAAATTCGGCCGCCTGCGACTTCAACCACTTCGTTACCTCTTCTTGCAGCTGTTCGTCGTCATCAAAACGCTGCATAGCCGGCCACTTCTTCATTGCTGGGAATAGGTGGAAGTCGCTCGGTGCCAGGTCGGGACTGTACGGCGGATGAGGAAACAACTCCCACTGAAAAAGATTCAAGAACTTCACGCGTGACATTTGCCGTGTGGGGCCGGGCGTTGTCGTGAATCAACAAGATCTTAGAGCTCAACATTCCTCTGCGCTTGTTTTGAATTGCTCTTCTGAGGTTTTGCAGAGTTTGGCAATACCTTTGAGCGTTTATTGTAGTGCCTCTTTCCAGGAAGTCCACCAAAATCACACCTTTTCTGTCCCAAAAAACAGTCGCCATCATCTTCCTTGCCGACATTGTTTGCATGCATTTCTTGGGTTTTTGGGGAGAACCTGTGTGCCCCCACTGCATTGATTGCAATTTCGTTTCACAGTTCACGTGTTTCACCCATGTTTCGTCACCAGTAACGATGCGATCGAGTAAAGAGTCACCATCCTTATTGTAGGCGTCCAAAAAGTGCAACGCTGCAGCCATTCGCTGATTTTTGTGGTCCTCTGTCAAGATTTTTGGAAGCCATCTTGCACAAAACTTGTGGTAACCAAGCTTTTCGCTGATGATTTCGTGCAACAAACTTCGCGAAATTTGTGGAAAACTCAAAGAAAGTTCCGTTATTGTGAACTTTCGATTTTCACGGACTTTAACATCGACTTTTTCGACAAGTTCGGCAGTCACTTTGCTGGGTCTCCCACTTCGATCTTCGTCGTGAACATTGGTTCGGCCATTTTTAAATCTTATGACCCACTGTCGCACTCCACCTTCAGTAATAATGTTGTCCCCATACACTTCACACAGCTGCCGATAGATTTCTATCGGTTTACAGTTTTTTGCTGTCAGAAACCTTATTACTGCACGCACCTCGCAGCTCGCGGGATTTTCAATTAACGCAGACATTTCAAACCGTCACAGTATCTTAACGGAGCACAGCACGAACCTCTCACTAGCACGGCTAGATGCCGACTGAGCTGCGCAACGCTCTGACCCCAAGATGGCCGCGCTAGCCCCGCCCCTAGCGGACACAGACGAAAACGTAATCTACTTTCTGGATAGCCCTCGTATTTGATACCATCTCGATATTTACGGTAGTATCACATGACAATCAGTAAGAACGCCAGGAACTTTTACTTAGTAGGGTGTTCAAAATAAAAGAATATGTGCACTCAGAACAAATAAAAATGGGACGTCCTTAACCATTGAGAAAATCGTGTTATTACTTTAAATGTATCTGTATGTAAAATTTTAGGATCAACGTATCATAATCACTACGCTAAAACTGTGGTATTAAATTACAAATTTGGTATGTAGATATAATTGAATAAAATTAAAACAAAGTCAGATCCAAGCTGATGTTGGAAGCTACGTAGGCAGTTGATAAATTTTGCCAATTTCTATCAATATATTTAAGCAACCTTGGCTTCTTCATAAAACAAGCAGGCATTCAGGCAAGCAGAAATACACAATTTGGTTTCGTTTCGTATGTGATTACACTTAACATCCTTATGAACCAAGGTTATCACGGAGAAGATTTTCGCTTAAAGAGACACCTCGAATCGCTACTTGGTTTACACTTGAAAGATGGGTTGTGGTTCGACCGAGAATTGAACACGGGACCCCTTGATTAAAAGGTGAAAAGTAGATAAACGTAATGCGGATGGTTTGATATGTGGAAACGTCACCATGAAGTTCACACGATTTAAAGCATTTTTCGTTTTTTTTTTTTTTTTTTTTTAAGACTGGTTTAAACCAGCCAACCCTGATACTGAATCTTTTAATTTTACCGAAACAACGTAATCCTGAAGTAAATTACAATCCAGTACGTATTAGTGTTTCTTCGAAGATGGTGCGAGTGCAAAACCGCGAATTTTAATTTTGAATCCTTAGGCTAAACACATTTGTTTTACACCGTTTTTTTATTAGCTGCACATACAATTAGAGAGAGAGCACATTGAACCTGTAACCGCGTCTTGGATGCATATTAACACCTGTCATAACTTCGTACTGGCTAGCGATGTCCAATTCACATAAGGCGTCATGTTATGTTTGCAATTTATAAAATGTATGTATGATTCACGATGGTGGATTTCAAGATGGCGGCTTTGATTGTTCTACATCCTCCCCAATTTTTCCTTACTTTTATTACTCCCCTACATCGTTCCTTTGGTTATATTTTGCTGTATTTGACATTTATGCGAGGGGTTTCCACACTTTTGAACCACCCTGTATATATAATTGCACGTATTGCAGCAGGGGTTCTTCGAATCACTTTCACAGTAGTTTCAATCGATTTAGAAAGGCGCGATAGAGAGACGTCCATCAACTTCCATAGTTTCGGAATAAACTATTTTTGTCCGCTTTTTTCAAGTTTCCGATCACTGTGCGGATGCCCGTGAGCAGAATGACATGTATTAATTGGCTGGTTCAAGTGGATAACCAGCTAGATCTTTTTTTTTTTTTAATGAGATGTTACTGGTAGAAGCTTCTTTTGGTGAGTTCTACATCGTGTAGAAACGGCTAAGGCGAATTCATAAAATTGAGGAAGTTACAGCATTTGGTTGTCAAAATCAGCCAGGCAATTGCTGTAAAATTTACCTTTAAACTGCTCTCCTGTAAAATTTACTTTAGGCTACCTGACTTAGCCGGTTATTCACTGGAACCAGCCAATTACATGTAATAGGAACAGAATTTAGTCATAGAGACCACAACACACGTGTTTACTCTGGGGCCTAATATGCTGTTAAAACGACATTGGAGAGTGCATTAAACTGGACGGTAGAGTAGATGGCACTAGCGCGGGGCCCCCTTAGCCGCGGGGTCCGATTGGGAGCAATCGGTCAATCGGCTTAAGGCCAGCCCTGCTTGCATGCAACACTAAGACCAAGATCAGGAATCCCGATGCAAGACCAAGACCAAGACCAAGACTCTTACGCAAGAATCTTGCATAAGTACAGGTATTGTTTATATATATATATATATATATATATATATATATATAATGTAAAAACGGAAAAATCATTACATCTTTTACTTGAATTTCTTGGCTCCAGTAAAAATATCGCTGGAGTGAATATGTTCCTAGTATTTTATGGAATCCGTGTGAGTCGATATACCCCTATAGCATGTAACTACAATATGTCGTTTTCTGAATCGGTTATTTGCCTTTTCTGTAGATATGATAATATTCGTTTTCAAGGCACACAAGCGTCATTCTAACCAAATCTTGTTGCATACAGAGGAATGTGTCATTGGTGCTGGGTTACAATTCATTCCTGTGTTTTTAAAGAATGAGGACTTTTCAGGAAATCAGACACTATTCTACAAGTGAGTGTTATCTGGAGTAAATTTAAACCTTTGACCTTCGAGCTGGTAAAGTTTGTCTTCTCGCTCAGTGGTAGAGCGTTCACCTTTGGTGCATTTGGTTCTTGGTTCGATCTCAACTTGCGCCATGTGAGATTTTGGTGGACAAACACCGCGTGCGTGAGTTTTCTCGGGGTTTTCCCATAACCTCCTACTTTATTCATTCCACCATTTCATTCATTTCTCATCATCACTGTCTCCCTTAGCCGCGGTGCATAATCGTGGGACGTTAAACTAGATATTTTATTTCATTTCAAAACATATTAGTGGTGCTCTTCTTCCAAAACTATAGATAAATGTAGTACTGAACAGAGATGGAGTGGGTCAGTGGGTCAAGTTTTCTGAGTGGGTCAGTGGGTCGTGGGTCAACAGCATGTGACCCACTGTGACCCACCACCCACTGTGACCCACTGCGACCCACCGACTCAGTATGATCTACGGACCCACTCTACTCACTGCATTGTAGACAGTATCTTCTGAAGACTGGTAAATTTGTCTTCGTTTTACTTTCAAGACCTTAATTTCCCTTCCTTTTCCATTTGTTTCTGTCTGCTTACCTGAAATGAGTATATCTAACCAAGTGAAAAAAGAACTTTAGGCACTTTTGGATATTGATATTTTTAATTGTAATAATAGCAATAGGACTTATACTACTACTTGGCTTTCGAGACCTATGAGTTTTTAGAGGAGCTAACTACTGAAAAAAATACATTTTTGAATCACTGTAATATATACAGTAAATTATTATATAAAAATTGAATGTAACTACGTGTGCCTGATCATCACGGTCAAATTGCAAAGTCAAATGAAATTACTTTTGGTATATAGTTAGGACTTAATCCAAACTGGGATGTTATATTGCTTTCATTATAATGCATAATATCCTAAGGAGGTATTAGGATCCGAATTTTTGCGAAAAAAAGTATCTCGCAAGCCGTTAAACTTACGGAACTGGAATTCAGTGTATTAACTCTTTATCGAAAATAAAAAGAATGTGACCTAGCATTTTTTTTAAATTCTCCTTGATGGGGGGGGGGGGCCTTTCTATATATGGAAAATTGGTAGTAAGTTGGTTAGTAAAAATGATCGAAAACGTTCGACGTTATTTAAGAAAAAAATCAGAAACAAAAAATACAGTACTTGGCTTCATATATCCATTGCTTTCTACTATAATAATTGCTGAAGCTTATGTTTATTATATGGAGCGCTTACAGCACAGAGCAATCAACCCATAAAGTTGTGAGACAAATAGGCATAAAATTTGTACTGTAAGCTCAATTACACGGAAATTTTAATTTTGGATTGTACGCATATTTATATCGAAAACTTTACACTTGTTTTCCCTTTACGTTTGTCTACTTACCTTAATTTGGAACTTTCAAATTTCATCCTTTTTTCCACTGAAAAGTATTGATAATTCAACAAGGAAATAATTATAATATGATAATTTAATTTAAGTTCATCGTAATTTGGCACATGGGAAACATCAGTGTGGTAATTGAAGGGGAAGAAGGAGGGAAATCCCCATTCACCTCTGAACACTTTCCAGGAACCTCGTTCCCTTTCGCTTTCTAGACGAGGGAGGGAACTTGGTAATGGCATCAAACCTTCATGTATAATTACAAAAATTAAATTTATAAACAAATAAGAAATCATCAGTTTATCAGGCTTTAATTGATAATTTATTCACAAGATTCCCTATTGAAGACGTGGTAGATGAAGTTTCTGTTCTTCATGAGTCGACATTGCCAACTGACATGGTCGATACGGAAAAGATGTTGTATGGTGATTGAGAGATGATACTTCTTGCTGAGTATTTCAAAACTGACCAAGAAAAATCGTTATCAGACTTAAGTCTAACAAGCAGATTGTCCATGAGGAATTGCAGAAATCGGGTAGAAGTATTATCAATTTCCACGACAGAGTGGGAACGGGGATTTCCTCTTATGAATTTACAGATTACTGATATTAGAAATAGACTAAGTGCTCAAACATCGTCTAACTTGTTGTTCATCAATGTTAATGGCCCACCGCTACACAAGCTCAAAATAGACGAGCTAGTTATTTCTTAGCTGAAGGATGGACATCATTCCGCTGCGGATGATTTACCACGGAAAAGTTACCAACAGAAAATAAACCCGATTTCAGATTTGTTTTAAGGTGGCAAATTACGATTTATGGAAAATGTATATTTGTATTACTAATGGATTATTTGTGTTATTCAAATTTGTACCTAATTTTTAGTAAGTCTCTTCTTTGCTTTAGGTAAACTACTTTGAATAAATATTCATAATAATTGCAATTATCCATATTTGTAACTTAAATTTAACGTGGTGTTTTGTGATTACACAAATTATAATTATGAGCATACTTTATGGAGATGCTCTCACATAGGGTACCCGAAACCGATTTTTCGAGGCTTTTGTGAGAAAAATACTATGAACTGAGAAACCATAACCTTTTCCATAATGTACAGGGATATTTTCCTGCGAATAGAAATTTCTTTTGGTATGCGTTCAGAAATTAACACTTACAAGAATACTCTTTTAGTACAAGTATATTTTCGGCACACACTAATTTCCCTCCACCTCGAACTGTTTCAATTTCCTCACTGACAAACACTTTACCATATTATATCGTAAAGGTCAGATCCACCGTTATTGTAACAGAGTGGTGCTTGAGCGATTGGCTAGAAATTCAAACCCCGATTAGTGACAATTTCACAGTCTTGTTTTATTACAAGTGTAAACTCTTTAGTCAGTACGGAAGAGGCCGTGGATCGTGTTCAGAGTTGATGACGATGGATTTTGGTGAGTCAGAGTAGGTCACAGTGGATGAGAGTGGTTCATGGTGGGTGGTGGGTCACGGTGGGTCAGAGTGGTTCACGGTGGATAGTGGGTCACAGTGGGTGGTGGGTCAGAATTGGTCACGATAGGTAGTGGGTCATGGTGGGTGGTGGGTCAGAGTGGATCACGGTGGATGGTGAGTCAGTGGGTCGTGGGTCACGGCAGGTGGGGGGTCAGTGGGTCAATTTTTCATTGACCCACGCCAATCCGTACACCATAGGTGCCGATTTCATGGGTATGGCCTTGGCTCCGAGGCTCAAGCATCCGTTGGAAATTTTTAACGTGTGCTCATAAAATTAGGGGTATAATATCGAAATAACATTTTTATGACATTGACAAAAACTTAGTGCATGTAACCGCAAGTTTGATTTCATGGGCAGTTGCTTATACGTTGAAAAATTGTTTATCAATGTAACTTTAGCCTCCTTAGGTATACGGCACATCGAGAATTGAGCGATATAACATTATACAACAATAAATAATCCATATTCACAAATGAGAGTGATTTTTTACAGCTATTTCCAATAACTTGGAGTTTGTTGCCATTATTTTATATATCTAATATAGATTAAAAGTAGTTATATAAATTGAGTTTAAACAAAAAAAAAAAAAAATAGTCGAGTCATTTTCAATTTTCATTCAAATTATTCTAAAATTTTAAGGGGTTTGATTTTAATCATTATTACTTTAATTTTCTGTCTCTCTCTCTCTCTCTATTTATTTATTTTTTTTTTTTTTTGGCGAATATTGCTGAACATATCATCATCATCATAGCTATTCTACCATTATCGGCAGATCACTTGCTGCAACTAAGAAGCTTCGATGACGCTTGTCCCCAGCTAATGTCTTCGTCTTGACGTAGCAATTTCTGTTCTAATACCTTCCTTCAACTACAGTCTCCTTCACCCCCTCCCTCTATTTCCTTCCACCATACTCTCTAGCACGTCCCTCATAATACAGTTCCTCCTTAGCCAATATCCCAACCAATTCCTCTTCTTCCTCTTAATTACATCTAAAATTCTTCTTTTCTCTCTTACTGCTACTATTTCTAACAACTTCTCATTCGTTTTCCGTTCAACCGAGCTAATTTTCTCCTTTTATCTCCTTTTATCTTCCTCTTAATTACATCTAAAATTCTTCTTTTCTCTCTTACTGCTACTATTTCTAACAACTTCTCATTCGTTTTCCGTTCAACCGAGCTAATTTTCTCCTTTTATCTCCGTGGTCACGTTTCGAAAGCCTCCATTTTTACACCGCGTTTGCGCAACGTCCATGTTTCTGTCCCATAGAGTACATATAAGAATCTGCAAAACAAAATCTCAATATTTACTTGGAAGTTTGTTCAATACAAAGATTAGGTAATCGTGGTTGAAAAAAATTGACGCCTTTAGAGTGTAAAAGTGATTCTGAAATTAATGATATTTCAGTAATCTGTGCCGTCTTGATTTACTTTCATGCGTCTCAAGGGTAGCCTCTCCAGTTTGTGAACAAGTGGACTATTGAATCTGTTAAAAAAAAATAAAAAAGATTACGAAACGTGATTTATAAGTAGTGAAGCGTGGGCACCCATTGGAAAAAAATAAAGGTCATCGCCTATGTTGTATACTATCATCATACACGAAGATAAACTATTACATTTAGAAACATACATTGTATTTCCGTTAGTATTGGCACATAGAAGAATTTATAATCCCCTATATCCTAAGTAAAATTTACCCATGGAAAGCATATTCTTTCTTAAAAGCAAGACTTGCAAGACTCTTGCAGGCAAGACCAAGACGGTGTGCAAGACCAAGACCAAGACCAAGACCACCCGGGTCTTGGTCTTGGTCTTGCATTTGCTCATCACTAATCTAAGGTAGCTGCATCCCAATTTAAAACAACTGACTATTACTACCTGAGTCTTTCAATGTGTATTTCAGTTCTGAATCTCACCATTTCCTCTGGACAGTAAACTCCATCATGGGCGATACACGTGCATAGTTGTAGGGGAGAGGAGTTCGGTTACTTCACTTAATATACATCTTTTAATTACTCCATAGCCAGTAGCGTACCCAGGAATTTATTTCGGGGGGTCCAAACTAAATATGAAGCTATTTTATATTAAAATTGCTAAAATTGCCCCTAAAATTAGGCTAAATTTTTAAAAAGTCGAAATTTCGGGGGGGGTCCGGATCCCCGTGTCCCCCCCCCCTTCCGTACGTCCCTGTCCATAGCAGTTTATCAGCCTTCATTTCTCACCCGCCTGCCGCTTTATTTATCACTAACTCTTGTTCACATACTTAGTTCTGGGAATTAACAGCGTCCGTCAATTTCAGTCAATTTACTCACTGCACTCATAAACTGGGTCCGTACTCTTCGCCAAGTTAACTTATAGCTTATCACGTGCCAAAATCTTTGTTCCCGGCGAAACATAGCTTCACTTCACCCCCTTTAATCCGATTAGTGCGGTGATTACTACCGGATAAATTTTAAATTTTTTAACATACTTATCGTTCTATTATAATATACTAAAAACATCTACAATTAAAGTCAAAATATCTAAATTATAATTGTTGCTAAATCATTTGTATTTTAGCACCCTGGTATAATTTTACAAAGTATTTACTTTGTAACTTTTGTTTTTAGCTATAATTTCTCTCCCTAGATGGCAGCACAATCGCGCACAATGTTGCTTTGGGTCGAACCAAAGATGTTATAAAATAGAGGATCTGCCCTTATAACAAAATCTTGAAGCCATACGTCACAGTTCCGCCACCCCTACTCTGCCCACTCCGCCCAATAAGATCACAATGTTTTGAGCCAACCATCATGGCGGAAACAAAACTAGCCCATCAGACGATGGTGGAAACGAGAGTAGCCAATCAGACGTGCCGATGCTTGGTTGTTTTTTGGCTTCATTGATTTAGTAGGATAAAGATACATATGGGGCATATCCTCTATTTTATAACATCCTTGGGTCGAACTCTCAAGAGGGGCGCCATTTTGGGTCCTCAAACTCCCTACAATCTTTTGTTAACTTTAATTATTATACATGAGCGGAAAAGACCGTCTCACCTCATTCGTATGGCAGAAGTTATGTGATAAGATTAAAAACGAAATGAAATGTAATCTTTAATTTTTGCGTCCAGCGATTATGCCTGCTAGGCTAAAGAAGACGATGATGATGAGGAATGAATGAAATTAAGAAAGTGACAAAATCCCGAGAAAACCAGAAACAAAAAAATCAATTTTGTCTCTGTATTTCGCACGTTATACAAATTACAAATATGATATACATATAATATGAAAAATGTGTTATTCACTTTTCACAATATCTGAATAAATTATCCACAAATTTCGATCTTATATCTTAGTAAAATAGCTTATGATAAAAATGCATTCCTTAATCGAAAACAAGTATATTTTGTTGTCAGAAATGCGTATCAATATCAAGAGTTTATGTCAGCAGTTCCATGTCAGAAGGACCCGGACAAAAGGGCGAGGACACAAAGGCCCGAGCCTCGTTTCAAAAGGGGACCATGACGGCTAAGCGGCTAGCGCACGCATCTTTGGCGTGGGAGACCCTGGCTAACTTTCGTGGGGGCTTGGCCTGGAAATGTGAAAATTCTGCAAGGTATTTCATTTACTTTACTATACTAAGTAAGATTTCGGGGGAAGCTTAAGCCCGGAAGCCACCCCCCTAAATACGCCACTGCCAAGACCGAAACTAATATGATGATTTCCGACTCGAGACGAGACTGGACTGAGACCGCTATTTGTGAACCGAGATGAGACCGAGACTATTAAGTCTCGTCTCATTTCGTTATGATACCATCCCTAATATTTTTTCTTGTGTTTCATAAGTTTCAATTCTCTTTTATTCCAATTTTTTTTTTTTTTTTTTTTTTTTTTTTTTTAAGATTCTCTATTTGCTTAAAATTTTGTCCTACATTTCTTGCTGTATTTCACTACATATGGGGAAATAAAAATAAGTCTTTCAAAATAAAGAAAAATATTAAAATAATATTTAACTTTTTTTCTGCTACTAGGTTTTCATTACATTTATGTTTATCATCTTCCCTTGGACCCCACCCCCTAGGAGTTTCAATCCCAGATTGGCAAAACCGCTATAGATCTATAGCATATTAATTTCCTTTTGCTAAGTGCAAAATTTTACCAAAACTGCTTCCAAAAGTAACGTATCAGTGGCGTAGCCAGGGGCGGTCACACGGCTCGTCCCCCCATTAGTGTTGTGATATTGAAAGTGGATTCCGCTTACATGCAGTTTGTGATCCTGATGATGTGTTCTTTTTAGCTCCCGGCATAAGCATAGGGGAGCTTGTGTTTTTACTCCAGATGCACCTCAATTATGTATGTGTATGTAGTACTTTATTCGTCGGTAACTACCAGCTAAATTTAAAGCAAATTTGATGCGCAAGTACCCAATCATCTAAGGAATAAAGATCACTACATGTGATGGTCGAGCTCGGCCGGCGACAGGCTCGGCTTGGCTTGCCTTGTATGTTGTATTTTATTTATCGGTAACTGCTGGCTGAATATCATCGAAATTTGGTGGACAGGTAGCCCATCATCCAAAGAATAAAGATTGCTATACTTGGTGGTTGACTCGAACAAGAACAGGCTCGGCTCGGCTCTGTTTCCCTGTGTTACTTTGTTTCTCAGTAACTACTGGCCAGATTTAAATCAAATTTACTGACCAAGTATCCCATCGCCTAAGGAATAAAGATCATTATATCTTATATCTGGGCTCGGTCGGCGACAAGCTTGGCTCAACTTGCCTTGTATGTTGTATTTTATTTCTCGTTATCTACTGGCCGAATATCTTCGAAATTTGGTGTGCAAATAGCCCATTGTCTAAAGAATAAAGATGCCTATACAGTGAAACCTGTCTATGTTGGCCACCATTTGTTCCATCGAAAAGTGGCCAACTTAGACAGGTGGCCAACTTACAGAAAATAAGTGTTATTTGCGTATTTTTAGAGTAGGATTTCTAGTATTACTTGATTGAAGAAATTTTAATAATCAGTAGCACGACAGTTACTTATAAATAATGTATATAGAGTATCATAGAGTATACAGTACTAGAAAATATTACTATTGTAATGTACCATTACAGTTGAAAGTAATGGCAACTTTTTTTTACGCACCCTGTACCTAGTAATTTTTTTTTTTATTCAATTTCGGTTTAGTTACACAATTTATTTACTCTCTTTACTTCGAATTAAATATAATGAATCGAAAGGTTTCATTAGTAACCATATTCCCACTGAATAATATATTTTATTTATATTTTGATTAAGTGTAAATCCCATTTTCGGATATATAAGTTGAATAGTTACAAGGTTTACCATTCTGACGTCATACCGAAACATAGTTCCGTCATTGGATGTAAATTTTCTTAATTTCAGACCAATGTAGAATTTAGTCAGGTACCTAATCTTTCCCTCACCCCCTCTCACTAGTCCATAGTCACTTTCAGATCCGGTTATATCTGGATTTGCCAAATTTCTATTTGCTTTGTAATTTCCGCGGCTAAAGTTTTCGTTCTGATTGGAGGAATTCTCCTACCTCTGGCGTTTTCGGCGCAATGTGATCAGAATAATCGAAGACACTTTACGAGGAGCAGCCCGTGATTTCTTCTTCTACATATCTGCGGTAAAAGGATGGAAATTCTAACTATCTCAAGGTAATATCCAGTTAATTTCATTGATAAACGCCGTATAATGATTTAGGAGCTGACAAACTTACATTTTTCGTGAAGTGAACTGTAAAAAATAAAGGAGAAATGGGAACCAGCTTTACAGACGCCATATTGCTCGTTATCCAAGCCAAAGAATGGACAATATAGGAAAGTGATTTTTGATCTGTTAAAACTCAGTTAGGGATTAGGGACAATACGACCTGGTTTCGTACATATATTATAGTGTGTATAGTAAATGTGATTTTTTTTTATTAGTCAGTAAGTGCATGTACACAGTAGGTTTCATAGTTGCAATGTTAACTTTCGGAATGGCAGCTTAAGCTAACAAAAAGGGGCTCCTATCCCCTTTTCCAAATTGAACCAATTCTAGCGGGGGAATGGGTTAGTTATTGTTTGTTTTAGGGCCTTTTCCCCTCTCAGGGGAAGGGTCCCTCAATAAACCTCGTTAAGGTGCCCCCAGGGCATCAATCTTTGGCAATCATTATGTAAATAATTGGTCAGGTCAATCTAGGGTTACTTTTCTCATTTTGCCCCCCTTTAAGTTTAATAGAGCCGACTGTATATACCGACGAGGGAGTAATGTATTTTAAATCTAATATGTTAGGTTACTTTCTTCAATATGCATGTAATTAAATGGTGCATGTTTGGTTTAGTTAGTTGTCTTTATGTATAGTACTAACAGTGGTGTATGTAGTTAGTAGTTTGTGTGAGTGTGTGAATTTTCGGTTAGGACAGTGTATAAATATGCGTTAATTTAGTACCATTTTTCTAACATAAATAAACCAGAGTAAATATTAAATTTCTGATTAATGAGTACAAGTATATATTTCAGTACACGGTAAATTATGCCTCCACTACAGCGCCATAGTGTCTGTTTTCGGTAGTCAATTGTTTGTTGACATTACGACATCGCATGACTTAGTGATCTAGATTGTTTGATTTTGGCCATTTATTTCTAAATTACATCCCGTGGACATGGTTTTCGGTTCAGATGAGTATACATTCATATAAGATAGCATGAGATCTTACTATTTGGAAAATTACAGCTTGCTATGTCGTTTAGAACCCGAAATATCCATTAAAATAAAGAATACCTATTTTCTTAATAGAAGTAAAGCCCATATGCTGTTACTGTTTGTTTCAAAATGTAGTATTAAATTCTCTTTTCCCGTGGCTGTAGAAAATTCCATTGTTGCTTTAGTTTTATCAGCAAATTGGAAATAGATTAATCGTTGACAATTTAACTTTCAGTGAATACACGTATGATTTTTTTTTAAAACTGCGAAGTAAATACAATTTGGGTGCTTCGAAACAAAGAGTACGTGGTTCGATGAATGTTATCGTGTAGTAGTTTGAGCGTGATAGATTGTGATAATTATATATATTTATTACTGTGTAATGTAAATATGTGTATGGCCTGCGTGTAAAATGTATGGAATAGGGTGTCTATAAAATATTACTTCGCGCGAAAATTAGTAGATAATGAATGAATGTAATGATATATTAATAATATGATATAAAATATGAATGAGATGATGACACCTACATTTAAATGGATAGGCCTAGTGTATGTTATATAGTGAAAATATGAATACGTTTACGAAAAAAAAAATCTCTCGCGTTTTGACTTCTACACCAGTACATTCATCCAACCGAGTTTGCTACTTGGATAGTAAATTGTAGTTGGGAATTGTGTGTTACTTCGTATTTAAGTACCTCATAATAACAGCCCCAGATCTTAAGCCTTTCAATAGATAGGGTAGCATCATGTGGGAATTACTTCTAAAGGTTGACAGAAATGATAATTAAGAAAAATAACTGCTATTTCCTGTGATCATCGAAAAGTACAGGTTTCGGTCATTTGTACCTTTAACATTCATAGCCTCTCCGAGATTTTTTTTTCCGTTGCTTACCTTATTTATTTATTGTGCAGTGTTCATATAACTCAGTTCGGACTATCCGATTAAATCAACTGCTACTCAACTAATATTCACGTCATTAGCGTACCCGGACGTCGACCCCTAGTCCCCTTAAGTATTTTCATGTCTTTTCTTAGTTTAATTAGATGAGGGAAATTAACGACGTCCCAGACTGTGGCATGTCTGCGCGGGGTAGCCATCGGTGATGTTTGGTTATTGAAATCACCGATCCAAAATTCAGTTTATTTAATTTTTTTTTATTTTGGCAAACTCTAATTAGGGATATCTTAGCTATTACTCTAATTTCATTACTATTCTGGAATCTTCTAGTTTCCAAGAGGTCGGATGATTTTTTTTTCTTTTGAAATTCTAAATTAACGCCGTCTCTAACCTTCCGGAGGATTTTCGGGACCCTGCTGGTTTGGGCCGGATACGGGGATCGGATTTCAATCTTACAACCAAACTCTTGTGGGATTGGGATCTGATGGACACAGAACTTGCATCCTTGGCAGCAGGGCGCTCCTTGAGTCTACGTATTTGAGTAGACCGCCCTTTTGGCATGTTAAGAATATTTTGGCTATGGATTTTGTTGAGAGCGAAATTCGACTTTTATCTTTGTAGCGTTAGTTATTTCCCACTTAAGTCTTTGGCGCCCCTATTCTTCGTCTTCCTTCTTCTCTCTCTCTCTCTCTGTCTTCATTACTTCGAGATTTTTTTTTTCAAATTTTTCAACCTCCCCCCCCCGGTTTCTGAAACTCATGAAAACGTACAATATTCATATCTCTTATTTCGATCGTATGTACTAACTGAGACATCGAGGGATGCAATTCGTGGAGGTATTGCAGCACAACTCAGGACCATTTTCGCGATATTTAATCCACCACGAGAGAAACTGACGAGAAGGTACACTATGCTTTCAGATTCCTGAAAACATTTGTTATTCATTGATCGTACAAATTATATCCATTGATTACTGATTTCTGGTTTTTCTTTCTATTGATTGGTCATATAGTGTGTATGTATTAGTAGTTTGGGCCCACTAGTTTCAAATAACATTGATTTTTTTTCTGTATATACATCTATATATATATGTACTTACATAGTTTGAAAAGTTACGTGCCTGCTCTATTTGTTGTATTTCCACCTCTTATGTCAACTTATTAAATAATACCAACTATTTTTTTATATACGCGGATCTTTAGTAAATTGAGAATGATTATTGATTATCGGGTTTACATATAAAGTACAATATTGCAACCTTATGAAAAAAAAAGTGAATTTTGATAGTCAGGGTTTTTGTTTATTTTGAGCCAATAAAATATGAATACTTGTCGAATATAAAAAGGTTATGTAGATATTAAATGTCGACGAAATATTAAGATGGATATTAAAATGAAATTTATTATATTGAGTAATATGAATATATATATATGTGAGTATGTATGTAGAGGGCTCGGTATTTACCCTGGTTGTTTTAGGTTGCCATAGATTTTTGACACCCGACATTTACCAACTATTTGTGATATATAGTATTACCGCGTAAATTGTAATAAATGACATTTTGTTGAGTTATTATTAATGTTTGTAACTATTAAAGTTGAATATCATGTTAAATACGGCATGTAAATAAAACAAGTAGCAGGTCGTAAGAAAAGTAAAAATAACCCTAATCCTTATCCAAATTTATTTGCGAGATCATAGTGAAATCAGTAAGCTACGAAACAGTGTGCCCCACCAACGAATCCTTCTATCAGTAAACTATGAAACAAATCCTTCCCCTACGATCGGAAACCTAACTATTCAGTGACTAGAATCTTCGACTACACGATCTATACTAGAAAAAAAAGAAAATAGTGATCTTAAATTCAACGAACTGAAATTAGGTTAATAATTTAGTAATGTGAATACAGGAATATGGAAATATGTTCCCAATGTTTGGGACTGGATTCGATAATTTTTCTTTAATCTTGATAAACTTTGAAATTTTATATCAAGTGCGTCAAGTGACGAAATGAGAAATATAAATATATATGTGATATGAAGCAACTATTTGTCTATAGTTAAAACAAAAACGATTAAATACTCTCATGGACACAAATCACAGTGCGTAAAGAGAGTTGAAAAAAGGAGTTATTATCGACGTGAGAACAAAGACTCATAAAATTGTCGAAATGTCTCCTCTTGGGACAGAGACTCAATAAAATGCTACTAAAGTTTTTTTTTTAAAGAATGATTAACCAATTATATTTTTTTTCTTTCTTTTTCCGCAATGATATGTATTCATTGCACTGAATCTTAAATATATTGACCTTTGAATTTTTTTTTCTTTATTTTTGTCTTTCGTTTTTTGTCGATTTTTTTTTCATGTAATCCAACTTTTAATATATCTAGAAAGAGAAATGTGTTATTTGATTTTGTTGAAAGTAGCGGATTTCTGTGCATGCTTATGAAACATTCTTTTCATGTATTAAATTTTTTCCTGTTATGTCAAACTAAGTTTTCTTTTATTGAAATGTAATAAATGTCTATAGAAATGTAGTTAGGTTAGTTTAATTCAACTAAATACAACCTGAAGTATACATTGTCCTGTATGAATGTGTGTGTGAGTGAAATGTAGGTTTAGTATTAAGTGCACAAATTATTTTGACATATATGTGTGACTTACTATAATTAATGGTAGTTGGCAATTAAAGTCATTGAATGTCAATACTAACTTAATTTAAGTTGGCTCTATGAAGGAAGTAAAAAGGACTGAAGTAGCCTGAACGAATGATCAGCATGGGAGAACTGTGAAAGTCAAAATCTTCGACAAATATGTGATACTCTGATTTTTTTTTTCTTTCCTCTGTGGTCGATTCTAACATGCCATCAACTTCGTCGTTCATTTTTCAAATATTGGATATTAGTCTAGAACTTCTGGAAATATTGAATAAACGGTTAAATTAAACTTCCTCATCTATCTCAGAACTAGATTGGGATAATTCGGTAGTTGGGGTTAAATGGATCTAGATCTGGGATGTATGGGTTAACATGTGTCTACCTTTGATCACCTTAATACCAAACATTCACCCAATAGCGATTGGAAATGATCCCAATTCGATAATTATTCACTTTCCCTTTACCATATTTCTCAAAATATCCAGTAATAGTTTCCTCTTTATCACCTTCTTACTTTACCTCTTTCCTCTTCTATCTTCCTTTTCCTTTCTTCATCTTCTTCTATTTTTAAATAAAACTGAAAAGGGGGTCGTGACTGGGAATTCTATATGTAATAAACACGGTCATGTATTTATTTATTTTATTTTATTTTCTTTAGAAGTCCGATAAAAAGTTTTCTCATTTTGATCTAACCTAGTATGTTCGAAATTAAGAAATGGGTAATATATTCCAATGTAATTAGACATAAGCTGATAGCTTCATGAATATCCCCACCAGGGGTGAAGGGTTCCCACTCACGACTTATTCCGTGCATCACATTTGTTGCAGATTTTTTTTTCTTTTTCCTCAATCAGTTTTAGATTGACGAGCGGTGACAGGATTCGTTGTTATGGAAACGGTGGTTTCTATGGCAACGGGCCCCCCTCCTCTTTTTCAGTTTTACTATAGTATGTTTAATATATGTGCATACTTTTCTCTTCCTGAAAACTAGTCTGGTACATTGGATTATTCGGATTGAATACACAGTAACACAAACAACCATGAAATAGAAGCGTATGTAAGCAGTTTATTGAAACTGATATTATAGCACACTGAGTTATTTAGATCGAAAACAAGAAAAGCTAAGTTATAAATTGAGAAATTCATATGCAGTTTATATGACTTATTTTTAGTTGTTACTGAATGGTGGTTCATTCTAGACGTATTTGTCTTATTCTTTTTAGCAGATATGCACATTCTAATATTGTAGTTAACTACCTTTTGTTAATGAACTAGAAGTGCTTCCCTCGGAGCAAAAGATTTTTTGAGAAAATCTTCAGGGAATTCATACCTCAAAAACACCGCTATCTTTTGATAAGCCGACAGGTGCCAATAGTTGACAATTGAGATGGTTAGTTTTAACCTTGAGAATTTACCGGAATTACTAAAGCTCCCCACTGATAAGAGGAGTTGATACATATGATTTTACCAAAACAGACAGGGTAAACAAATACGTACAACCATTTCCTGAATTCCTGTACGTGCTTTTTCTTATTCACACCTTCCTTCACCACCCCTTTATGAGGGTAGTGTTCTGGCCATTGACCTCCAAGAACAAATCGTGCGAGTCTATGCTTCTTTGTGTCCAGTCACAAATACAGAACATCTGGTTCTCATATGGGAATTCGAAAGAGTTAAGAAAAATAACAAAACGGTATTTTGCGTGGCCAAGATACGCAGGTAAATTTATCATTATCATCATAGGGTAAGCATTGCTTCAGTGTGGCCAACTTCCAAGATAGACAGGTGGCCAACTTATAGAGTAGTAAGTAACGAATGTCTTATGGGAAAAATGCAGGTTCAAGACGAACTAGGCCAGGATAAGCAGGTGGCCAACTTAGAGAGGTGGCCAAGTTGACAGGTTTCACTGTATTAGGTGGCCTCGGCAAAGGACAGGCTCGGCTCGACTCTGATTGTGTATGGTACTTTATTTCTTAGTAACTGCTGGCAGGATCTGAAGGAAATTTGCTGGACAAGTAGCCCGTCGTCTAAGAATAAAGATCACTTTATTTGGTGGCCAGGCCTGGCTATATACAGGCTCAGCTCGGCAACAGAAGCTGTGTTCTACAGCTGTGCACGCTGGGAGCTTCCGAGTTCGGTTTTCTGACTGTGTTCCCCTTGTTACAATTTATCAAAAAGAAAAGTAGGGATTAGTCATGTTAAAAAAATCCTGGAAGCTCTATATTTAACCCTTCATAAGATTTCAACAAATTATTGTATACAGTATTCTTCAATCTTTTCGATCCCTTTTTCTGTGACATATGTATCAAAATTTACTAACTTCGATTGCAAATAGAGAGCATTAAACAAAAAAAATGTATGTTAAAATTAAATGTATACTGTTTTTACATTGCTGAGCTCCAGCTTAGCCGAATTGTTTGTGTGCGCTACTTTGATGTGAAGGGTCTATTACTCCTAGTGGTAGCACTAAAATTATCCAGTGTTAATTCAGTACCAAGAGGCAATTGGTAATGCTATCTGCATCGAGAATTATCAAACTCCAGTCCAGGAAGTCAAAAATAATGGCGTTTGGGCGGTGATTGGTTAACTACGCTTCACCGAGTAGATAGAGTGCCATCTGGCCGACCAGAAACTTTTACGGGCTGTAGCGAAAGAAGTTCACAACTTCCCTCTACTGTAAGCAAATTTCATCACTTTCACAATACCATGCAACTAAAGAAAACTGAAAATATTACTCTAGCCAGCCATATGGTGCACATAAGTAACGGTGATAGTGGTCAGGCTTAGTTTATCGCCTAGGCTCCAACCTAGGGCCACATATTTGACTCCCTCTCCTCCGACTTGTATATTACCAAATAAATTGATGCATTTTATTAGAAATTTCCTGTGTGGGCGTTTCTGTATTACATGTTATAGTACACTGTTATCTTTTAAAGAGTGATCCGGCCTATAAAGGTGCATTCAAGGTGATTTTTTTTGTAATATACAGAGTTCATTGTGCCGACAATTTGATCATTGCAATTTACATCACAAGAACTACGAATATATTTTCTTTGATGGAAGGGAGAGGGGCTGAAGTATAGTCTTCAGTGTGAGAATGTGTTTATTTGGCCCTGTACATGCTTCAAACGTCATATTTCTGACCTTTTCAGGCCGGTATATGTAATGACTTCTATATATTGCTTTGCTAGCCACTCCATGAAACCTGAAGTCTGAATCCAGTAACAAGATTATAGAGTTTTGTTGCAAGATATAATTTATGCAAATGTCTATCGCCAAACTGAAATATTCAGTCACCAATGACGAAATGGCGATCGAAAATTCCAACCTGGCTACCAATTTGGTACACAGGCGTACATGGTTTGGTTTTAAATTAGTTAGGCGCCAGATTCGTATTTCTACACACACACACACACACACACACACACACACACACACACACACACATATATATATATATATATATATATATATATATATATATATATATTCATCCTCACGCCATTGTCAAGGCTCTATATTTGTATTTTACATTTATTATTGCAACCGGGTGTTACTGACTTCCGTATACGGTAGCCCGATCATCACCCTTGTTCTTCGCACAGTCATTCGAAGAACTGAAAACGTACTCTGTACACAAACAGTTTATGGTTGTGAACTCGGAAAGCCTGGTACTTCTGCTTGTCAAGGTCAAAAAGTGGGAGAAAAAAGGATGTGTAGAATGTAAAGAGGGTGCAACAGTGACTGATGCTTGTAAGGGAACATATTCATTTGTAGTTCGTGCACATTCCGCCTGTAGCGCTACTGTGGCACGACGTATATTGTAACTGTATAACTCTTGTACACCGCTAGTAGGTCTATTCGCGTTAGTGACGACCGAAACTATGTTGTCAGCTCTGACTGCGATAAGGCACTGCCGTGCTGCTTTTCCTTCTCTTTTTTCCCCCTTTTCCATTTGCGAAACGCCAAACATGTTGTTTTTGCTTGTTGCACGCGCTGAACGTGTTTCGGCGAGCGACGTATTTAAGAAGTTGACTACATATTCTTGTTTGCGATAGTTTTAAATTGGTTAACTGTTGAAAAATATACGAAAATAAAGCTGTACTTGTTAAGGTATATTAGTCGAGGACGTAGCTACTGACAGTGTTGATTACAGATTTTCTCGAGGAAGAATTTAATTACAGTAGAGGTGAAAAGGAGACGTCTATTTAGACAGCCACCCCCCCCTTATCAGACTCAATCGGAAATGGTCTCAATCGTTTGCACACAAATGTGCAGGCGAAATTTTCGTTTGTACACAATTAAGGGCGCCGTCAGAACGAAAACAAAGTGGGGGCTGTCTAAATGGTAGCCCCCCAACAACATGCCCTATTCAAGCACAAATTGTCGCAATCATTTGTACATCGTTTCTACAGAAATGTGAAGGCGAAATTTTCGTTTGTACACAATTAGGGGCGCCGTCAGAACGAAAACAAAGTGGGGGCTGTCTAAATGGTAGCCCCCCACCAACAAGTCCTATTCAAGCACAAATTGTCGTAATCATTTGTACATCGTTTCTACAGAAATGTGAAGGCGAAATTTTCGTTTGTACACAATCAGGGGCGCCGTCAGAACGAAACCAAAGTGGGGGCTGTCCAAATGGTAGCCCCTCCCACCATGTCCAGTTGAATCACAAATTGTCGCAATCGTGTGTACTTCGTTTGTACAGAAATGTGCAGGCGAAATTTTCGTTTGTACACAATTAGGGGCGCCGCCAGAACAGAAAAAATGGGGGCTGTCTAAGTGGTAGCCCCCGACCATGTCCTATTCAATCAGAAATTGTCGCAATAGTTTGTACTTCGTTTGTACAGAAATGTGCAGGCGAAATGTATGTTCGCACTCAATTAGGGGCGCCGCCAGAACGAAAAAATTGGGGGCTGTCTAAGTGGTAGCCCCCGACCATGTCCTATTCAATCACAAATTGTCGCAATAGTTTGTACTTCGTTTGTACAGAAATGTGCACGCGAAATTTTCGTTTGTACATAATTAAGGGCGCCGCCAGAACAGAAAAAAATGGGGGATGTCTAAGTGGTAGCCCCCCACCATGTCCAATTCAATCACAAGTTGTCGCATTCGTTTGTGCATCGTTTGTACAAAAATGTGCAGGCGAAATGTTTGTTTGAACAAACTTAGGGGCGCCGCCAGAACGAAAACAAAGTGGGGAGCTGTCTGAGTGGTAGCTCTCCACACAATGTCCAATTGAATCACAAAGTATCGCAATCGTTTGTACATTGTTTGTACAGAAATGTGCAGGCCACATTTTCGTTTGTACACTATTAGGGGCGCCGCCAGGGCGAAAACAAAGTGGGGGGCTTTCTAAGTGATAGCCCAATCACCATGTTCAATTCAATCACAAATTGTCGCAATCGTTTGTACATCGTTTGTACAGAAATATGCAGGCAAAATTTTCGTTTGTATACAATTAGGGGCGAGCTCAGAACGAAAACAAAGGGGGGGCTGTCTAAGTGGTAGCCCCCCACCATGTCCAATTCAATCACAAATTGTCACAATCGTTTCTATATCGTTTGTACAGAAATGTGCAGGCTAAATTATTGTTTGTACATAATTAAGGGCGCCGCCAGAAGGAAAACAAAGTGGGGGCTGTTTAAGTGATAGCCCCCCACCATGTCCAATTCAGTCACAAATTGTCGCAATCGTTTCTACATCGTTTGTACAGAAATGTGCATGCAAAATTTTCGTTTGTACATAATTAGGGGCGCCGCCAGGGCGAAAACAAAGTGGGGGGCTTTCTAAGTGATAGCCCAATCACCATGTTCAATTCAATTACAAATTGTCGCAATCGTTTGTACAGAAATATGCAGGCAAAATTTTCGTTTGTACACAATTAGGGGCGACCTCAGAACGAAAACAAAGGGGGGGGGTCTGTCTAAATGGTAGCCCTCCCACCATGTGCAATTGAATCACAAATTGTCGCAATCGTTTGAATATAGTTATAAAGAAATGTGCAGGCGAGATTTTCGTTTGTACACAATTAGGGGCGCCGCCAGAACGAAAACAAAGTGGGGGGCTGTCTAAATGTTAGCCCTCCCACCGTGTTCAATTCAACCACAAACTGTCGCACTTGTTTGTACGCCTTTGTACATAAATGTGCAGCTGAAATTTTCGTTTGCACATAAATGTGGCCCCGCCAAAACGATAACAAACTATGGGCTCTCTAATTGATAGGCCTCCCACCATGTCGAATTCAACCACAAACTGTCGCACTTGTTTGTTACGGTTTTGTACAGAAATTTGCAGGCGAAACTTTCGTTTGTACACAATTGCGGGCGCGCCAAAACGATAACAAAGTATAGGCTACCTAATTGGTAGCATCCCCTACGTCCCATTCAAAAGAAAATCATCTCAATTGTTTGCACATCGTTTGAGCAGTAATGCGCAGGCGAAATTTTTTTCTAAGCTATCAGATGCGTGGACAGAACGAAAAAAAAGGGGAGATGTCTAAGTGCTAGCCCCACCAGTTGTGTTCGATTGAACCACAAATTGTCGCGATCGTTTATACATCGTTTGTGCAGAAATGTGCAGGTAAAATTTTCGTTTGTATTAAATAATATACAGATGTGAGTATTTTT
The DNA here is from genome assembly GCF_964235325.1 of Thermobia domestica. Lineage (NCBI taxonomy): Eukaryota > Metazoa > Arthropoda > Insecta > Zygentoma > Lepismatidae > Thermobia > Thermobia domestica. Next base: position 83,395,776 of record NC_137464.1, read on the forward strand.
AATATCTGCGATCAACATTAACCGGTTTGGATAACGGTTGATGAGTTTGAAAATGGTTCCTATTGCACTAGTTGAAAAAAAATTCTTTTTCTCTGGCACACGGAAGAAAATGCCTGATTCTAATAGAACTTTTCACGTAGAATTCGAATCTGCAATCAGTTTTTCTCCATCACCCTCAGTTTTCCCGTGACAGAGGTGTTTTCGGAAAATTTCCCCTCAAATTTCTGTTCTTTTTCTTTTTTTCTTTTTTTAAAACCATTTTCATACTTGTAGCTTGGGTACCTTTGGTATATAAACGCACAAATTATATTGTATGTTAGCCTGATTTATACTTAGTAAGCCCTCTAAGTTTCATAAGAAAAGCATTATTCTATCTAGAGAAATAAACATATTTATATAAAAAATATGCTATGTGTACTGTTCATTTTACAATATTCATTAGTGCAGATAAAATCACATATAACTTCCACGAAAATTACAATATAAGCACGGTTTATATCTTATTGGATTTGAAATAAAACATATTTTCAATGATGTATACACCGTGTCACCATTTTATATCTACTTAATAAATAATACAAAAGAAGTGAGTGGTATCTTCTTAATAAATGGACACTTACTTACCTCAACTAATATGTTTTAGTTGTCGACTTTCTTCTGTGTTTGGTTTCTGGAACATCTCTTAAGTGTCCAACAGTAATCAGCTAGCATTTTTGAACTACACTGTCACTGGTACCTCTTCTCCATGGAGGAAATGTCCTGATGAAAATGTTCCCCATACTCATCACTAACAGCACCAAGCTTTTCAGGAAAGAAATGCAGGTGGGAGTCTAGAAAGTGAACTTTAAGGGACATGTTGCAACCCATTTCATTGAATGATTGCCGGAAATCACTCACAATTTCACGGTAATTTGGGGCTTTCTTGTTTCCTAAAAAAATCTCTGTTAAACATTTAAATGGACACCAAGCTGCTTTCTCAACCAGAGTTAAGAGATCCTCAAATTTTTGGTCACGAATCAAACATCTTATTTGGGGGTCTACAAAAATCCCTAGCGTCACTAACCCGAGGAATTTTTTCCTTGAGGTAACAAGATCCTGCATTACTTTTGTCCATTGTCCTAACAAAGTTTTTGAAGAGCCCCAACTTTATGTGAAGAGGAGGTAGAATTATCTAATCAGGGCTCACCAGTGAGGAATAAACAGCATTCTTCTGTCCAGGAGTTAATACATGCGTTGGCCATTCCTTCTTGATGTAATGTTCCGCTTTGTTCCTGCTGTCCCATTCGCAGAGGAAACAACAATATTTCGTATAACCAAGCTGCAAACCCATTAACAAAGAAATGACTTGTAAATCACAGCAAACGGTCCACTTGTATTTCTCATACTGAATTTTTTCTAACACTATTTCGATGTTTTCATAGGTTTCCTTCATATTAGTTGCATAAGCCAAAGGCACTGAAGGAAATTTGTTGCTATTGTGCAAAAGGACAGCCTTAAAACTAGTTTTCAAAGAGTCAATAAGCAATCTCCACTCTGTACTTATGTGTGCATGTCCAAGTCTATCCATCACAGCACAGACATTATTACAATACACTAAATCATTTTCTTGAGAATAGTAGTTTTGAAACTCTGTATGAAGGTTTCGAAAAATACACACTTTAGTGTCACGATGGAGCAGATTCCAGCCTTAAGTTTAGAATCAAAAAGTTCTGTCTGTGTATTGGAGAGTTTTAAATCCCGTATGAGGTCATTTAGTTCACCCGGAGTTATCAGATGGGAATCCAATGTAGATGTGCTTCCTACATAAGTAGGATCATCATCTTCATTTGGAACTTCAATAGTTGCCTCAAGTACGTAATCCTCATTTACCGTAAGATGAGGAGGAGGTACCGGTACAGGTAATTCTGCACTGTGTGGAACTGGCCTAATTGCTGATGCAAATTAGGGTACTGTACTGTGTGGTTAGATTTACTGCTTATTTCTTTTATCTGTGTCATACAAAAGTAGCAGTCTGAAGAATGATCTTTTGGTTCCCTCCAGATCATCGGTACTGCGAAGTACATGTTTCGTCCACCATTTGCCCACCCAGTCAGACGTTTCACGCAAGTACAACAAATGTAGTGAGGAACCCAGTTCTTATCCTGGTCTCCTACACAGCAACCAAAATATAACTGATAACACTTCCTCACAAGTGGAGTAAAACATCGACGTTGTGATTTAAATATCAGCTCCCCACATACATAACAGAAATTGTCCGGTTTATTTACACACTTCCTCGACATCTTGTATCCTGTAAGGTATCACACACATACATACATACATACATACACACACACACACACACACACACACACACACACACACACACACACACACACACACACACACACAGGAATCTACACTCCATCAAATTCCAACAAAATCCCTCTAGACATTCCCTCATACAAAAATGGTGACATGGTGTACACATCATTGAAAACGTTTTATTGGAAGTCCAATGAGGTATAAACCGTGGTATATTGTAATTTTCGTGGAAATTATATGTGTTGAAGACCGACCCGACCCCACCCGTTACCCAAATTGACTGACCCGACCCGACAACCCGACCCGAGCTGACCCGATTGGCCCGACCCAAAGTGACCCGAGTGAACCAACCCGAGGTGACTTAACCCGACAACCGACCCGAGTGACTTGAACTTACAATCTAACCAGTTTGAGAGAGCTAGAACTTTACAAAACTGCCACCAGAAAAAAAATGCTGACCAATTCTTATGCATAAACCATTGTTTCGGCTTTTTTTACTTGTAGTATAATTATCCTCCTCCTCCTCCTCAGTGTTCTCCCATTAATAAACAGGCCAGTTTCCGTGAATTAGGTAAGAAGCTTCCATTTTTGCGATTTCCCGCTAATATCTGCCTCGCAACCCAACATAAAGTACCACCCTCCTTATTACAATCTATCAATTCCAACCTTCTTACACACTCTCGCTCTCCTGATATCACCCCCTTTACTACATCCCTCAGAATGCAATCCCTTAGCAAGATCAAAACTTGTGATCCGTCCATTTTTCGCTTCCTTATATCGTCTAATATTGCTCTCGTCTCTTGCATTTTTTCAGCATTTCCTTATTCGTTTTCCTCTCTACCCTGCTAACCTTCTTTATTTTACTCCACATTCAAATTTCCAAGGTTAAAATTTAGGCAATCAAGTTCAAAAGTCAAAATAAAATTTGACTGAGTTCTGAAGACAAGTTCTGAAGGCTAAAAGAATAAAAGTTCTGAAGACAACATTATTTTCTAGTAAGGAATGTATATAGAACTTCTTTTAATATTTGTTGCTGTGTAACAAACAACAATTTCATAACGTTAACATTCCGATTTTTCTATTTAAAAACAGCGTTGCTGTCTGATAGAATCATAAGGAACTAATTGCACTGAAATATCATTCTGTAGGGAATTACCTTTTATTTTTTCTTGATTAATTTATCTAGAAGATATTTGCAACGTTATATAAAATTAGCAAGTATTTTATTGCGGAGAAAGTCAAATCACTACTCCAGCAATAATAATAATAATAATCTGAAGGTGACCAAGCAAGTTCTGTCTCTTTGTGGAGGTCTGTGTTCAATTGGCCCTCACACCGTGAGTTGAATGCGAATGGATATAAGGTGAAGGTCAGTTGTTGGACGAGACGAGACGAGACAGAATTTTCATGAAAAGGTACGAGATGAGACAGAGCTCTTTCAATAGAAACATATGCACTTTTCCAGACGAGACTACCTTCACGACCCATTTTCGAAACGAGAATGCCCCAAACCAGGTCTCGTGAGCAACACTAGTGAGTATATCCAACATACTACTTGGTTGTGGCTGTTCAGATGCACCGTGAACGTGCGTAAGGACTGAGTGAACATGGGGCCTTCACAGAGCGTCATAAGGGCTTGTTTGCTGTACGAGTTCAAATTGCTGCTCCGCGGAGCGGAAGATATGACAGGCCTTTGGTGAGAGTGTCGTGACTACGCGGAGAGTGCAGTGGTATGACGGTTTAAGGACGGTGACGAAACACTCGAAGACGCACCACGTGCCGGAAGACAAACAGATGTTCAAAATAAAGATCTTCGGCCAGCAATTGAGGCGAAGACAGACATGTGAGGAACTGGTACTACCTTTCAGTGTAAGTGGAGAAACCATTCTGCACCACCACCATCAACTTGGGAAGCACTGCAAGTTGGGTTGATAGGTCCTACATGATTTGACTTGGAGCCAGAAAGCAACGCGAGCAGACACCTGTGTTTCTTTGGTGTCTCGTCTGAGGAAGGAGCAATTTCTGAACAGGGTGTTGACATGTGATGGGAAGTGGGTCCTGTACGAAGCTCCACGGCGCCGTCATTGTTGGTTAGCATCCCATGAACCGGTTCAAAAACAGCCCAAGCCAGCACCACGCCAGAATAAGGTTCTCCTGTGCATTTTGTGGACTGCTCGAGGTATCGTCCATCGGGAACTGCTACCAGCTGGTCAGATCATCAATGCAACTGTGTACTGTCACTGTGTACTGTCTGGATCCAGCAGTTCTGAATCGCAAAGGGGTCCTCTTGTTACAAGGCAACGCTAAGCCCCACGTGGCTAAAATGACCCAGTACATCATTCTACGCCTTGGATGGAAAACACTATTGGATCCGCCATACTCCACGGACATTGTACCGTCCGATTACCACCTGTTCCATTCCTTGGACAATCACCTTAGAGAACGCCAATTCAAACAGCTAGTAGAGGTTCAATATGCACTTGATATCTTCTTCACTTCACGTCCCACCAAGTTCGACTGCGATGGAATCCATGGCCTTCCAGAACGTTTTCAGAAGGTCGTCGAGGCTGATGGAGACGATTTTTGATATTCCAGGTACGTCTTAGGTTACATACCAATGTTCGAAGGTGTTGGTGAAAAGGCGGCGGAACTTTCTTGGGCACTCTTAAAGTTATAATAATAATAATAATAATAATAATAATAATAATAATAATAATAATAATAATAATAATAATAATAATAATAATAATAATAATAATGTGTCCTGCCCAAAGGCAGATGTTTGATCCGAAGGTCCATGGGTATTGATTCCAGCTCGTACCAAGTAAGTTTTCTGGTGGACAAACCCCATGTGCATGGGTTTTCTCGGTGTTCTCCCATTTCCTCCCACTTTCTTCATTCAACCACTTCAATTATTTCTCATCATCACTGTCTCTCTTAGCGTTGGTGCATAACGTGGGACGTTAACTAGATATTTCCTTTCAATTTCACTTAATGTGACATTTAACTTGACATAGAAACGCAGAAAGGAAAAAAGTCAGTAGTAATATTAATTACAATTACAATACCAATTAGTTAATATAGGGTAAAATTAAAATTTTATTACTATTTCACCTTCAATTAGTCACATTTATCATTCATTCACCAACTTCGAATTGAATTCCACAACAAAGCTCTTTATAGTATTCCGTATAGAAAATAAGTGAAGAATGTGACGACCCGACCCGAGTGACCCGACACGAGCTAACCCGACTGACCCGACCCGACAACCCGACCCGTTTGAGAGCACTATCAGAGGGGTACTATTTACAGTACAATTTATTTTGTATGGTTTAGCATACTTTAAGGCTACCATACTTTTTGAAAACAGAAAAAACGGGACATCTTACAAATTAGTAATAAATATTGCATTTTGTATTAATTTTATCTTTCGAATTTTACTACAGTATCGCACTAGTTATACAACTTAAAATAATGTATTAATATAGTCCATACTCAGTGGCGTATTTAGGGGGAGGGCTTCCGGGCTCAAGCCCCCCACCGAAATCTTACTTACTATAGTAAAGTATATGAAATATCTTGCAGAATTTTCATATTTTCAGGCAAAGCACCCCCGGAAGTTAGCAAAGCCCCTCCCGAAACCAAATCGTAAATACGCCACTGTCCATACTTAATCAACAGTGCTAAAAATTATTATAGAAGCTAGAAGCTGTTATACAATATAAACGCAATCAGTGAACATACAATATTTAGGCAAAAATTATATTTTCAATATTATTACGCATACCACCTTTACATGCTCTACATGTCTATAAAGAAAAATATCCAGATTTATGAAGTTGTTTCAAAATTTCAATAGGCTAATTTATTGTTGTTAACCTAAAATGCGAACTAAAAGAAAGCAATTTGCATAATTGTTTTTCTGAAGCAGAAAAAAAATGTGTTTTCGGGGCTGGTCTGCAACGTCACAAGAATTTGTTGCCACCTCCGGGTATACATTCTTACTTTTAGTGATAAGAGTGCTACTTAGGAGGATTTAAACATTGCATGTTATATCCGGGGAAGCAGCGATTGCAATAATAATAAAGATTAGAATGAAATTGTTCCTATAGTATTGTCGGAATTGAAAGCAAAAGGAATAAGTCGATTTTATTATCTTTTCAGAAATTTTGATATGTAATTAATAATAATAATAATAAAGAAAAAAACAGGACAAGAAGGAAAATTTCTGCACACCGGGACAAATTTTAAGAAACCGGGGCGTATGGTAGCCTTACATACTTATCTGCATGCGGAGTGTCAGTACGGAGCCACTACGTAGCAGAGTTGAAACAAAACCTCGTAAATAGGTTGCCAACTCAGGAAAACAAAATTACCGGCACACCCTCAAAATTCTCTGTACAAATGAGAAACTGAAGACTGTATTGATCGTTATTGTATTTACCAGTAATTGCCACTTGTTTAAAATTATCGAAACAGATGAATAATACTGGATAATAATCTTTATGTAACAATAGTTGATTCATAAAATGAAATTTATTCTATAAACTTCACTTCAAACAAAGGAAATTGCTTTAAAAAGTCATTTTCTACTCTCAATAAATGAATAAAATTCTTTTACAATAAAATATAAGTGTTATCAAATTTGTTATGTTAAATAAATAAAAAAAAAACTGCCATACGTTAAAAAAATATCGATAATGTATAATACAACGGAAATTTGTGTTTGTAAAGGCACTGTTGAAAAATTTCGATGTTCAATGTTATATTCTGGATTGCAGATTCCAAAATACCGGTCAGAAGGGGTCTAATAAGAAGTTTGTACCGGTCACCGGCCTTAATCAAAATTACAGCAAATACCGGCCAGTTAGCAACTCTACTCGTAAATCAGAATGCTGAATGCACCAAAATACTTCACCATGCATTCTATAGTTTCTGCAAAATGAGTTTAATGCAGATGATCATATAAAACAAAATACTGTGTTATAATTTTCCCTTTAACAGTCTACTTTGTAGATTTGTTATATCTTCCACTTATCAATTTCCTGTACGAGATGAGAATAACGGTTTCTGCGCAAGATAGAAAGAAAAAAATACATTTTTCTCATAAGGATTCAGTTCACGTAAGAAATAATGAATAAGTTTAATAATAAGAGCCGAGGAGTGAAAAACTAACTCAGCAATAATGATTGTAAGTATAAATATAAATATAAAAAAAACAAAAAAAACAAACATTTAATTCCATCATTGTTAGGATAAGATCAATATAGTAAATCACACGATAGTGTGAACAAACCAAACCACACAATAGTGTGAACAAAGTCCTGTTAGAAAAATACTCCATAAATATGACACATTTTTTTAATGCTTCTACCATTTATACAAACCCTCACATTGTTTTCGTTCTGGCGGCGCCCCTAATAGAGTACAAACGAAAATTTCGCCTGCACATTTCTGTGCAAATGATGTACAAGCGATTGATATAATTTGTGATTGAATTGGATATGGTGGGGGCTACCATTTAGACAGCCCCACTTTGTTTTCGTTCTGGCGGCGCCATTAATTGTGTACAAACGAAAATTACGCATGCATATTTCTGTACAAACGATGTACAAACGATTACGAAAATTTGTGATTCAATTGGACATGTTGGTGGGAAGCTACCACTTAGAGAGCCCCCAGTTTGTTTTCGTTCTGGCGGCGCCCCTAATTGTGTACAAACGAAAATTTTGCCTGAACATTTCTGTAAAAACGACGTACAAACGACTGCGACAATTTGTGATTGAATTGGACATGGTCGGGGGCTACCACTTAGACAACCCCACTTAGTTTTCGTTCTGGCGGCGCCCCTAATTGTGTACAAATAAACATTTCGCCTGCTCGTTTCTGTACAAACGAAGTACAAACGATTCCGACAATTTGTGATTCAATTGGACATGGTGGGGAGGTATTACTTAGAAAGCACCCCACTTAGTTTTCGTTCTGGCGGCGCCCCTAATTGTGAACAAACAAACATTTCGCCTGCCCGTTTCTGTACAAACGAAGTACAAACGATTGCGATAATTTGCGATTGAATTGGACATGGTGGGGGGGCTACCACTTAGACAGCCCCCTTTTTTCTGTTCTGTCGGCGCCCCTAATTGTGTACAAACGAAACTTTTGCCTGCACATTTCTGTACACACGAAGTAGAAACGATTGCGACAATTTGTGATAGAATAGAACATGTTGGTGGGGGGCTACCAGTTAGACAGTCCCCCACTTTGTTTTCGTTCTAGCGGCGCCCCTAATTGTGTACGAACATACATTTTGTCTGCACATTTCTGTACAAACGAAGTACAAACGATTGTGACAATTTGTGATTCAATTGGACATGGTGGGGGGGCTACCACTTAGACAGCCCCCATTTTTTTCTGTTCTGGCGGCGCCCTTAATTATGTACAAACGAAAATTTCGCGTGCACATTTCTGTACAAACGAAGTACAAACGATTGCGACAATTTGTGATTGAATAGGACATGGTCGGGGGCTACCACTTAGACAGCCCCCAATTTTTTTCGTTCTGGCGGCGCCCCTAATTGTGTACAAACGAAACTTTTGCCTGCACATTTCTGTACACACGAAGTAGAAACGATTGCGATAATTTGTGATAGAATAGAACATGTTGGTGGGGGCTACCAATTAGACAGTCCCCCACTTTGTTTTCGTTCTAGCGGCGCCCCTAATTGTGTACGAACATACATTTTGCCTGCACATTTCTGTACAAACGAAGTACAAACGATTGTGACAATTTGTGATTCAATTGGACATGATGGGGGGGGGGGCTACCACTTAGACAACCCCACTTTGTTTTCGTTCTGGCGGCGCCCCTAAGTTTGTTCAAACAAACATTTCGCCTGCACATTTCTGTACAAACGATGCACAAACGAATGCGACAACTTGTGATTGAATTGGTTTTGGGGGGGGCTACAACTTAGACAGCCCCCATTTTTTCTGTTCTGGCGGCGCCCTTAATTATGTACAAAGGAAAATTTCGGGTGCACATTTCTGTACAAACGAAGTAGAAACGATTGCGATAATTAGTGATTGAATAGAACATGTTGGTGGGGGGGGTACCAGTTAAACAGCCCCAATTTGTTTTCGTTCTGGCGGCGCCCCTAATAGTGTACAAACGAAAATTTGGCCTGTACATTTCTGTACAAACAATGTACAAACGATTGCGGCAATTTGTGATTTAATTGGACATGGTAGGGGCTACCATTTAGGAGAACTCCCTCGAGAGGAATCACTCTACTCATTTATTGCAAAAAGCAGAATTTAAAAATTCGCATACGTCCAAAGTTATCGTGTGAAGTAACAGCCGTTTGTATGTACGTACTAATATTGATAAGTTCCACTACGCGATCCCAATTAATAGTTCATATACCCGCGCCACACACACACACACTAGCATTTGTACACACGAAAGTATACCTGGTAGTATCCACACGCTTACGCCGGAAACTAGAAACAAACAAACACACACACACACACACACTCACAGGGACAGAGAGAGAGAAAGAGAATATCTTGTTGTACCTTTATACTGAATGCACCATTACTCACAAAATCAGTTAAAAAAGAAAAAAGAAAAAAGTTGTAAATGAAACTTTCAAAGATTGGTACCACTGCTGCGTGTCACACATAAGATTGTTCCATAATGATTGATTCGTAATATGATGTATATGGGTTTCTTAATGGTAGTATAACAAAATGCCTTCAAATTGACCACTAAATAAAAAGTGAAATTTATTTCTCAAATTTTGTAAAATCGAAGTCGGTGGGCATTATGGGAACAGTCTACAATAACAATATATGCAAATAAATATTAATATACTTCACGTTTTCCAGTGGGTGCAAGAAAGCTTCGAATAGTATTTGTTGCCAGAAGCATTAGCTGATGTAAATATATATATATATATATATATATATATATATATATATATATATATATATATATATATGTATGTATGTATGTATGTATATATATAATGCTTGTGTGTGAGCTTCCCCTTGATGAGTTTCTCGCTACGCCACTGTTAAATATTATAAAAAAATACAAAATGAGGGGGGAAAAGTGTTATGACGAGACGAGAAAGGCTCTTAGAGAATCAAAAGGAGACAAAAAAAACTTATTTAACACTTAAACCTTATTCAACATAATGAAAAATAGAGGAAAGGATACAAATATGGAATACCATTTACTAATTAAGTAATTGCTCATAACCAAAACTGAAAATATCAGCGATACAGCACTAAACAGTTATAATCGTCATATGAATAAGACTAAGATAGATACTGATGATTTACTGACAACATGTAATTTTTCTATTCAAGTAAATGGGTCTAAATATGGAATACTTGTAATAATATATTTACAAAAGTCAAAAATACAACATCCCCGTTCATATCCAGAACATTCTACGTGGCACCATAATTCACACATACGACACATCACTCATTGCTCTCCATGATTATCGTGTGAGAATTTTCCACCGCAAAAGAGACATTCTGAATCAGGGCTATTGAAGTGAACTTCATCTTCTGGCTAAGAAAAGTCTGCAGACGAGTCTTCGAAATTGATATCACATTCTTCTGATTAATCGGGAGAGCTCTCTTTGTGTCGTTTTAAACGCTTGTTTCTTTCCCCGATACATTGAGGTATCTGTGGGCTCATTGATACTGTTTGTCTTTATCCTATTATGTGATATATTGTTTATGATCTGGGTTTTGTCTTTCTGTTTGTTGCCTGTTGGGTTTCTTTTCTTCTGCTCTGTGGTCGAAGTGAGACGGTATGCGGTGTTATGCTATGCCGCCTCTGGGTTTTCACTGACGAAGACATACCGTCTATGTTTTTTAAGTGATCAAGACATACCGTCTCTGGTGTTTCAGTGATCAAGACATACAGTCACTGGAAAGTGAATGCTAAATACCTTTAATAAATCCATTTGTATACAAGTGATTGACGAAAAGCTTTGCACGTCAAAAATTTTATTTATTATATAGAAATAATTTCTAAGATGGCAATATCAACATTTTGTTTTCTTTTTCCTACTTTTTACTGTTAAAATCAGATGTGTACAAATAAATTTACGCCTTAGTCCTACACAAGGACTCGTATTAGTCATGGTGGAAAGACTATAAGGTGGATGCAATGCAGTGCTACATTCTTGTCGCTCTGGCGCATGACGTCATCTTGGTCGCAGACGTGGCCAACGAGAGACAGATGAGCTTTTAACAAGGCTCGCTCGCTGGTATCTCATACTATCATGTTCTAAAAATATATAGAAATAAATATGTATATACAAAACACCTCCAACAAAGGAATTGCAACAACATAGCTATTTCAAGTAAGAAGTAAAATACTAGGCGTAGGTGAAGACTATGTACGGGTGTTACAGCTATAGGGGAGAGGGACTGGTTGACGAACTGCATATAACTCTTTCATTAATTAACATAATGAGCTGTTGCTGCTGTCATAAAAGAGCGACCTATGGATGCAGCTGCTACCTTCATATGGAATTTGTAACTTGCGGATTATGGCGTCTATTAGATAAAGAGTGTTTTTGCCAGTCTGAAGTATTTTTTTCAGTTCTCCGTTACAACATCACAGAATCGTCACTACTTGGAGTACAGAGGTAAGTAATATGGCATTCTTTAGATCTGAACTTTGTTTTTATGGATATTCAAACAATAAAACGTAAATGCCAAACAATTGCTGAGTAATTACGACTTTGTTGCACAACATGGGCTTGGGGTTAGTTGGCGTATAGCATTTGGGGTTGGTTGGCAAGTGTGCCAAACAACCCCGTGTGGAATTTTATTTTATTTTATTTTTATTGTTACATTGTTTGTTTTATTGTTATGTTGTTTACAGTTCTACCAATCTTTTACTTTAATGTTATAGAATAGCATGCACGTATTGGATTACTGTCAAAATTTAGAAATCGAGATAAGACAGTGTGCCGGACTCTGAATTTTCCGAATAGGCCTAATTCTCAGGATCAAGAATATTTTGTATGTGCTCTTTTGTTACAAAAACAGAAGCCTAGCTATTGCTTTTTCTTTCTTTGTGGAAAGTAGGAAATAAACTGCATTTCTCGATAATTCAGCCAAAAACATATCTTAGTTTCTCTTAGCTACTTTGTCAACAGCGGGAAATGAACTACGTTTCTTGATAGTTTAGTTATTTTAATTACATTTTGAAATAATATGAAGAATTAACCTACACCAAATCATATTAAAACTGATGTGGTCTGATAATCTTGTAGGTTTTAATGTCATGACAACCAAGCTAGAAAGAAAGAAAGAATTTTTCATATTTCATAATGAGTAGTAGAAAATGGATCGATCTGGCTCAGTTTTAGCCAACTCACAAGCCCCTGGGAAAATGACCACCATGCACCGTGAGCCCACGGTCTTTTACGACCTCCATTTTAGGGGTGAATTCGTTCCCTTTTATGACCTCCATTTTAAGGGGTGACCTCGTTCTCTTTTATAATTACTTTTTCAACCCCTACGAACACATAGCAGAACATCGGACTACGTAACATAACGAACATACAGCAGAGCAGATTGAACTCGTTCCCTTTTATGAACACTTTTTAAGGGGTGAACTCGTTCCCTTTTTCAACCCCTATTTTAATTACGAACACAGCGAAGAGAAGATAACACTGACACTACGTAACACACAGCAGAGCAGATAATACATAAGAGTACATAACATAACAAGGGTGAACTCGTTCTCTTTTATGAGCATATTTTTCAACCCCTATTTTAACATAGGAGATAACACATAAGATTACGAACACATACAAGAGAAGATAACACATAACACTACGTAACACACAGCAGAACAGATAATACATAGCACAGCTAATAAAAGAACATGGCATATTTTCCAACCCTTATTTTAAGATAACAGAAATTACACTGACACTACGTAACACACAGCAGAACAGATAATACATAAGAATACGTAACACATAAGGGTGTATTCATTCTCTTTTATGAGCATATTTTCCAACTCCTATTTCAACATGACAGAGACTACGAAACATGGCGGACATAGCACAGGGGGTGTATTCATTTTCTCCACCCCTAATTGAACATAGCAGAACTAGTAAAAGAGTATGACTTATTTTTCAACCCTTATTTTACCATCACAGAGACTAGGAAACATGGCGGACATAGCACAGAGGGTGTATTCATTTTCTCCACCTCTAATTGAACATAGCAGAAATTACACTGAGACTACGTAACACACAACAACCTCCATTTTAAGGGTGTACTCGTTCTCTTTTTCAACCCCTATTTTAAGACAATGAATACCTATGTAACATAGCGATTCGATACGCTCTTTGAACCGTTTTGGATGAAACTCAGCATATGGGGGTTTTCGACCATGCTGATTACAAATATCATACTTATTTTTACCTGGATCTGATAGTTTATGTGGCATAGGCCCTTTCTATGACACTTAAAACCTAATAACTCAAAAACGAAGCAACGTATTGAGATGGTATTTCCACATTTAGTAATCGACCACCAACTACTACAAGTTCCAAAATAGTGGCCATCGAGGTCAAAGGTCAACATACTTAAAACCTAATAACTCGACAACTGAGCCATATATTGAGGTGCTGTTTTCAAATCTAGTAATTGGTCATCAACTAGTACAAGTTCCAAAATAATGACCATCGAGGTCAAAGGTCAACATACTTAAAACCTAATTACTCGACAACTGAGACACATATTGAAGTGCTGTTTCCAAATCTAGTAACTGGTCATCAACTACTACAAGTTCCAAAATAGTGGCCATCGAGGTCAAAGGTCAACATACTTAAAACCTAATAACTCGACAACTGAACCATATATTGAGGTGCTGTTTTCAAATCTAGTAATTGGTCATCAACTAGTACAAGTTCCAAAATAATGACCATCGGGGTCAAAGGTCAACATACTTAAAACCTAATAACTTTTAAATGGATCGACATACTGAAATGCTGTTTCCAAATCTAGTAATAGATCAGCAACTAGTACATGTTTAAAAAAGTACTGACTATCAAGGTCAAAGGTAAAATATTTAAGCCTTAATAACATGTAAACAGCGTGTCGGATAAAAAACTTGTGTGACCTATTCAGTTTTGTACCAAGCAGAAAAAGTGAAGAATGAATCAATTTGAGTGGTTTATTTGCTATTTTACTAACGAGGAATGCCATTTTGTACTACTCAAACAAACGAAGGAATAAATTTGTATTAACCTAAGAAAAGCGAAAAATGCTCATTTTAATTAAACGAATTAATAAATTTATACTAACTAGAAAAAAAGCGAAGAAGGACTATTTTGTACTACTCCAATAAACGAAGAAGTATTCAGTTTTGTACCAACTAGAAAAAACAGACCGAAGGAGGACCATGTTAACTATTTAAATAAACATAGGAATAAATTTGTACACCGAGGAAAAGCAAAGAACCAACCAACCAACTGGAAAAGTGAAGAAGAGCCACTTCAACAATCTTAGAATTTTATATCATTAGGTACTGTTTAAACAAACGAGAAATGACAATTTTAACTAGCTCAGAATTTATGTAACACAAGAACAAATTTGAATGTTCTGTTTTTGTATCAAACCAGAAAAAACCTAAGAAGGATCATTTAACAAGTTCATAATTTCTGTATTTTTTCGTGCTATTCAAGTGAAAGAAAGAAATAATTTGTGTCCTCAAGAATGAAAGTTCAATTTAACTAGCTGAGTATTTTATATCATCTTGTAGTATTTAAATATACGAAGAAATAAATTTGAGTGATCTATTCAATTTTGTACCAACAAGAAGTGCCATATTTAACTGGTTCAGAAAAAGGCGAAGAAGGGCTATTTTAACTAGCTGAGTTTTTTATGTCATTTTGTACTACTGAAATAAACGGTGGAGTATTTAGTTTTGTACCACCGAGAAAAAAGAAAGAAATCGTACCATTTTGGAGTATTCAAATAAACAAAGGACTTATAATTTGTATCAACTCTAAAAAGAACCATTTTTAACTAGCTGAGTATTTTATGCAACTGTGCATTATTTCAACAAACAAAGGAATAAATTTGTATGAGTCGGAAAAAGCAAAATGTACCATTTTATATCATTTTGAACTAGTCAAATAAACAAAGGAATAGAGAAAAACCGAAGATGGATCATTTTAACTAGCTGAGTATTTTATACCATTTTGTACTACTCAGATCTTTATACCATTTTGTGCCATTTAAAGAAATGAATATATACATACGGATGTTCTATTTCCTTTTGTACCAACGAGAACCATTTTTAACAGGCTTAGATTTTTATGCCTTTTTGTAATATTTGTACTAAACAAAGGAATAAATTTGTAATAACCACAAAAAGCGAAATCTCATTTCCAGGCCATGTTTTACTATTTAAACAAACGAAGAAAGCGAACATGAACTCAGAATTTTATATCATTTTGTAATACTCAAATTTGGATGGATTATTTAGTTTTGTACCATGCAGAAAAAAGGAAACAAAGGTATAAATTTACACTGATCAGAAAAGCGAAGACATTTATTGAGGTGTCCTATTTCCTTTTGTACCAACGAGAACCATTTTTAACTGGCTTAGAATTTTATGCCTTTTTGTAAAATTTGTATCAAATCGAAAAAAGCAAGGAAATACCATTTTTAAATAGCTCAGCATGTTATAACTTTTTGTGTTTTTGGTCTACCCAATTTCTTGACCATATTGTACTATTTAAACAAACAAAGGAATAAATTGGTGTGACCTATTCACTTTTGTTACAAGCAGAAAGAGGAAAGAATAAATTTCGGTGACCTAATCAGTTTGTACTAAGCAGAAAAAAGCGAAGAAGGTAAAATTTAAATAGCTCAGTATTTATAACGAAGGAATAAATTTGGGTGTTCTACAGAAGAAAACGGGGAAGGGCCATTTTATTTAATTTTGTAGTACTCAAAATATACAAAGATATAAATTTGTGTGACCCATTCAGTTTTGTACTAAGCAGAAAATATGTTGGTTTTTGTGCTCTACAAATAAACAGAGGAAAAGCAAAGAGAGACCATTTTATGTGTCTTTTGTAACGAAGAAACAATCCTGCTGCGAGTAGATCAATATGACATTATTGCGACTTTCATTTTCGAATACATACGGATTAAGCCACTATGGCAAAAAATACTACTCTCTCCTTATGCTTTAGAAACCCGCTAGTAGGGCGTCGATTCAGTAATCCATATTGGAGTATACCTTTTATACAACAAAACAAGCTTCTTAGCCCCACTCCAGAAATTAGAAAACAAATTCTTTCTTCTACGGTCTTCGGCAGCAAGATTCGATTCTCTCGATCTTCTGCTTTATCCTGCAACTTCAATAAGCATCTGTAAATATTGTTTGATGTGTAAAATTGGATCCACTCATCAGTATAGTGGATAAAGATAATTGCTTCCCATCTCGTAATACCCTGTAAACGCTTGTGTGGACAATGAAGAAAATCAATTAGATAGTTGTAAATTTTAATGGAAGAATTACCTGTATTCTATCTAAGACAATCTACACCCACGGAATCATCGTTATTACAAATAGTGTTAATAGGCATGTTTGTAGATGTTCTGAAATTTTTCTATTGGCACATCCTAGTACTTCTTAATTATATCTTCCAAATACTGTACACCTCTTGCCCATTTAATTTAGCCTTAAATCTGAGAAATTGGATCGTATAAATGTGTTCGTAGAATGGCGGTATAATTGGTTCGCCACTAACAAATTGTTATCTTTACTTAATAACTTTCTTAGAGATCATTATTGCTGGTAGACTACAATGCACCTTTAAAACCTACTCTCATTGGAAAAATAAACTGCACTATTACAGACTATTATAAGTACAGTATCGAAGTCTACTCCAACTAAGCACAAGGAGAAAGTAGTATTTTTTTTGCCATAATGGATTATTCTGTATGTATAGCTTTATTGTGAGAAAAACCATTTGTTATTTTTTTTCACCAAGTTTCCAAATACCGCGAGGTCCAACAGATAGGTATCAGGAGATACCGCAAAAAGGCCAGTTTTACCACATCGTGTAAAGCAACCAAGTAAATCTGCAATCTGGATACTTGGCCTGAACTCGCTCACATGATTCCAGAACTTTAATAACTCATCCAAAGTGTCCTGCGTTCCCCCATAGCGAAAGAAAGCTGTCACAGTATAACTATTACCCTTAGTTTTCATGGCAAAAAAGGTAGCTGATTGGAAAAGAGAACTGTGTGCAGTTAAACGAGTAACCAACGACAAAAAGTCTATCTTAATATCTACCTGCGATAAATGCTTAACAAATTCTATCATATACCATTTGTTATAGCGACTATTAAACAAATATCTATCCATCAAATAATTGTCTACCACATCGTTATAGTGGGCATTGTGCTCAACAAAACATGGGTGTATACCATTATTCAACAGAAAATATCTAACTGTAGACCTAGAATAAGCGGGGCGACCATTACGTTGTACCACAGGGAAATGAAAAACTTCGGCCATTGTAATGCACACAACCAAGTATGTGTTAAAGGTTTTAGTCGTTAATACAAAATAAAGAAGCCAACAAAACTAAATATTCTACACCTTTTCGGTGGTACTAACTAGTACAAAATACTTAAATTGATACAATGGTACAACACTAAATTCCCAGCTGGTACAAAATAAAATATTCCATTCAAATTTTTTTTTCGGTACAAAACTAAATTCCGTACATATGCCACTCAAATTCATTTATTCTTCCTTTTGACCTCTAAAATAATAATAATAATGATTTAAAATTTAATTTTCCATTTTTTCACTCTCTCCTTATCTCTACTTAATTAAAAACTTTCGTTTCTACTAATACTGTATTTACCCATATGGAACTGTCTCAAAATTATCTCTTCGTTTTCTTTTACTAGATGGGGATAATTTCCAAGTAAAGTTGCAGGATAAAGCAGAAGATCGAGAGAATCGAATCTTGCTGCCGAAGACCGTAGAAGAAAGAATTTTTTTCTAATTTCTGGAGTGGGGCTAAGAAGCTTGTTTTGTTGTATAAAAGGTATACTCCAATATGGATTACTGAATCGACGCCCTACTAGCGGGTTTCTAAAGCATAAGGAGAGAGTAGTATTTTTTGCCATAGTGGCTTAATCCGTATGTATTCGAAAATGAAAGTCGCAATAATGTCATATTGATCTACTCGCAGCAGGATTGTTTCTTCGTTACAAAAGACACATAAAATGGTCTCTCTTTGCTTTTCCTCTGTTTATTTGTAGAGCACAAAAACCAACATATTTTCTGCTTAGTACAAAACTGAATGGGTCACACAAATTTATATCTTTGTATATTTTGAGTACTACAAAATTAAATAAAATGGCCCTTCCCCGTTTTCTTCTGTAGAACACCCAAATTTATTCCTTCGTTATAAATACTGAGCTATTTAAATTTTACCTTCTTCGCTTTTTTCTGCTTAGTACAAACTGATTAGGTCACCGAAATTTATTCTTTCCTTTTTCTGCTTGTAACAAAAGTGAATAGGTCACACCAATTTATTCCTTTGTTTGTTTAAATAGTACAATATGGTCAAGAAATTGGGTAGACCAAAAACACAAAAAGTTATAACATGCTGAGCTATTTAAAAATGGTATTTCCTTGCTTTTTTCGATTTGATACAAATTTTACAAAAAGGCATAAAATTCTAAGCCAGTTAAAAATGGTTCTCGTTGGTACAAAAGGAAATAGGACACCTCAATAAATGTCTTCGCTTTTCTGATCAGTGTAAATTTATACCTTTGTTTCCTTTTTTCTGCATGGTACAAAACTAAATAATCCATCCAAATTTGAGTATTACAAAATGATATAAAATTCTGAGTTCATGTTCGCTTTCTTCGTTTGTTTAAATAGTAAAACATGGCCTGGAAATGAGATTTCGCTTTTTGTGGTTATTACAAATTTATTCCTTTGTTTAGTACAAATATTACAAAAAGGCATAAAAATCTAAGCCTGTTAAAAATGGTTCTCGTTGGTACAAAAGGAAATAGAACATCCGTATGTATATATTCATTTCTTTAAATGGCACAAAATGGTATAAAGATCTGAGTAGTACAAAATGGTATAAAATACTCAGCTAGTTAAAATGATCCATCTTCGGTTTTTCTCTATTCCTTTGTTTATTTGACTAGTTCAAAATGATATAAAATGGTACATTTTGCTTTTTCCGACTCATACAAATTTATTCCTTTGTTTGTTGAAATAATGCACAGTTGCATAAAATACTCAGCTAGTTAAAAATGGTTCTTTTTAGAGTTGATACAAATTATAAGTCCTTTGTTTATTTGAATACTCCAAAATGGTACGATTTCTTTCTTTTTTCTCGGTGGTACAAAACTAAATACTCCACCGTTTATTTCAGTAGTACAAAATGACATAAAAAACTCAGCTAGTTAAAATAGCCCTTCTTCGCCTTTTTCTGAACCAGTTAAATATGGCACTTCTTGTTGGTACAAAATTGAATAGATCACTCAAATTTATTTCTTCGTATATTTAAATACTACAAGATGATATAAAATACTCAGCTAGTTAAATTGAACTTTCATTCTTGAGGACACAAATTATTTCTTTCTTTCACTTGAATAGCACGAAAAAGTACAGAAATTATGAACTTGTTAAAATGATCCTTCTTAGGTTTTTTCTGGTTTGATACAAAAACAGAACATTCAAATTTGTTCTTGTGTTACATAAATTCTGAGCTAGTTAAAATTGTCATTTCTCGTTTGTTTAAACAGTACCTAATGATATAAAATTCTAAGATTGTTGAAGTGGCTCTTCTTCACTTTTCCAGTTGGTTGGTTGGTTCTTTGCTTTTCCTCGGTGTACAAATTTATTCCTATATTTATTTAAATAGTTAACATGGTCCTCCTTCGGTCTGTTTTTTCTAGTTGGTACAAAACTGAATACTTCTTCGTTTATTGGAGTAGTACAAAATAGTCCTTCTTCGCTTTTTTTCTAGTTAGTATAAATTTATTAATTCGTTTAATTAAAATGAGCATTTTTCGCTTTTCTTAGGTTAATACAAATTTATTCCTTCGTTTGTTTGAGTAGTACAAAATGGCATTCCTCGTTAGTAAAATAGCAAATAAACCACTCAAATTGATTCATTCTTCACTTTTTCTGCTTGGTACAAAACTGAATAGGTCACACAAGTTTTTTATCCGACACGCTGTTTACATGTTATTAAGGCTTAAATATTTTACCTTTGACCTTGATAGTCAGTACTTTTTTAAACATGTACTAGTTGCTGATCTATTACTAGATTTGGAAACAGCATTTCAGTATGTCGATCCATTTAAAAGTTATTAGGTTTTAAGTATGTTGACCTTTGACCCCGACGATCATTATTTTGGAACTTGTAGTAGTTGATGACCAGTTACTAGATTTGGAAACAGCACTTCAATATGTGTCTCAGTTGTCGAGTAATTAGGTTTTAAGTATGTTGACCTTTGACCTCGATGGCCACTATTTTGGAACTTGTAGTAGTTGATGACCAGTTACTAGATTTGAAAACAGCACCTCAATATATGGCTCAGTTGTCGAGTAATTAGGTTTTAAGTATGTTGACCTTTGACCTCGATGGTCATTATTTTGGAACTTGTACTAGTTGATGACCAATTACTAGATTTGAAAACAGCACCTCAATATATGGCTCAGTTGTCGAGTTATTAGGTTTTAAGTATGTTGACCTTTGACCTCGATGGCCACTATTTTGGAACTTGTAGTAGTTGGTGGTCGATTACTAAATGTGGAAATACCATCTCAATACGTTGCTTCGTTTTTGAGTTATTAGGTTTTAAGTGTCATAGAAAGGGCCTATGCCACATAAACTATCAGATCCAGGTAAAAATAAGTATGATATTTGTAATCAGCATGGTCGAAAACCCCCATATGCCTAGTTTCATCCAAAACGGTTCAAAGAGCGTATCGAATCGCTATGTTACATAGGTATTCATTGTCTTAAAATAGGGGTTGAAAAAGAGAACGAGTACACCCTTAAAATGGAGGATGTTGTGTGTTACGCTGCTATGTTCAATTAGAGGTGGAGAAAATGAATACACCCCCTGTGCTATGTCCGCCATGTTTCGTAGTCTCTGTCATGTTGAAATAGGGGTTGGAAAAGAGAACGAATACACCCTTGCTATGTTTCATATTCTTATCTGTTCTGCTGTGTGTTACGTAGTGTTATGTGTTATCTTCTCTTCTTTGTGTTCGTAATTTCTGCTATATTAAAATAAGGGTTGATAAAGGGAATGAGTTCACCCCCTAAAAATGGGCTCGTAAAAGAGAACGAATACACCCCCTTAAAAGTGCTCGTAAAAGGGAACGAATTCACCCCTAAAATGGAGGTCGTAAAAGGCCGTGGGCTCACGGTGCACGGTGGTCATTTTCCCAGGGGCTTGTGAGTTGATTAAAACTGATCCAGATCGATACCAGTATTATAGGTAATAAAATAGTTCCATATAAACCTGTGGCTTCAATAGCTGATAATGCACCAATAGAATTTGTAGTCCCCGGTCATGGGGATGACTATATTGACTTACCGCACACAATGTTATATGTTAAAGGTAAAATTACTAAATCAGATGGTTCTAATTTAACTTCTGCCGATAAGAAAATCGGCCCTGTAAATGATTTTCTCAATGCAATGTTCAGTGAATTGCAAGTATATTTAAATAATCAACTTATTTCCTACTCTTCACATACATATCCATATCGATCGTATATTGAAAAACTACTAAATTATAATGCTGAAGCTAAAACAACGCATCTTCAAACATCAATGTGGTTTAAAGATACTGCAGGGCATATGGACAGTGTGGCCGATGCTAATGTAGGATTTAAACAACGTTTTCTTCTCACTGCTTTAAGTCAGTCATTTGAACTATTGGGTTATATTCATGCTGATATATTTAATCAGGAGAAATTTTTACTGAATGGTGTACAATTGCGTATTAAACTAATTCCAGCTAAACCTACATTTTGTCTAATGGGCGACGCAGATGCTGATGGAAAAGTTGTAATTACAGATGCAACATTGCTTGTGAAAAAGGTTGATGTATCACCAGCAGTTAAAATAGCACAAAATAAAGTATTACAAAATCCTAAATTTAGAGTAAAATATCCTATAACAAAAGTGCAAGTGAAGACTGAAACGCTGCCACAAGGAATTATGGATAGTACACTTCCAGATCTGTTTTCAGGCATAGTGCCTAAACGTATTATTATTGGTTTTGTTAGTAATACTGCTTTTAATGGTAATTATCAAACAAATCCATTCAATTTTCAACATTTTAGTATGTCATTTTTTACATTGTATGTTGATGGAAATCCAATACCCTTCAAACCTTTACAGCCAGATTTTGATAATAAGCTATATGTACAAGCATATTCTACGTTATTTACAGGTTCAGGTATTTATTATTCTAATCAAGGTAATGATATTTCACTCGCTGAATATCCTAATGGTTATACTCTACTGGTGTTTGATTTAACTCCTGATTCAAGCGCAAGTGCTGCATTTCATACTAGTCCACAACGGCAAGGAAGTGTACGTTTAGAGGTTCATTTTAAAGAAGCACTGCCATCTCCTGTAACAACAATTATTTATGGTGAATTCTCTTCAGAATTAGAAATTGATTTCCAGAGAAAAATATATATTAATTAAAGAAAATGTTAAATACAATTGAGCTTTATGAAGCATTACAACAAAATTTGCCTAAAGATCATTTTATTGGTGTATATGCTGCTGATGAGTTACCTTTGTTTATTCATACATTTCCAGCCGCCATAATTATAAACACTGATTCTAGTGATAAGCCTGGTGAACATTGGGTTGCTGTTTATATATCTAATATGTGTGTGGGAGAGTATTTCGATAGCTATGGTATACCTCCCTATATACAACATCATATAAGGTTTTTAAAACGAAACTGTATTATACATGGAATAATAGACGTATTCAAGGTGATTTATCTCAATTTTGTGGACATTACTGTTTCCTATATTTAGCATGTCGTGCATCTGGTTATTCGATGCAGGATTTTTTAAACAAATTCTCACTCACTACTATTGATGCTAATGATATTATGCTTTATTCATTTATGAGAGTATGATGATGTTATTTTTTTAAACTCCGCCATTGCCGGTCCCAAGCCCTGGATGAGAAAGGAGGAGGGTTGGGGGTGTTGCTACCCCCGTAAAAGAAAATAATGTTCGGTTGGAAACGAGTTCACCCTGCTATGTTACGTATTCTTATGTCATTTCTGCTATGTTAAAATAAGGGTTGGAAAAGAGAACGAGTTCACCCCTAAAATAAGCCATGCTCTTTTATTAGCTGTGCTATGTGCTATGTTAAAATAGGGGTTGAAAAAGGGAACGAGTTCAATTTGCTCTTCTGTATGTTCGTTATGTTACGTAGTCTGATGTTCTGCTGTTTGTTCATAGGGGTTGGAAAATGTGCTCGTAAAAGAGAACGAATACACCCCTTCTATGTTTCATATTCTTATCTGTTATCTGTTCTGCTGTGTGTTACGTAGTCTCAGTGTAATTTCTGAAATAAACCATGTTCTTTTATTAGCTGTGCTATGTAATTTCTGCTATGTTAAAATAGGGGTTGGAAAAGGGAACGAGTTCACCCCTAAAAATGGAGGCCTGCTATGTTAAAATAAGCCATGCTCTTTTATTAGCTGTGCTGTGTTCAACTGCTGTGTGTTCGTAATCGAGTCCACCCCTATTCTCTGCTATGTTCGTTATGTTCGCCCCTGCTATGTTTCGTAGTCTCTGTCTGATGTGCTATGTAGTCTGATGCTAAGGGGTTGAAAAAATGTGCTCATAAAAGAGAACGAGTTCACCCCTGGCTCTGTTATAATAGGGGTTGAAAAATATGCTCATAAAAGGGAATGAATACACCCCTAAAATGGAGGTCGTAAAAGACCGTGTGTAATTTCTGCTATGTTAAAATAAGCCATTCTCTTTTATTAGCTGTGCTATGTATTATCTGTTCTGCTGTGTGTTCATAATCTCAGTGTAATTTCTGCTATGGTAAAATAGGGGTTGGAAAATAAGCCATGCTCTTTTATTAGCTGTGCTATGTGCTATGTTAAAATAGGGGTTGAGTACACCCTTGTTATGTTACGTATTCTTATCTGTTATCTGTTCTGCTGTATGTTACGTAGTGTTATGTGTTATCTTCTCTTCTATGTGTTCGTAATTTCTGCTATATTAAAATAAGGGCTCATAAAAGGGAATGAGTTCACCCCCTAAAATGGGCTCGTAAAAGAGAACGAATACACCCCCTAAAAAGTGCTCGTAAAAGGGAACGAATTCACCCCTAAAATGGAGGTCGTAAAAGGCCGTGGTCTCACGGTGCAAGGTGGTCATTTTCCCAGGGGCTTGTGAGTTGATTAAAACTGGCTCAGGTCTGAGCCAGATCGATCCATTTTCTACTACTATAATGCTGATTCTTTTAAATGTTGTGAATAAAAGTCATTTCAAAATTCAAATAGCCTACTTCATTGCAATATATATAATAGAATTTAGAAAAATAACATTTATTTCTAATAAATATAATTTTTGTTTGTGTATTACTATATTTAAAAAGTATGCCAACTAGCCCTACAATATCAACCAACCAGCCCCTTACTAGGGGTCGGTTGGCATACTCCATTTCAAAAGAAAGAAAATTTATTTCTCGTAAACTGTACGCAACAAAACAAAAACAAAAATTGAATTTATTAGAGGAAACATTGGTCTGTCCGTACACATCCATTACATTGCAATACAGTGCACCATCTGCTCATAACAAAATAAAAAATGGAAAGTTCACCAAGCAGCCCCGGTCTCCCCTACTACAAAACATATACACCATAAAATTACATAATCTTCTTTATTTTCTTAATAAGTTTTCTCTTTTCTGTCCCGTGGACTAAAGAAGGCAAACGATAAATGCAAGTGAATGATTATGTGGAATTTGGCGGAATGAGAATCCGGGAGTACCCCGAGAAACTCACGGACACGATGTTGTCCACCACAAACTCACTTGACCGGGAAGTGAACCAGTACCCCTTGCACCAGAGGTGAGCGTTCTGTCACTGAGCCACAGTGCTTCCTTGATTGTTCAAGAATCTACCATATTTTAAAATTTACCAGTCATTCTTAATTTTGTAATTCTGGAGGGTCCCCCTAAATATGTATATATACCCTATAATTATCCAAGGTTATGATTAAAATGAACAAAAATTTCAAAATCTGAGAGTAAACATGTCCCGACAATGTCGCCCTGACATGGTAGATGGATACTTTATTATCTTGATCTAATACATCGTTATATATCTTTGTAACCGTTAATCGTTATTACGAACTTTCCATTCGTTAGTTAATTTGAAGTGCAATGTTCCGTTTCAGCACCGAGGCTACAAGGAATGCAGACCCCCCAGGATGAAATGGGATTTGAACTACTTTAACACGTTCAATGCTCCCCATATGCGTAACTTGAGGGAGGTAAGCACCCTAGATCATCGTGCCTCCCTTCTCAAGTTACATGCCTGCCTCCCTGGGAAAATTTTTGTTCCAATATCTTATATAGAAGAAAATGATGATAGAAATTATCACCTCTGTCGCTCCCCCTCCCTCATGATTTCGAATCCGGGTCTTACCTCGAAGTTCGTCTTTTTACACCGTACTATTGGATTTTTGTACACAGAAACAACACAAGCTACTGTAGTCCTATATACCACTATTATATACTATTAATACTAAAACGAAACTACATAATAAAATCGTGTTTATAGAATTTCATTTAACATTGCATTTATTTATTATTTTTATGTAAAACTTACTATATTTTAGGTTTATTTTGTCCTGTCGCCTGCAAGCTAAAATCCATTTCTGGAAACATTTCCCCTGTTCTTGAGGAAATCTAAAGTGTTTTATATTAGTTCCCTTAGTTTTTCTTTAATAATTACTACAGCCGTACACTGCACAGTTAGGCATTCTCAATATCATTTAACAGAACAAAGTAACAAAGAATTTCCACTTGTCACTTAATGCCGCGCCTTTTCCCGTTGTCCCTTGCAACCCAGATGACGTCACAGCTACGACAGCGCTCCAGGCGACAAGCGCATGCAACCACCTTGTAGTCTTTCCACCATGGTATTGGTTACACTGGCGCAAATCCCGGAGAAATGAGGAGAACATGTCCCCTCCAATCTTGGAACTGGGGGGACAGTCCCCCCAATAATCCGATTTGAAATATGTTTTTTGGAGAGAAATGTGATGACTTGTGTCCGATTGCCACAAAGGAAAGTGAGATGAAATTCGTGTCCCCCAGAATAAGCCTCAAATCTGCCAATCTCCCAATGTTGAATACAACTCTGCTCCCCTGATCCTCCACAGCATTGTTTTTAAACTTCATATGGAAACGATCTTACCCGTGCCCCCAATGTTGAAGACAGATTTGCGCCGCTGGCTGTAACAAAAGGAAACAAAGCTTCAAACAAAACATAACTTCTTTTAGAACTCATAAATGTATACTCTCAATTTAGCACCTTATGGATTGCATGAATCTATGTAGAACAGAAGCTGCTGAAATAATAAATTGCTTAAAACAAACAAACAAACAAAAAAAAAAAAGCTGCTTTGTTCCAACTTTGAATGTTTAAAATATATACTACTACTACTAATAATACTAAATCATTCAATTCTTAAATAGTATCTACATGTTTTAAAACACTAATGTTGGAGAAATATGAAGATAACTGTTACATTTACATAAACATCCAGGCATCTTTCGGGAATTAGCCGGGCCTGAAAAGATGCCAATTGATTGTATATTGGATGAAGGCATGTCTGTAAGATACAAAACATAAAGGGAAAATAAAAGAAAATAGTATGAAATAAAATTATGGAATGCCATTCCATATTTATCACCCTTTTGGTATTCCATATATGTATCCTCGCCATCTTGGAACGTCAGATATTGTAGCAATGTACAAAACACTTCAACTCTTTTCTGTTTTGTACGAAAATGATCGTTGACATTTGCCGAAATTCAAAATGCAAAATGACAACTTCATTAAGAATAAAATTTACTCCACTGAAAACTTACCTACAGAAAACTCAGAAACCAGAAAAAACTATCAACAGCTGGATCAAACTGGCTCCTTCATCAAACACTTCCTACTCAGGTGTGGCGTAATATTCGTAGCTCTATAACAGTCTGCACATATCACGCCTACGCGGCAGCACCATACATCTGCTATAGGCTGGTATTCCATATTAGTAGTACTATTCCATATTTCTGTCCCTTCCTCTATCTTGAATCTAAACAAAGCCTGAATCAAATCTTATAACTGGGAAGTCACAAGGATTATTAAATCTTTAAGAATTATTTTGTTTAGATTTCAATCAACAATTCTGAAAGTTTATTTTCTCAAGCTTTCCACAAAAATAATGACGAGTGACTGGACATGCACTCAAATGTTTATACAGATATTATTTTTATAACGTAAAATAGCAAATTTGCATTTATCAAGCTCTAATAGATAGGCTATTCTGCGTATACAGAACACCAAAAGAAATTTAAAATATTTGGAGTGTGGAGATCAGCAAGGGCGGATAGGCCCACCGTAATACCGCGACAATCCCGGTAGGCCCCCTGCCAATAATAAATTAATGAGGCCCAATGATGGAATTATATTGTACTTAATTTCCATGCCCCATTTGGTATGACAATTTTCCGACTTTTGACCATTGATCATTACATTTTTTCTGAATGTCAAGGGTCCTTGAAATGCATTTTAGTACTCAGAAGTCTTAAAGTCTTTTTGAATGTTGTAATTTCAGGATGTACGAAAAAAGAAAGTAACTGAGAAAATGTATTTTAGTAGGTAAAGTTTATGTGCTACAAGAAAATATTTCAAATCTAAATAGATAGTTGCTTCTGAAACTGATCAATACATATATTTTTTTTAATGCATAGCACTTCTTAAGACTTAAAATTGCGCTTTGTATTACGTGAGACGAGGGCTGTAGCCACAGGAGGAAGGTGGGATTCCCCTCCGAAATTCCTGAAACGATAGAAAAATGGATGGAGAGAAAAGGAAAGAACGTAGAAAAGAGAAAACTCTAGAAAATTAGAGAATAACGATTATGTTAGATGTAAATATTCGATTCTTTAGAATCCTGCCATTGCACTCATCCGGCAAAAGGCAATGACAGACCACTGTCGGTGTTCATCTTGCCTAGGGACTGCAAGGTAAAAAACTAGTCCCCCGGCTGAACAGTCATCATCACTACTTTAAAGTTTTCATCATTGCTTTAAAATCAATTGAGTAAATTAAACATTTATAGGACAATAAATAACCATTTTGCAGTAGTTTAAGAGCAGCTGAAATTAAACATTAACTGAGTGTGCCGTGTTTATTAGAGGGTCATATTTAAGAATGGATGTATGAAGAAACAAGCGTGATGTAAGACGACTGAACATAATTGGGGAAACAAGATGGAGGACAAAAGATGCTGCAGTACAAAAGGTATTTGGCTAATTCTCGGATCTCAGAAATGCATTTTATGTCCAGTTAATCTGCGCATTGAAGGAAATAGCATCTACAAGAATATTAGACCTGAAACTAGACATAAAGCAGCACAGCTTGCAGAATAACTCCTATAAAGCAATACTTACTGCTAAAGTATTTGTTTGCATCTTTGAAGAAACATCTCTGTCGAAGTATCTATAGCCAAGTAGTGTTGACATATTACAGACTTACAGAAAGCTACATACATTAATTTCCAAACTTGATGAATATCAGTTGGATTTTAAATTCATTGTAAATGCTGTTACAGCGTTTGCTGAACGGGCAAATAATGCATTCGTCACTATGGAAATCAGTGTGCGAATTAGATAATCTATATTGGGGGGGATAAAATTAGGCCAAAGGACATAGTCTGAAGGTTCAAATTTCAAAATGAGACAATAAATGCCTTACCCCATATATATATATATATATATATATATATATATATATATATATATATATATATGTGTGTGTGTGTGTGTGTGTGTGACATCTGTAATAAATAAGAGATTTATTAATTTAATAAATCTACCGACAATAACTATGCACATATATATTGTCTGACATACACACACCCCACTAAACCTTTCTGAACGTGTTTTAATGTTGTACTCACTCTTGTCCCCGTAGCTCTCTAAGGTTCATTTAGTTAATAATTCGGCTCGAGCGATAGCCATGATCACAAGCATATGTTAATTTTTCTACTCATATTGAAAGCTTCCACTTTGCCTTACTACATACAGGTTGCGAAAAGAAACCTACTTCAGTCTTGTGAAAACCACTAAAATTATCAGTTAAACCAGACTTTTTTTTTTTTTTTAAGAAAATCTAGATATTAGCCTATCAAATAAGAAATGGATTGTTGCTTGTCCCGATTTCTCACATCAAGGTCAAATCGAAGGCCAAATATTTAAAATCTCTCAATTCAAATTTCGAGCTTGTGCTTCTACTTCCCGCTGAAGCTGTGCTCATCACGACTTTTTTTCTCCAAATATCCATTCCGTGATGCGCACGGAAAGTCAACACTTAAAAATTACTTTACTGTTAGGTTGAAGATGAGTTGATTCACTATGGGCTACGTTATTCAAATCAAGTAAAACATTACACTGAAGTTTTTCAGACAACATTAATTGCGTGGACAGCAAACTGTACAGCGAAAGATGGAAAAATGAAGGGTTAACTTAAAAAAAAAAAAAAAAAAAAAGACACGGACAATGACACGGAGAACCAGTCGTATTAACAAATGCTGAAACAAATCTTGAATTATTCGCTTATTCACTTAAAAATCACCTTCATTAACATGTCTGCTCACTAGGAGCGTATCCCCCAGCGTGTACGTTAACATATACTTACGAGAGAATACCTATATCTCAGATTTTGAGTACAGTTTCAAATGTTCATTTCTGTAAACTGTAAAAGCAGTGATTACTATGCTAATTATCACAAATTAAATGCAACTTTTGAGTTGCATACACACAAACTACTAGGGAATGAAGACCATGTGCTAACAAAGAGTACACATGGAAAATGAAATAACATGTTATAACAAAAATTAAAATAAGATGATAATCGATACAAATATAGAGGATGAATATGACATATCCGAACTTCGCCAAGTATGGTAGAAGAAGCTATTTGTTTACTTCTTCTTGGCCAACCGCTAAGAACATTTATAAATCTATATGTGGATTTGTTATACGCAATTAGTACATTCAAATTCACAAACGATGACGAACTGAAGGGTACGAAGGTACAGTTGCAAGTAACAACCGTAGTCATAATAATATAGTTCTACTAAACAACGTTGAAAATAGTGGGTAAATAGGTGGTAAGTAGAAATGACCAAAACTGAACAGTTTACATCGATCATTTCGAAATACAGCTAGAAGATTAAATTTACAAGAAATAACAAAAATCAGTGAAATTTGGAGTTATACTAAGCATAGTTTGAGGGGGAAAGCGAGCGGTGGGGATACTTCAGCTGACTTCTTTGGGGGGGAACAAAATGTGATTGAGGGGGAAAATCCCCCTCATCCCCCCCGGTAATTCGCACCCTGATGGAAATTGATGTAGTGGTTTCGATTGATTTGCCAGAAGTTCGTTCATGGAAACGCAAGAAGCTTCTCCAGGGCGAAAGTGAAGATAAGGTCGTTAGTAATTTGCTTAGAAAGTATGAAACTGAGGTGTACAATGTGATTCTAGACACATTAGCAACTAGCTTAAAAATCTGCTTCAAAGATCACAGTACTCAATGAGCCGATATATTGTGCTTAGATCCAAAACTTTTAACCTTGTAAAAGAATTTCCAGAAATAGCGCTGGAAAATGTTATTATTGTGCAGAAATATAGTCCGGAAGATAGTTAACAGTCTCTAAGAGAAGAGTTAGTGAACTTTTTGAGTACCCAAAGTCAGACGAATTGTCTGAGGGAGAAAACTGTAAGTGCTGACGATGGAGAAAGATGTAGTGATTCACAGTCATCAGGTATTTATAGGAAACAATGTTTCACCAATAATAAAACAAAACCATATTCTAAAAACTGTCCTGATTGCTGTTATTTAGTCCTTAAGAAATAATTATAATTTGTACACAAATGTCTTTCTTGGGCTCTTTTTTGCTTACAAAGTTATACTTACTTTGTCTGTTACTTAAGTTCCTTGCGAAAGAAACTGCTCCAGGTTGAAATTGATGAAAAGTGGATTAAGAAGTACTTTCTTCCAAAAATACTTGGAAACATTTATGTTTATGGCAATTGAAAGGGACATTTTGATAAACCTTGAAACTGATAACATAGATCATTTTACAACAATGCAAAATTTTGCCAAAGATGTTATTTTTAGGAAAATCTCTATTGTACTGTAATGTTTCTATTCTACATTGTTCTTAGTTATTTACATTGTCTTCAAAGTTGTGTATTGTTTTCAAATTTAAAAATGTGTAATAAGGAAACGTTGGAAGCTGAAATTTGTGTTTCTTAAACAAGAACACAAGTTGCAGTTTGGAAACCGTTCATAAATACTAATATTCTTGTGAATGAGTTGTGGAGAGTCGGAGGCCCCTTATTACAGTATCCCCGGGCCCCGGTTGTAGTACCTATACGCCCCTGGAGATCAGTCAGAGGCACAGTAAAAGAAGTTTCTCCATTTGAAAGTCCTAGAAGAGACACCAACTTTGTTCTAGCAGATTGCATGTTTGCAGTAGTAGATAATGTTGTGATCGCCATTATTGAAAAAAAAAAAAAAATGCGAATTGATAAGGGGATGCTAGGAATCCCCATCTGATGAAACTTTATCCCACCTTGGAGAAAAAATTATTATCCCTGATAGGGATACTTTCTTCACATCTGGATTCTTTTTTTCTAATGGTCATGAAGATAGAAACAAGGAACGACTTTCATTATGTGTAACCAAACTAAAAAGCATATTTATTTGAGTGAAGACAGCTTATGAAATACCTCGCTCTCAATCTTTTTGTAGTTGCTAGACTCACACATTTCTGTTTATGGAATATCTATCTATTCATGTGCAAAATTAGTCTTTTTGCCAGGAGCAAACTATAGAGGCTCGCATAGGGTGGAAAGGTAACCTAATGTTTATGTCCGCAACTGCAATTCCTGGAAAATCATCCTTGTATACCGTGTCAATGTCACAACAAAAGGGTTGATGATTTAGTTTTACCAAAAAGCATATATATATATATATATATATATATATATATATATATATATATATATATATATATATATTGATAATAATAACATTAATAATAATAATAATAATAAATGTTATACCTGTTAGAAGAATTGTTCGCATAATACTCTATACGAACTCTAACAAGAATCAGTGGCGGCTTTAGCGGGTAAGCCGGGTAAGCGCGAGCCTACCCCAAAATTTTGAAAACTATATAAACGTTAAAAAATAAGATAAAGAGTAAATACATTTTTCACTATTTATGTTAATGTTAGATAATTATTTAACAAATAACCTCAACCAGTACTGTAAAAGTAATTTCCTACTGTCATTAATCAATCAAATGTGTATATTAATCCATAAGCGGGGGAGAGCACTTAACCAAAATTAAAATCCTGAAGCCATCCCTGATAAGAATTGTTCGTATTAGAGTATTTATTTATTTATTTTTGTGTTGAGTGTGTGGATTCGTGTGAGTGAAATGCACCTTACTCTGAATAATATATTGTATTTGCACACTGCAAAAAATAAAACACATTGTGACGATTTTTCTCAAGAAAGCAAGAAAAATGTCAAACTGTGTTCAAAAGCTAATCTTACTGTGTCCCATGAATGCTTTGTCTCAAAACTGTGAGCACTTTTACATGCTCTAAAAACACTATTAAGTTATATTTTTACGGACACCCTTTGAACATTGTTAACACGCAGCCATTATATATAGATAGGTAAACAAATGAAATGAAATCTTTAGTTTTACGTCCCACGGTTATGCCGGTTAGGCTAAAGGAGACGGTGATGATGAGAGATGAGTGAAATGGTGGAATGAAGAAAGTGGGAGGAAACGGGAGAACCCCGAGAAAATCCACGAGCACGGTGTTTGTCCACCACAAAGTCCACAAATAGGTAAGTTCCTATATAAAGACATCGTAAATAGTAGTCTAATATACTGATCTGTGCTTCTCATACAGATTAGTGATCTATCAAATATATGAACCTCTTAGTTCGAATACGATCTATAAGTACATACTTATCAGTGGCGCCCGAAGAAAATTTTCGGGGGGGGGGTCATCTCCATGGTTGCTATATTGCGTTTATTATTTCTGGTATTTAATATACGTGGTTCGCTATATTACGTATTCACTTTCGTGAACCAGTGGGGACCAGGCCCCCCATGTGCCTTACAATGTTTTGTTCTTTCGCTTGCAGGACAATCGAGGAATGAAATTAAGAAATATACATTGAAACTGTATATGATATCATCACTGCAATAAGCATTAACAAGAAAGTACTACAATGCGTGGATTCTTATAATATGCAACATGAATAAATTCTTAGTACAATTTTAGTTTGAATACATTTAATACCGTGTGCTTAACGTAAGATTTGAAGAAAGCAAAATGTCTGTTAAACATTTTTTAAATCAGGCCTGTCCATGAATTGGCTCCTGGAGCCGAAGCGTGAGCGAGCACGAGCGGAGACAAGAACAGGTGAACACAGGTGGTGGTAACATCGCTCCTTCCACTGCATCCAATAAGTGTTGCCAACCACACGTGATGGCAAAAAACCTACGGCCAAGCCTGGTCAGAAATTCGCACGATGTTGAAGCATTGAGCAGACGCAAGCGTGAAATGTGCAGGTGTGCTCTCCCCCTCCCCATTTCGAAAGCAGTGACGCGAAAACACTGCAGGAAATAAAATTGGTACGTTTTTTGCAGTCTTGGGAAGTAGCGTAACGCAAGTAACGCGTTACTTGTAACGCGCTACTTTTTAAGTAACGTTTCCTAGTAACGCTTTACATTTTTTCAAAGTAATTGTAACGGTAATGCGTTACAAATTTTTAAGTAACGTACCTAGTTTGCGTTACTTTTTCGCGTTACATTTCGGATGAGTAACAACAATGTATGTATATATATATTTTTTTTTCGGAAAAACAAATGTTTCTTTCCTGTAAGTGAATTTCTCAGAATGGAACAATGGAGCATGAACGATGTCAGTGACCGACAATTCCTGCACTGTTCGCCTTATGACCTCTAGCAATGAAATTAGCATGTAAAACCTGTTATCCTGGAATGGGAAATCTCGATGTGCATTTTTCCGTTTCGCCTTACGAACTTTACGTTGGTAGGCTTGTAAATACATTCATAGATACAATTTGATTTGTTTATTTATATAACAAAATATAATGCCACTTGCTGCTTTTGGAAGATGAGGACAGCCTCAGGGAATCACGTGTACTGATTGCAAGCACCTGGAAGATTTTGTCTTAGATTTTGACAGCTCCAAATCAATACATTCAGTGAGTGAACTACGAGTGCAATGGTACTGGTAGTCTATTTTACTTTGAATGGTGTTGTTTTTATAAAGATGGAGAACGAAAATATTTTATCGTTCGAACATTTGAAAGAATACTTTTTTTAAAAAAGCTGAAGATGATGGTGAACAACAGTGGCTTATTTAGGGGTGGGGCTTCCGGGCTTAAGCCCTTCCCCCCCAAAATCTTACTATAGTAAATTATATAAAATATCTTGCAGAATTTTTATATTTTCAGGCAAAGCTCCACCGAAACACAATCGTAAGTACGCCACTGCTGAACAGAATTTAAAAGTAAAGTGGTGCCCCGGCGGCAAATATTTATCAACAATTAGGGTGCCATAATGAACGACATTCAGTAAGGGTTTAATATGAATTAACGGTGTTCTGATGAGCAGGCCTACTTTATTGATGTAATGTTGATGGTATGTAATATTAGGGTTCTTTTAGATCAGTTTGCATATCCTAAAGTCCCTTTGATTATAGAGTTTGGAACAACTAGCTTTAAAAAGCATGTATCGATTTTATAGTTATTGGCAATTTTGATTCACCCCCAGTTCATGTGTTCTCATTTCGTCAGTTGTAGTGTAATGTTTCTCTATATTCTGTATTTTTAATTTTACATAACAACATTGTTATTATTATATAATTAGTTTTGCAGAATAATAAGAAGCAACCATTTTTTCTAACGCATAGGGATGGGCACGAGTCAAGCCAAAACTCGACTCGAATCCAAGTCGAGTTTCGAGTCGAGTTCCAAACCGATTCACTGTTTTTGGCGTCGAGTTTCGAGTCGAGTCGAGTTTGATAAGTGGCTCGCTTGTTTTAACTCGTTTTGAAATCATGGGCTGATTACACTGGAAAGCGAAAGCCATGAGAAATGTAAGCTAAGCAGTAATATGGAATACTTTTTTAGTGTTGCTCACGAGAGGGTACACTGCTCGCATCTTGTCTCGTCTCGATAGCGAGACTACAAGATATTTTTTAAAACAAGCTTAGCTCGGCTCAGCTTAACTAAGCCGATGGTTCGAGCCGGCTCGCTTGGGGTGAACCATCGGCTCGAGCTGGCTTGGTTGGGATAAGCCATCTGCTCGGTTCGACTCAACTGAGCGAAGGGCTCTAGCCGACTCGGTTGGGTGAGTTGTTGGCTCAGCTCACTTCTCGGTTTGAGTCGATAGTGAATGAGCTGTGAGCCGATCTGCTCGAGTCGTTGACAATTCTAAACCCGGGCCGAGCAGTTTTGAAGATATTTGCCCAGTGCCCTATAACTTTTAACAACGTTTGGCTCGAGCCCGAATACTTAACCTAGACCCTCAACCCAAATTCAGAAGCTCGTGAACAATGTCCTTGACTACCGAGGTTGGCAATCAACTACTTTTTTAGTATTCATATATAAACCGCCTATCTTTCGTGTTTATACACAGTGTTGTTATAATAATAATAATAATAATAATAATAATAATAATAATAATAATAATAATAATAATAATAGAAGAAGAAGAAGAAGTTGTAGTAGTAGTAGTATCATTGATAATAATTATATTTTCTATGTAAGATACTTGAAGAGAGTACTCGAAACTATACACCAGATTTGACTCGACTCGACTCGAAACTCGACCCGAATTCGAGTCGAGTTGGAGGAAATTTTTCAAGCCGAGTTCTCGGGTCGAGCTCAAAGATGTATGTTTCTAGTCTAATCGAGTTTCAAAGAAAACTTGCTCGAATTCACTCGTGCCCATCCCTACGAGTAAAGCAGTATGGCATTTTAGTCAATGTTACATTACATTAAAATATTCATATAGTTGTCAAGTAAAAATTTGTCCTTGCATTTACATAAAGCGATTCAGAACGTGCAATAATAATAATAATAATAATAATAATAATAATAATAATAATAATAATAATAATAATAATAATAATAATAGCGGTAGTAATAGCAGTACGGAAAACTGAAGTAATAAGATTTTTCCACATATTCAAAGTTTCGGACCTAAAAGTAACGCGTTACTTTCGAAATAAAGTAACAGTTACTTGTTTGAGGCAAGTAACGCGTTACTAACGCGTTACATGTTAAGAGAAAGTAAAGTAACTTGTAACGCGTTACATTTTTACAAGTAACTTACCCAACACTGGCAGTGTTGGGAGGTAACGTAACGCAAGTAACGTTTCCTAGTAACGCGTTACATTTTTTCCAAAGTAACTGTAACGGTAACGCTTACAAATTTTTAAGTAACGTACCTAGTTAGCGTTACTTTTTTCGCGTTACATTTCGGATGAGTAACTACAATATACGTATATTTTTTTTCGGAAAAAGATGTTTCTTTCCTGTAAATGAATTTCTCAGAATGAAACAATCGAGCATGAACTATGTATGTCAGTGACCGACAGTCACTGACATGCAGAGAAACAGATAAGTTTGTAGTGCCACTTGCTGTTTTTTTGAAGATGAGGACAGCTTTAGGGAAATCACGTGTACTGATTGCAAGCACCTGGAAGATTTTGTCGTAGATTTTGACAGCTTCAAATCAATACATTCAGTGAGTGAACTAGGAGTGCAATGATACCGGTAATCTATTTTACTTTGATTGGTGTTGTTTTTATAAAGATGGAGAACGAAAATATTTTACCGTTTGAACATTTGAAAGAGTACTTTTTTTTTTATGAGTGAGGATGATGCTGGACAGAATTTAAAACTAAAGTATCTGAACTGCCCCGGCGGAAAACATTTATCAACAACTAGGGTGCCATAATTAACGATTTACAGAAAGGGGTTAATATGAATAAACTGTGTTTTGATGAGCAGGTCTACTTTACTATTAGAAAATAGTTTGCTGATGGTATGTAATATTGGAGTTCTTTCAGATCAGTTTGGTTATCCTAGAGTTCCGTTAATTATAGAGTAGTGTAATGTTTCTCTAAATTCTTTATTTTTAATTTTACATAGCAACATTGTTATTATTATATAATTAGTTTAGCAGAATAATAAGAAGCAACCATTTTTTCTAACGCATAGGGATGAACACGAGTCAAGCTAAAACTCGACTCGACTCGAATTCAAGTCGAGCTTCGAGTCAAGTCAAGGGTAATATCCTTGAGTCGAGTTCCGAACCGATTCAGTTTTTCGCGTCGAGTTTCGAGTCCAGTCGAGTTTGATAAATGGCTCGTTCGTTTTAAGTCGTCTTGAAGTCATGGCCTGATTACAGTGGAAAACGAAAGCCATGGAATACTTTTAGTGTTGCTCACGAGAGGGGACACTGCTCGCATCTAATCTCGTCTCGATAACGAGACCACAAGAGATTTTTTTATAACAAGCTCAGCTCGGCTCGGTTTAACTGAGAAGGTGGCTCGAGCTGGCTTGGTAGGGATGAGCCATTTGCTCTGTTCTGCTCAACAGGGCCGAAGGTTCTAGCCGACTCGGTTGGGTGAGCTGTTGGCTCGCCTCACTTCTCGGTTCGGGTCGATAGTGAATGAGCTGTGAGGCGAGTTGCTCGAGTCATTGACCATTCTAAACCCAGGCCGAGCAGTTTTGAAGATATTTGGTCAGTGCCCTATAACTTTTAACAGAGTTTGGCTCGAGCCCCAATACTCAACCTAGACCCTTAATCCAAATTCAGAAGCTCGTGAACAATGTCCTTGACTCCTAGACTTCACGACTACCGAGGTTGGCAATCAACTAGTTTTTTAGTATTCAAATACAAACCACCTATCTTTCTTTTTATATACAATGTTGTAATAATAATAATAATAATAATAATAATAATAATAATAATAATAATAATAATAATAATAATAATAATAATAATGTGGCAGAGCCCGTATTTTATGTATCAGTATTTTATTTTTACGATCAACTTTATTTATTTTGATATTGGGTTTTGTGAAATATTAAAAATTATGTGGTGAAGGAAAACATCTATTAAAATTGAGGTTAATGCAAGTTGGTAGAATTGCATTATTTTGTTGTCAGCAGATAAAGTAAACAAAAGCATAATTGATAGTCTGCGAATGCAGGAAGGAAATTTATGAAATGCGTTAGCTATAGCATTTATAACATTCTGTAAAAATCATGAATCGCAGTTGTAACATGTTTGTGAACATCAAACACATTCACGGATATGTGGAAATTGCCTAGAATCGGGAAATCAGAGCGTGTCGAGTGTTGCAGTTTTTGTTCTTGACACGAGGAAAGAATTTGTTTTCCGAATGAAAGGAGGTCACACGTGCCTGACAGCAGACGACGCCGCAGAATTCCGGAAATCAAGATGGAACAAAACCAAGGGACAGGAGGTCTTTGGGAGAGAGAAGTTCTACGGTTTGAGAGAAGTCCAGGCTTTTAGTGAGCGAAGCTCTACGTTTTCTTCGAAGTACTTTGAGTTCATCGCGATAAAGATCGAATGTGATTCAATGTATCAATTCAATCGCAACATCGGAAGCCCGACCTGATAACGACTAATAGCCAACGTTAGTTCGTCTGGAGCATTGGTAGGAGAGGCCAATATCCAATGCAATTTCGTCTACTGACCGGCGACACCTGTCCGTAACGGTATCAACCTGGCGATAACGAAATCAACGTAGCAACCCCGGAGGTCAACAGAGAACGTCAACTGAAGACAACAGTAAAGGTATGTGTTACTCCAATTCAGGGTACAAATGCTCAATGCTCGATACGCGCTACTCGTCTGGCAGAGTTTCTAAATATCCGTCATAATTCACAACATTTACACTAGCTACATTCTTCTAATAAGAAATACAGTTGTTGTTTTAATAATTGAATTGATGTGTTATCATTACAATCTAATCCCCATTAGCTATATGCTTAATTTGAAACCTCTCGTTTATGAAACAGATACTTGCCCACTCATTCTAGATGATGAGTGGAAGGTGATCTGCTCAATTCAATTTTGCATCCCCAAATTCAGGCACGAATTGAGCGGGTTGTCATGATGTAGATGCTGGCTTTGATTCCAGTAAACAGCCCCAGATACCAGGTTTTCATGGTAGGAGATGCTGTGGGTTTCGATCGTAGTATATAGAATTAAGTAAGTACCACCCTTTTCATCGGCGATCCTAGCATGATGAAAAGGGTGGTACTATTTTGTAGCGATCCTGGCATGGTGGCGATCACTGGTTTGGTAATAATCCTAGTTTTGCCAGTTTGTAGCGATCTCAGTAAATATTAAGCCCTCCCAACCCACCCTCTCATGTTGAAGATGCTGGTTGGCTTACGCCTTTGTAAAGATCTCAGTT
Source organism: Thermobia domestica (assembly GCF_964235325.1). Classification (NCBI taxonomy): domain Eukaryota; kingdom Metazoa; phylum Arthropoda; class Insecta; order Zygentoma; family Lepismatidae; genus Thermobia; species Thermobia domestica. Next base: position 83,436,024 of record NC_137464.1, read on the forward strand.
TAACGCGAGAAAAGCATGTGGATAAGTAAAGTCAGTAAATTAATTCCCACCCACCCACCAATGCTAATATTATATTTAAAGAATAATTTACTGTGGTGTGCATAATAATAACTGTGATAATAAGTAAAATCCCACCCACCCACCCTAACGAGTGTTATGGGAAAACAGTTTAAAGAAGTGCGAGTACAGTCCCGAGTTCGATTCTCGGCGGAAACATAGTGTTGAGTGGTAGCGATAATATTTTTATTTTAGCGATATTTTTAATCTTCCAGTGTTTTAAGTAACTAATTTGTGGTGTGGATTATAATATTTACAGTAGTAGGACATTTAATTAATATTGGGATTCATTTATTATAGTAATAAACGTAATATTAATTAAAGAAAAATAGTTTTAAAGAAATTGAATTCATGAGTAAAAAAAGTGAGCTTTGTAGCGAATGCATGATTGTAGCTTGCGCGACAGTCTACTTGCCAAGCGACTGGAACGAACTTTACCGATCATTCACGACGGTAGACGAAGCTCTCTGTATGAGAGGAATTTATCTCTGGTACTCAAGGTCGTGCGTACAAAAGCACACAGCAGAGAATCATATGAGTAGTTCTAGTGGAATGAGAACGTAGAGTTATAATTAAAAAGTAGTAAAATTTTAGCTCATAGTAATTAAGTACAGTAATTTTAAGACTCACAGCATGTTATCCCTTAAAAGTAATCATAGGGTGCATTACCCAGTTTTAAAAGATAACGGCAAGCCGGCGACTATGTTTAGCAAGTCGAGATATTATTGCTTGGACCTTGGTGTATTAAAACATTTCACTGAATATAACCCGACATATAATGACACGAAAGAACAGACGTTCAGATGTAACGTTCTGGGACGTAAATATAAGAACTATTACATGATCGAATTCTCTGAAAAGAATTTCAGTGTAGAAGATCTTCTGGAGTTAGGCTTTAGAAGACACTATTTGTATATACTAAGAGGGATAGCTGAAACAAATACTCTAATACGTAACGCTGTATTTTTCTTAGTTAAGGATGATCAATTAAAATATAAGGTCTGCGCATTATTTTCTAGTGGTGCTAGCCAGGAAATGGTTAATCAATGGCTAGAAAGGTTCCGAAATAGATTCATCTGTACTCAGGCAGTCAGAATTTCTGACTGTATTACAACTTTAGCTCAGTTTGAGAAACAAGCGCGAATAATAGTAGCTAGCGATAAGTCGTTATTAGACTTAGTGGCCTTCGCGTCATTATTTAAGGAACGGACACCCTGGTTGTCAGGTTAGAGATGACCAAGAAAGTAGAAAAGTCTTGTATATAGTATTATTATTAGTATTTATAGATATATAGGATATAGAGATATAGGATAAGAATTTTAGTATTTATGAATATTCAGTCTCATTTATTTCAGTTTAGTAATTAGTCGAATTAGTAATTTAATTTTATAAGTAAGCATTATACGCGTATATAGAGATATAATTATGGTGTTAAGGATAAGTAAATAGAAATCTGACATATGTTTTAGTAATTTAACTATGTCTTTATGGCATATATTTTAGTAATTAGAATTTAGTGACGTAACTAATTTTAAGATAAGATTAATTTGAGGAAAATGACTATGGAGAAGAATTAACAAAATTTGAATGATTTTTGTAATTAGAATTGAATTAAGGAAACGTAGATTTAAGAAAGGCAAGAATGAAAAAAAACACAAGACAATGAATGATGCAAAGACATAGAATTAAGCTAGACAAGTAAGTTCAAAATTAGGAAACAGGCAATTAGGCGAACCTTTCATTAGGGGAAACTCTAATCAGGAAGGAAATCCCATTCTCTTCGAGTTGAATTGGGCGTTTACCAAACTTCGATGAGAATATTTTATTTATTGAATCACATAAGTCTTCCGTGATAGTTGAAAAGAGACACAAGGGTTGACTCGTACATCACGCGTAAAGCAGTGAATTTTTTTTGGCGGAGATATCCTTCGTTTTTAGATTAGACCTTAGTGATAACTAAATTAAGTTAGAATTAGAATAGTAATTAAGTAATTCCGTATCCTAGTAAGTAAGAGTAGGATAGCGAATGTGATTACAGAATTTTAAGAAGGATTTAGTGCAACGAGAAATAGTAGAGACTAGAATAGTTTATTATTTTAGTGCTGTTACTTAACTTGAAAAAAAAAAATAGTCTAGTTTAATTTTAAAAACATTTGTGTTGGATTGAAGGAAGAGAGAAATAGAGTGTTGGAAGGAATGTGAGTAGTAAGAAGAAGGAAATATTAGTATAAATAGATTATAGAAGACATATTCCGTTATTAGATAAGAACAGGATGATAGACGTAATGAAAATTAATAAATAAATAGTAGTATGACATAGACATAAAAGTAAGAAAATGTGAATGTGGAGAAGAGTAGAGTAATTTAATAATAAAAGATAAATAAGTGGATAAATAGATAAATAGTTATTAAAGAATAATAGTAGAAGAAGAATATTAATAGTAATAAGAATTATAGAACAATAAGTGCATGCAACGTCGATATATATATATATATATATATATATATGAGTATTATGAGCGCTACGATACTAAGTGATAGTATAAGTATATGAAGAAATATAGAATATGTTAATAAATGAGCGCAAAAGAAGAAATAAGAAAATAGATTTTGGGACAAGCAGACGTGGATCTTCTGCAAGAAGTAGCCCTAAACAAGCTAGAACTTTTTAGAGTTGGACAAGTATAACAGAGTCAGACGACTAATTATGAGGATCCTTCTCACAAGCTAGGCCCTGTCAGCATATATTAATATTAGTAATAATAATAAAATCGAATAATAGTGAATAATAGCGAATAAATAGTAATATGATAATAGTAAATAAGTAATAATAATGGTAATAATATAATAATAATAATAGATGATTAATGCGCATGATAAAAGTATAATTAATATAAATATTGTTAACTAATGAAATTGTTTTTGGGAATGGCCAACCAGAACAATGAACTTAGGTAAATAAGTAATACACAGGTTATTATGATACGTCTATGGTCATTGGAATAATAAATTATTGATTACGTTTATAAATTTAGAAAATTTCGTCACGAGTCATTTATTGAAAAAAAAAGAATATAGAGAAGAATTGAATTTTCGAAATTAATAGTAGTTAGTCAGATTTTTATAATTTTGTATTAATACATATATCTTCATTTTTGTAAATGTGATAGCTGGAACCAATTCTCGATTAGGATGGACGGCTAGTCGAGCAGCCGTTTAACAACCAAGGCTCTTCCGAATCTTAAGGAAATGTGAGATTCCATCGATTTTTCCCTGAATCTTAACCGAGTTTTGTGTTCAGTTATCTAGCAGTAGATAATATAGTTTATTGTAGGATAAGTTTGAATAAGTTAGGTAGTTATAGTCATTTTAATACACACATATATATATACGTATTTAGAATTAAAATAAATGTACTCACCAGAGTAGATATTTTATCCCAATGTTTACGTCCATTACTTTGTTTATTGTCATTAAAACATCACAGTTACACTTAACTAAATAAATATTAAAAGCCAGATTGAGCAGTACGTACTCAGGCAATAGCATTAACACTGAAATTTGGGTAACACTAGTAAGTAATATACCACTAAAGAAGAAGATGCATGTCACAAAACGCAGAAGGGACATATTAAAACCACGGAATCTAATGTTTTCGTGATAAATTCCGGAAAACACGGAAAAACCGAATGCCCGACAGACATCAACAGGGAATATTTCTACCCCTGTGATGTCGTAATACTGTAACAACACAGAATTTTAGTGAATTTAGTGAAAATTTTGTAGTGCGTTTTCGACGAGTTAACATTGAACCAAGGTGACGCGCAGAATAGGAGTGCCAACGTGTAAGCAGATTAACCTTGGTTAAAAACTGCTGAATTTGCAGATCCCGCTCAAAAGCCATTTCCAGTGTTGCAAATCAACTACAGAAGAATTTTATTCTTCTATAGCGAAAATTCAGTGTTTAGTTTTTTTTACAAAAATAAAAAGTGATGATATGGTGTGATATATTTCAATTCCTAAAGTATCACAATAAGTGATTATGCTATAATTACTAGTGAAAAGTTTCATATTTTTTAAGAAATGAAGAATAAAAACGTCTGGAAAGGACAAAACTTACCTTTGCTAATACTGTCAACAAGTGTCCAAGTTGGCAAGTATGGATAATGAAGCAATGGAAAATTCCAGTAATATGATACAAGCTGAATTGCGAGACTAAAAGAGTTTGCAATTAACAAATTACAGAGTGATTCTGCTCTTCTTATAGTTTTAGTACAACTCACGAGATGGAGTGAGTGTACACTTTTTGAATGTATATTTTCCATGTTATATTGCAATTTAATGAGATGATTAAAGGATTATTAAATATATATATATATATATATATATATATATATATATATATATATATATATATATATATATATATATATATATTAAGTAAATGTTGGGGTGTCGGAAACGATTTATTGATTTAAAGATATTTATTTATATGGATATATATGCTTTATTTATTTTCAAGTTTTATGTTTCAGTTTCATTTATTTTACATGTTGTTGTATATGTACAGGGTGTTTTGTTAGTTCACGATCTCCAACGAGATCTATTTTGGTTAGCGTAGCTACCAATTTTTTAAGGAGGGCCATGTGGCAGAGCCCGTATTTTATGTATCAGAATTTTATTTTTACGATCAACTTTATTTATTTTGATATTGGGTTTTGTGAAATATTAAAAATTATGTTGTGAAGGAAAACATGTGGTGAAGTCTCCCTGAGGTGCCCAAGTTAGTTACTTTTTTTGCAATTATTGTTTATCTGTTATTGTTTATTGTTTATTGCTAGTCTGCAGAGTAGTCCTTACATTAATATGCCATTGTCCTTGATAATCATTGCGTATTTTCAAGCAATTTGTTATTACTGTTAGAAGATATCAAAAAACAACAGATAAAATCTACTACTTAACGGTTCATATTTTTCTTTTACAGTGCATAAACGATTAATAATAATAATAATAATAATAATAATAATAATAATAATAATAATAATAATAATAATAATAATAATAATAATAATAATAATAATAATAAGACTATTCCAGCATAAAAGTTATCAATTGCATCACACTGGCAACATGCGACGCATATTTTAACTTCATAAAAATTCGTTTCTCACGATTTTCCGGAAAACTACGTATGATAACATCTTCATTATGTCAAGTTGTTTATCTTAGTGTGATATATGTCTTACCTCTGGACAATATCACAGTAAAACAAAAATTAAATGTTAGGAGTACATCGTACTTTTGGACTGCATCTCATTAACCATGCGAAGATTGAGTAGTGTATACTTTTGGATGTAAGTTTCAGCTTAACTTGCATCATACATTCTTAGGATTACAAAAAGGAAATTTGTTCGTTTGCATTTGAACAAAATTCTTAGGATTACAAAAAGAAAAAATAATTTTTCCGAATTCCGGAATTTTTCTGAACTCCGGAATTTTTCCGAAATCCGGATTTTTTCTGAATTCCGGAATTTTTCCGAAATCCAGATTTTTCAAATTCCGGATTTTTTCCGAATTCCGGAATTTTTCCGAATTCTGAATTTTTCTGAATTCCGGAATTTTTCTGAAATCCGGATTTTTTCGAATTCCGGATTTTTTTCGAATTCCGGAATTTTTCCGAATTTCGGAATTATCCGATTTTACTTTCCGGATTCCTAATATATATATATATATATATATATATATATATATATATATATATATATACACCTTCTGCATTTGAATGCTTCCCCCTCATTTACAGAGAAATCGGCGCCCTTCCCTCGAAGCTAGAATGTTGTACTTGATCAATATAGGGGTGTATACCTACTTTTGGGCCACCCTTAGTATGTTCCATTTGTGACTTTTTTAGATAGGAAATTTGTCAGGAAAAACAAGTTTTACGGTAAAATTTTTAAAGAAAAACTTTCTTCCCTTAAGCTTCATCCTTAACTCTACACAAGATTTCAGCAGATTAGTTACATACTGTACTGTATTCATAATCTTTTACAACTCTGTTTCGTTACCATAGGAATTACAAAAAAAAAAAAAAAAAAAAAAAAAATCTGCGGGTGCGAATGGGGAGCATTTAAAAAATAAGCCTGATTGTTATTTTATAATGGGAATACTTTTTGACCAGGGAAACTAGCAAGAACTAGGCAGATTTTACACCTGTACTAGAGCCTCTCTTCGATTCTTTACATTACTGATCCAAATTATTACTGAATGGGAACTCCAGACGTTTACTGTAATTGTGCGGTAACACTGGTGGAAGCTGGCAACACCGATGGGAAGTTCAGTGGAGGAGCCACTTACGTTTAATAATTGGGTGGTTACGGACGTGTGAAATTGGAACATACAAGGCGGAATATAGGTGCAAACCTAGATCTTTTAATTTTGTAAGTACCCTTTACGATGTTCCAGTTGTATACAAGGTGCAAAATTCTAGGAGTTGTGGTGGAATTACTCTACTGAATGTTTTTGGAATATAATTCACCTCACTAATAACTTACGGTATTGAGGGTGAATAAAGTGGCACTTGCTAGAAGTCTGCAACTTTATTTCAGTAGTTCACATGTATTTAATGTATAATGGGTGGTTACTGAATCGGCAAATTGCTAATGATTAGCAGAAGGGGTCAAGCAATTGTTTCTGAAAACCGTTACCGTACAATTTCAGTCATTTCAGTTCACATTAGTTTAGGTTAGGTTAGATTACATTAGTTTATATTACATTTGTTAGTGTGGGGGTCCAGCATAATTTTCCAAAAGAAAAAAATATAGAATTTCGCGTATTTCTACTAATATTAGGGTAGTTCAGGTTAGATTTGGTTACGTTATGTTAGGTCTAAGAACTTGCATTATTCATTTCTACCGTAAATTTTGTGTTTTTGGACCCCTTCTGCTAAACATAACCCGTTCAATCTTACATAGTGTAATAATTATGGATATTAAAATATGTCAACACTCGTTCACATTCCAGCGCTGATTTAAAATATACTTTTGTCTCTTACCCTCCTCGCTTCGACTGTTAGATTGTATAAATACCATATTACCATATAGATATCTTATTACAAGTAACAACGTGAGGAGCCCAGTTGCGGCTTATAGGGTGCAAGTTGATTCCATGAGATTGAGAGGGTTATATGTATATATTTTTTTTTTCTTAGAAAATGTCTAATGAAGCCAAAATAGTGGGCAAAACTATTACACAGGTGTTATTTTTTAATTAAACTTGCTTTTGTTGAACCAGATAGGCATAGTTATTAGAGAATGTTAGATACGGGGGGAGAAAGGTATAATTGGATGTCACAATCTCTTTGGGGGATCGGCACTTCTGGTGATATGCATTTTCTAATTAATTATTGAATCTTGTTGTATGCAGATTAAGAGTGTAGTTGCGACCATGTGCACTTTATGTATCTGTACTATGTAGTTTTTTAAAGGAAGATATTTTATCGTGCTGTCCCATTTTATGGGGTATACTTGATATGCAAGAAGTGTGAATTTCTGTTAGCAGGAAATGCGCTCTTACCGCCTTAGACAGTGTTTCTTAAGGCTGGAGTTTTGGAATCTTGTAGAATGCTAGCCCACACACATAGATGTAGGTGGGTTAGTAGCCAGGTTTGTTCTTTTATGAAATGTCTGCAGGGTTTTAGAACACAGGTCCCTCTTCGCATTTAGCTGTAATAAAGACAGAAAACAACGTGCCCTGCAGGGTTCTAACCCGCCTTCACTCGCTAACACTTGCTTGGCAATACTATGTGAATTAAATAATAAACTACCACCAATCTATCTTACAACCAAGGATGTCGCACCAAAGACACATACAGTTCCAACAGTGACTGAGGTACAAGTAGTTCCGGCAGTGTTGATTTCAGACTTTTGTATAAGGGGGTGCTATAAAAATTTGAGGGGTACATTAAGGAAAACGCTTCACTTGCGTATTGGTCGGGCAAAGCCATTCTAACAAATATTTTCAAGATTTTCCGTAGTGCCACCAGGTGAATGCCAGAATGCTTAAAAAGTACAAAATACAGAAACCTTTCTTTAAAAGTTAGTGTAAGAAGCCCTCACATTACACCTCCATGTAAGAGATTATCTTTTTCGACTTTTTGCCTTCTTTTGCTCCCAACAATGCAAGAAGGCTTCTAAAGCGGCACGTCTCAAAACCTACGCAAAACATACGTGAAGAATGAGTTAGGAGAATAAATGCTAATTTGAATCTTGTTCGGGGCTGTTTTATTTTGTTTACTAAGATCTTTTATTTGTCTGCTATAGTGCTTCACATCCCAACCTTTCATGCCAATCCTATCTCTCCTTCCTTTCTTCGTGCTGTGTTTTGATTATGATTCATTGGGAATGCGGTCCAGTGTTCTAGAAAATTAATTAATGACAGTTGCATTAATGAGTGAGGATTCAATTTAGGACGGCTGAGTGTAAAACACAAACCAACTTGTGCTGGTGACAGCTAAAACGCAGGAATGTTATCTAAACGTGGCACGGCTGGAGCGGAGCAGGTGCGTCTGCGATAGTGAGTATGCGATTAAACTCCATTGGTCAACACAACGAATTTACGTTCCAATGGATTTCTTATCAATCTTTTCTTCTTTCCTGCACCTGTCCACTACAAACTTCGTTATTTTATTTCTCGTTTCACTTTACCGTGTAGTATCGTTTAACTGATTCATTTCTCTTTCTTAGTGTCATGCATGATCGTTACATTTCTGATATGTAACATCACGATTAATTAAATAACTCTTGCAAAAATTTAATATGCATGTGAGGAATTGAAGGTTAGGATTTCCTTGGAATGTTTTATATTTTTCCACGTCAGGTAATTCAAATTGCTGTTTATTTTCTTAATCATATTTTTGAACATCAGTCAGTTCCGCGTTAACGTATCCTAAAGTTGTTCTGGGACATTATTTGGGCACCTTCCGAATAGTTGGGTGCATTAGGGATCATGACTTAGAATACTGCTTATTATCGCTTCCATGTTTAAAAGTACGTCCTTACATCCTTACAGATGCGAACTTTGTATTAGATATTTTCGCGTTTTGCACATGCTACAGAAAAAATCCACATAGCCTACATTCGGATTTCTTATATTTTCCGCTTTCGAAATCATAGTTCATGTTTCTTCTGTAAGTTTCACAAAACTATCTGGTCCTGGTATGGGGGTTCTCGAGAGATTTCGGACAGCGAAGTGGCCGAGTATTTTACTGAGTTTTAATCAGGGTTGGCTGCTTTAAATCATGAAAAAAAAAACGTAAGTTATGTTAACTTCATGATGACATTTCCTCATATCAAAGCAGTATGGTGGTTGTAGTGTGTGGCGAAGGATGCCCTGAAAATACTATAGCCTACACACACACACACACACATATATATATATATATATATATATATATATATATGATTAGTTTCATTTCTGCCGGTACTCATACGTTTCCGATTTATAAGTACTGAAAATTTTATCGGATACAGAACCATTTTTGGGACCCATCTTGAAAACGGTGCCCCATATCAAAAATTGTTCAATTTTTCAATCTCTTTCGAACGAGGTATCACTAGACCTATGTTCCCATTTGAAAATTTCACGTTCACCCCCTCCCCCCAAAATGGGGGGCGGGGGAAACCTAATGTTTGACTCATTTCTGAGGCCCCTCTGTATTGTACATTGTCTCTTAATATTTTTCTTATATGATGTATAGTTCGCGAGATATTGGCTTGTAACATTTATTTTGACTCACCCTATATATATATATATATACGACAGAGCTTAAAACATCCCGGTTGGCAGGTCGCTATTTTTGATGTTAGTATTCGTAAGTTTTCCCTGCCAGTAGGCCTGATTTTTATGTGCTTGTTTGGGTTAAAAACAAATTATATTAAATTTGTTATAAAGTTCAGTTTCCAATTTACCTTACATCCCAAATAATTCTAGTACTATGTTTAATTAATTTATGCCAATGACTGTCATATAATGTTAAAATATGTAGGTTTATGCATAAAATTGTAGTAACGTGACATTTTCTTTGGCTGAGGTACAAGTAGATGGTTATGTAAGTAAAGTTTCTCATACCTTAAAGGATTCAAGCTCACATTAAAAACAAAATCTTGCTACATAAAAATCGTAATGTATGAAGTTCTTGTTTATTCATTTTTCAAAGTAAAAGTGATAAGATGAGTTTAACAATTGGTAGTGTGATTTTGAACTGGTTCTAGAAGGTAGAATACGAAAAAGCCGATTTCTACAGAAGAGTGCAAAGTTGGTTCATTATTTCTATTTAGAAATCTTTATTATACAGTAATGTTCTTAAGTGTTTAAATGTTTCAAGTATCTTCAGTGTAATCAATTTACTGAGTGACTTGCAATTCAAGATCGCCTATTGAGTATTTGCTAATTGTAACCTTACATAGAAATATACCAAAGATTTTTCATTATACTTGTAAATTTTTAATTCATCCCATCACTCTTACTCTTCAGGATTTCATAGGTCATGTCCTTTATGTAGCAGTAAAGTTTCTTTAGATGCGCCAAGGAGAAGGTAAGGGGAGGGTGCATGGGAACTATTCTCTGATTTTATGTCTGTTGGATGTTAGGGTATGTGGGATTTTTATTTACAGTTAGTATACGAGGGTTGTTACAAAAGTTCTAAGCCTACTTATGAACAGGGCAGCAGAAAGTTTGTGGATGGTGTTATATTCGCCTGATAAGTCAACACATTTTGTCCATCGATGTTCAAGTGCAGGGCTCATATCGAGTCTTTTTTTTTTTTAAACTAAAAGCTACTTTTTTTCAAATTTGTCACTAAAAGTTACTTTTTCGTGTTTTTTTCTTTTCTTTCTTTCTTTTTTTTTTTTTTTTTTTTTTGCATTGGCAGTTTTCTAAGAAAAATATAAAAATAAATGGAAAAAAGTAGAAACTTGTTACTTATTACTCTTCTGAAAGCTTCTGTACTTGCTGCCACATGTGAAACAGTCAGCTTTATTCTCACTGCATCTTTTATTCGTTCTAAAGTACAGTGGATGGTTGGTGGATGCTTAAGTTCTCAAGGTGGGGCTGAGAACCCTTGTATGTCTATTCTTTGTTCTGTCATAATAGTCTTTTAGTTTTCTCTCGTAATAGTTAAAGCTCCGCTCAACGTTGTGTGTGTGTGTTTGTGTGGTTCATCTTGTGTTATGCTTCTTGTATGTTCTTAAGAGTATATGATGAATTTGAGTATTTCATGGCTTTGAGAACTCTCAATGCTAAGTTAAATATAATGTCTAGGATGAAGAAATTTGGAAATTGGCCAGAACTGGTTCCACGTACTTAGAAGCTTCTTACATCTGGTAAGTCTGCTTACCGTAACTACAAAACATACTTAGAAAACCTAAGAAAGGAGGAAGCTCAAAAAGAAGTAAAGAAGAAAAGGTGAAACAAAACAACAGAGAGGTGATGGAGAAATTGACAAAGGAAGAAATGGGCATGATGGAATTTTGGTCACTTTTTCGTGTGCTTTTGGTCACTTTTCAACTATTTATAAGAAACCAGACCACCATGAGCCCTGCAAGTGTTTTAATGCCGGTGGTTAAGGGGGAAAAAATGATTTGTTGAAGGTGTGCAAACTTTCACCTACGGCATGGGTGACGTCATCATTATGTCAAAATGAATACTTTCCAACTTCTTTTTGAGCTTTGGAAAGAGATGAAAGGCAGAAAGTGCCAGATCAAACGAATATGGTGGGTTGGCTAATCCATAGGTGAAATAGTGAACTGCTGCCATTGCAATGACCGATTTGTGGCTAGCAGCATTGTCTTGATGGAGAAGCACCCTGCTGTCAGTTTCTCTCGACGCTTCTGCTGAATATTATCACGCAGCTGTCGTAGATCTACATAGTGCTCCCCAGTAACTCTTCGCTCTTTTGGAAGATAAATCACTATCGCTATCCCTTCCGAATCCTAGAAAACTGGATCCATCACTTTTCCAGCTGAAGACACTGATTTGATCTTCTTCAGAGGGGTGGAGGTTGAGGGTTATTTCTACTACTTGGAACTTTGTTTAGACTGGTTGGTAATGGTGGACCCAGGTCTCATTTACTGTTAGGAATTGAGTGCGAAAGGCATCTGGATAGGTCTGGAAGAGATGAATATTGTTCCTTGAAATGTTGCGTCTGGTGAGGTTTTGATCAGGTTTCAAAAGTTTCGGCACACATCTCGCGGAAACGTTCCTCATTCCCAGATGCTGGGTGATAATTCGGTCAACGTTTGCAGTAGATAAATCCACTGTCTCAGCAATCTGCCTGATGGTCATTCGCCGATCATTCATGGCGGTTTGATGCACTTTGTCAATGTTCTGAGTTAGTGCTTCCACGGACCTTCCTGATCGAGTGTTATCTTCAATGAAGGTTCTCCCCCTCTTAAATTCGGCTGCCTATTCCTCCACTATGACATATGAATGGGCGCTATTAACCTAAAGTAGCAGCCGTGTCAGCGTGGATCTCTTGCGATTTTAAACCTTTCCTGTGGAGATATTCAGTAACAACTCTCGCCTTTAACTTCTCCATTTGGTCACACTTTGCTTACTCTTATGTCTTTCTGAATCTGTAACAACAGAATAAAAGCTGATATTAATACCAAATTTGGTATAACATCATAGGAAGGTTCAATAAATATGGCCTAAAAGCATTACATGTTTAGTTCTAATATTTCTTGGTTAGGCTTATAATTTATGTAACAACTCTCGTATATAAATTCCGTTGTATCAGTTAGTAGATAGATAGTCTTGTCTTCAGAAAGGATGTTAGTGTGTACGTTTCAGGATTCGAGCATGAGATTGAGTTTTCCGAGCTCGCATTACTAACAAATATTATGATTAACAATGAACTCTTTATTTGCCAGAAGTACCATACAGTAGCTTTTAATTGACATGTTAACGCATATGAAGTGATTGTGAGGGAAGATAAATCATATAACTATATAAAGTAGCCTTACGCTGCTCTTTTCATAATGAGTTTGTGGAAGGCAGTATCAAGCAGATGAAATTTTAAAAAAATACTTTTCATTGAATATTGACAGTCCTTATTATGAAGGGAGATCAGTCTGCGAGTAACGCTAATTCCTAATACTTAACACTCGCCGCTCTGCTACGTGCGCTGCCTGCCTGACATCGATAGATGACCCTACGTACAATCAATTTGCAGATTTAAAACTATCCTGAAGATGTAATTGTAAACTTAAAAACTGCATTATTTCAATGTAATTATTTCCAAATAGAGCAAGGTCATAACCATATTTATATTTGAGCACTAATAACGTATTTGTATCTTTCAACAGTAGTATATTAGTATATTGTAACGATTTACTTACACCTTCAAAGTGTATTATTTCAATTCAATTATTTGTGTTTACACACTATTCAATAATTCAATAGTGATGATGCTGAACATGAACGTGTGTTGCTATTTATTATTAAAACAAGGACCGTAACCATATTTAAATTTGAGCATTAATATTTATGTAACCGCAATTTAGTTGCTGGTCAAACTCAAAAAAGAGAGTTAAATATAGATAATTAGAACTTTTAATTAAAGGTGACTTTAATCTGTAGTGTACATTGAGCTGAAAGTTTAGGGTAACAACTAGTCAGAATAATACGTTTTTATACAGTTGTATAATCCACAATATTTTTCATGCACTGTTATATAGAGATTTAAAACAAATTAAACGATGAGTGTTTTATTTGTTTTATTATAGGCTGAAATGAGAGACAGAAGAGGCGTGTTTAGGAAAGAGTGCAAGGAGTGCGGAGCTGATGAATGTTTCGAGTATGAAGAAACACTAGACAGATTGGGTTGTGGGTATTGTGGTTGCCCACCTACAAAGCATAGTAAAGGTAATTATATTTCTACGATTCATTTCCCAGTAGTTGTTGTAGGAAAGTACGAGAGTGGATCAATAAGTAACACATTTTACGTAAAAGAAGTGTAATAGGCAACAGACGAATAATATATACCTAGCTCATATTAAAACTATTTCTCAATATAGCCACCAAATCTTTTAACACATTTCTTCCACCATGCATAGGTTTTAAAATTGCCTGCTGAAAGAAGTTCATCTTCTGTGAGAATAGCCATCTGTGCACAATCGATTTAACTTCATAATCGGAATTTAAACGTTGGATGACCAAGAATTTTTTTTTTTTCAACTGGGCAAATAGATGATAGTCTTGACGTTGCCAGATCAAGACTTTAAGGCGCGTACTCGAGCACCTCTCACCCAAACTTCTCGAGCTTTTCTCGAACAGAAATAGGAACTGATGGTGAACATTCTCGTGAAGAAGTTCGACATTTGCAGCAATAATGTTAGGACGTTTGTCACGAATCACATGACGTAGCTTTACCAATGTTGTTTCATACAACGTAGCATTCACGTTCCTTCGCATGTTACAGAATCCATCAATAGAACTCCTTGCGTATCCAAAAACTCAGTGGAGTTTTTTTTTTTTTTGGGGGGGGGGGTCCTTTCTCAAATTGAGTAACCTTGAATTTCTTCTCCGGTGGAGTATGTTTCCATTCCGTAGATGCCCTGTATGTTTCAGGTGTGTAATGTCTCGTTACCTGCAACGTTTCCTTCCAGAAAAACTTGTCTTTTTTCTGCGTACCGTGCCAAGTGATCTGGTCATGTCATGATGCGCTACTCCATACGGATATCTGTGAGGTCACTTTTACTATACGAAATATTGAACATGTTCGGCGATGGATTCACCGGTTTTTACAAACTGACTCTTCAATGACCAGGACATTCTGTTCGTTTGATACTATTACTGGACGCCTGGCACATAGTTCTCTTCAAAGGATTTATTCCATCTGAAGATGTTGCTACAGTCCATACAATCTTCTTCATACATGCGCATCATTTACCCGTGAATTTTACTTGGTTTGTTCTTTTTGCCCATAAAACAAACATAATCTCTCCACTGTTCACAAATAGACGACTGTGACATATACGCCGTCTCAGAGTTAACGCATCTGCCGCTAGAGATACTGTATATGAGATCGAACAACTGCCGATTGCACTTCGAACTTCAAAGTACTTCTCTTTTCATTTTTCACGTCCTAGATCATTATTATATCGCATGAAAACAGTTGCTGTGCATTACTTATTGATCCGGTCTCGTAGTATTTACTATTACGGTTCAAAGTCCGTTGAATGCTAAAATTCATTTTTTCAGTAACTTCATAATGATATTAAATTAATGCAGTGTTTGTAAGCTACATTAATTTGTTTTGTACTTTATGCCTGAGAAGTCCTAAGCTTTATTATTAGTTACTTAATCTAGAGGGTAGAGTCAGGCAAAAAAAAAAAAAAAAAAAAAAAAGTTTCTGCAATAATCAGTATTTACAGTATAATAAAATCGGAATATGCAGTGGTAAGGTGGTTTGTAATGAAGCACATTACCTCTTATAATTGAACTTAAATAAATTTTTAGAAAATACATGTCCATCTTCAAGATTGACGATTTTTATTCTTCTTTACTACTAGAAAATAAACCTTATTTGGAATTGTTGCAGGTTATTAAATTAAGCCTGATGTTTTTACGCTGCAGTGGAGAGAGATTTTTCTATAAATAAAAGCTTACTTATGGAAAATTTACATGAACATAGTCTAGTTGCTAAGAGGATAGTGGAAAATACTTTCTTAGATCCCAGATATATACAGAAAATTTCTATTAACTCAAGACATGTTCTAACGGTAATATATGAAAAGGGCTAAAAGATAAACAAGAAGCTATCTGTAGAAGGAAATAAGTTTGAGAATTTAAAACTTAAACTTTGAAAGAATTAAATAAATAAATAAATAAATCAGATGCTACGGGAAAAAATAGGTCAGTTAGCTGTAGATAATCAAAGAAGTAGGCCAAATTATGATTACTTGTTTGTGTTTGAGTGTGTTCACAATGCTGAGATATTAAAGATAAGCTTAGTGTATAATTATTGTTTGCTATTAGTGTTTTATTGTGTTCCAAGTTACAACGATATTGTATATTTGTAATACTTCCATTATACTTCCATTTTTGTAATTTTAATTATTGGGGGCAAAAGGTGTTGCTTAAAATTGCATAAACTGTGATGACGAAGAAGAGAAAAATATATAAAAATATGATATTTAACCGTTGTTATTGTAATACCAGTTTCGTCGTTTTTCGGGGTTGCTATGACAATCAGTAGTTGTTGATTGATTGCGATATTAAGAGAGAATATAGAGATAATGAAAGCCGGCACTGTCTAAAAAAATCACTGTGTATTATTTCAAAGTAGTAAGTGATTGATTATGTTGTGTGATTCCATTGTACATGATATCTTATAGGCATTACATTAGCGAACTGGAAACAGTAACGATTATATTTAAGAAGTTATCGTTTCACATATAAATAGTGTTATTCCGCCAGGACCTTGAGACTTGTTAGAAGTTCAGAGTAAAGAGTCTCATATTTGTTGATCACCACGGATTACATTTTATTAAGGAACAAGAGAAAGATATATCGCAATCCAAAAATGAATATTCCCCGTGACGAAGGCACCAATAGTAGAATTGAAGATGTCCATTCGTCAATGAATATGACTGAGCTTATAAGACAGGACAACAGTTGCATGGTAAAACGGAACAAGTTACGCAACAAATGAATCTCAACAACGAACAAATAACGCAGCAGTTGAATAACAATAAGAAACAAGTAGATGCCAGGATGGAACAATTGATACAACATTCAGATACCAAGATCGAACAAATATCCAAACAAATTTATACCAAACTGGAACTAATCGATAATAGAACAGATTATTCAGTTTTGTGATAGTACAAAGTTCGATCGAAGCAGCAAAACCCAGAGACAACCACCATCAGAATCAGATAATGAAGCTGCAAGAAGAAGTGCAAAATATTAAGGAAAGATTGGGGACAGCAGATAGATCTATTGACCCAGTCATCAACCTGACTTGTGTAGATCAAAATGCCGATGGAACCAGACTACATGATGAGTGCAGCATTTCACCCGAATGTTATTACGAAGAACAGGACGCTGCGTCCAGTTCTGAAAACCAAGAGAGAAGACTAAGACAGAAAACTGATAATCACGACATATTTAGAAATACGAGGTATTCTAATACACATTTCAAAATTAGTGAAATTAAGTCGTTGACCAAATTCAGTGGTAGATCTGAGGATATCCCGGCCAGTATATTTTTAGAAAAATTTGAACAAGAATATGAGTTGATCGGCGTAGGTGATCATAGTTTCCTTAAAATTTTACCATAAGTTTTATTGCCACCCTGTTCGGCATGGTTTAATGCTGTTAGAAGTAATTTACGTACCTATTCAGATTTCAAAATTGCTCTGTTATCCAATTTTGAAAATGACTTTTTGATGGCAAATCGGGAGGCGCTTATTAAAAATAATGATCCTAAAGTACATAAAAATCTCACCGATTGGCAAGTTGCAAAGTAATTCTAAACGAAATCAAGCCAATTACTTATCTATTCGCAATATTAATGTTAAGGAAAATCGTAATTATAGTGTTTAAGATAATTCTGGATTTTCTCGTACCGGTAATATCACTGAACCTAATTGTAACGGATATATGACCGAATCTAATTTTAGAAAGAACAGAAATGGTAATTCTACAATTTTTAGGAATAATGGAAATAATCGATCTAATTTTCTACGTAATCCTAGATTCCGCAGCAATAACGTAGAGGGCAGAAATTTCCAGAATAGGAATCAAAGAGCTGGTTGTACTCAAGATTGTGCCATTCAATGCAACTTAATCGAATCTTTTGGTAATGTAACGAGCTAAAGTTATGGCATCCGACAAAATATATTCAATTAGTTATTGTTTTGTTTCACTTTGAATATTGTTACGACTTCTTGTTCGCTTTTCTCCTACGTTATAAGCAATCACATATTTACTTACTACGATATTGTGTATTTATTAGAGTTTTTGCTAATTATGTCACAAATAGAAGAATTAGGTCATGATGTATTTCTAACATACTAATTATTCTGTCAACAAGCCTCAATGTTGTCAAATTAAAGAATCTGTTGTAGGACCTGAATAATTAACAAACTGGTCACATTTTTGAATATGTCCTCCCTATCTATAATTTGATAGGATTAAAATAAACTGAGTTATGCAACGAAAGAAATATATTGAGATGAAATGAAGGGTTGTTCGAAAAGTAAGATAACTACTGTATATGTGAAATGGTCCAGGATTCTTTCTTTAATTATGGACTATTTAAGAAGTCTTGTTCGGGAGCCATATATACATTGATATTGTATATTTGTAATACTTCCATTTTTGTAATTTTAATTATTGTGGGTTAAAAGTGTTGCTTAAAATTGCATAAACTGTGATGACGAAGAAGAGAAAGATATACATAAAATATATGATACTTAACCGTTGTTATTGTAATACAAGATTCGTCATTTTTCGGGGTTGCTGTGACAACCAGTAGTTGTTGATTGATTATGATATTGAGAGAGAATATAGAGATAATGAAAGCCGACGCTGTCTAAAAGCACTGTGTATTATTTCAAAGTAGTAAGAGATTGATTATGTTGTGTGATTCCATTGTACGTGATACCCTATAGGCATTATATTAGCGAACTGGGAAAAGTAATGATTATATTTAAGAAGTTATCGTTTCAAAGTGCAAGAAGTTATAATAAGTATTCACAATAAGAAAGTAAGCTTACACTGTATAAAAAAATTGAAAGGAGAGCGTTGGACGGCTATGTGGATGGTGAAGGCCGATTTAAAAAACTGATTTTTGTAAACATAGCCTTAATGATAACTTCCAAGGGTGTCATGAGTCACGGAAATTTTACTCATGGAAATTCAGGGAAAGAATATCAGAATTTCAGTGGGATAAATGATCTTAGAAGTTTTTATTTTTAAATTTGCTCTTCTGATCTGATTTAACATTTAATACTCACAAATAATAGTGAGTACTTGTCACGTTAGATTTTTCTTCATTTCTGTGCAATTGTCAACTTCATGAAAGTTGAAAAAGTTGAACTTTATCAAAGAATCATACAAGGCATGCTTCTTGCTAAATGGTAATGAATTTTGCTAAATTAACGTTTTATATAAAGAACTTTATTTTTTCTTGCTGTGAGTACTGAAAAACATACGGTAAGTCCAACATGAACAATATAAAATTTACCTTTCTTTTTTGATAAAAACTAAAATCCACTACAGTAAGAAAATCCACTAATATGGCAGTATTGAGTACATATGATGGCGTAAACTTACTGGCCACTTGTGGCAACGTCTTCTGGCGATATTTTTGAAAGCTTTTTCCTATTTCATAATTAAAGGGCGTAGTCTACGAGGGATGATCGAAAAAAAAAAAAAAAAGTTACAGAGCTTATTATGGCTTATGTGTAAGCCATAGGTGCAAGATCAACACCTGATGATAAGAGGGCAGCTTTCAATCTAATCAACTTTTGTACTCAAGCGCTTTTCACAACTGTAGATGAGGTTCTCACACCGGTTGCACAGAAATCTACGTCATATTCTTTTACCCATCTTAAGGTAGAGGTATTCTCGTACTCACCATGAGGCAGAGGTTTTGACATCAAAACATGTCAGATAGTGGTGGCAGCCATATTCTGCTTTAGAGCACGGAAAAGGTGAAAGTTATTGGGGGCTGAATGGAAGAGCTCTAGTCACTCTCAGCATAAACGCTGATAGACTCAACATTTTTTTTTTTCTGATGGGGTATTGCATTATCATCCACATTATAGCAGAGGAACTAGGACGTTTTCGTCTGATTTCATCCTGCAACTTCAGAAGTGTCCTACAATACTTTCTAGCATTCACTTATTGTCTCTGTTCCAAATGATCGATCAGTAGCACACCTGATACTTTCCACAATACGGTACACAAAACTTTCTTGGACGAAGCAACCAGTTTCAATTTCTTCTTCCATGGAGAAGATGCATGCTTCCATTATATGGATGCTTGCTTCTTTAATGGGAGTGAACAGATGCAATATTGTTTCATCAGTAGTTACTACCTGGTGAAGAAAATTGTTCCCCTCCGCTGTCTAACTCACCAGGATATTCAGCGACGTCGCTATTCTAGTTGTCTTATGGTTCTCGGGTAGTGCCTGTGACATCTATTCGCACACACTTTTCTATACTTAAGGACATTAACAACAGTGTTCTGCACAACGCCATATGTAGTTCCAGTTCAGCTTATATTGAGTATAATGGTCTATTTCTGGCCACACGAAACAGTCATCCAGGAGCACAATTCATGTCAGTGAATGAGGTACTTGGTCTACCGCTGTGTCCAGAGTTGTCATTAATAATACTGGTCCGTTCTTTTTTGAAGGCTCGACATCACTTCGCTACATGTTATCTTGAATTTGAAACTTTCCTATACATCTACAAAAATCTATCTATTAATATTAGCAGGTGTAGTATTTTTAGCCAACAGGGATCGTGCTATTAACCGCATTTCTACTCTTGACAAATTTTGCCGACGAGTCACCATTTTAAATGTCCGCTTCCCGAGTGTACATAATCAGAATATGAAGTCCTCAAGCGTGCAAAAAGACAAACGTGTAATTAATCAACAAATAAATTTTCGTTGAGTTACAGTGAATAATACTAGTTATATGCATTGAAACTTTTTTTTCTCCGATCATCCCTTGTTCTTTACTGGCCAAACTAATGATACTGTTTCTAAGCCGGTAAAGCTAAAGTCTGCCCACAGTCAGATAAATATGATAGTTTTATATTTACAAGAAGATATAAATAATTAAAAACTAAAGGTCATGAAGTTATAAATGTCTGTACTCTTCATTTGAAAGTGTCTGTACTCTTCATTTGTACTCTTCACTTTTATTTAAACAAAATGTTGAATTAATTTTTTCAGTAATGGATGAGACAGGGAATAATTCTCTGCCACATAGGAGTAGCGTCAACCTGCCGATTAAAGACAGTAATAAGCATATGCGGGGAAGTACTGAACGTGTCGGAAGCCTGCCTGTTCCATCAGAAGTGAGCGGTAGTGAATTAATCCTAGAGAATCCTAGAGAAGGACTAGGAATCATTTGTCAGCAAAATCTTCAGATGATTACTGCAGTCCGTGATCCAATATTCGAGGTATTTATCGTATTTAAATTTACAAATATTAAAATCGTAGTATTTTTAATGGATTTTTTTTTTTTTTTTTTATTCCTGGACTGTAGTTTCTGTACATTATTAACACAACATTGCTTCCATGTATAACTTCCTTATACTTTACATAAAAAAATTGTAAAAAGTCATAACTGAAATAGATATTAATCAAATATGTATGTTAATGGGTCAATCCATGCAAAGTGATCGAGAAAAAAGAAAAATTGCAGCTCGACCTTTTCAAAAAAGATGACCCCGGACTACATGCACTCACAAATTCAGACCTCTACGTCCGTTGTTTTCTCTTCCCAAACATGTTTCAGTGTCCAAAAATGTTGCTACTGCAGACCCTGATTTCACCCCTTCAAGTGGTTTTATGCAAAAATGTTAAGAGATCAAAGTTTTAGCTCTGCACGAGTCGCAGACGTCTAGCAATTTTCAGTTTGTTAGTACAAATACATGCTGAGAAATTCAAAACAACGTAAACGCCTAATATCGAAAAAACGCAAAATGGCTCCAGCCCCTGTGTCGCCATGGGATGTTGTAAAAAATAATTAATTGTGGTTTTGAAGTACCCTGATATAGGATAAACATTCATGAAAAGATTAGATTTTTTGGAGATGGTCGATTAGAATGGATTGACTCTAATTAGAAATCGGAATAGTTTTTCTTTCATAGGTATATATATAATTGTTTCATTAAAAGTGGACTGGAGAATGACTGAGTTTCGAATTCTGGCTTTGTTGTTCTTTTGGAGCTGTCAAGCAGCGCTCTGTGGAGAAAGGCAGAACCTACAGGCATATAGGAATTCACATGGCTGCCTCTCCGCACCCAGCTGCTGAGAGTGGAAAGTAGCAGGGTGCCTTTGAAAGGGGAGGAGTACTATTTATTAGGAAATTTGCTAATCATTGTTCTGTTTTGTACCTCTCTTGAGCAGGAACCTTCGTACACTACGATGATGCGGAAAAAAAAAAAAAATAATAATAATAATAAAAAAAAAAAAAACTTGGGCCCGCTTTGGGAAAACAGTATGTATTGTTTTCCTGTCTTCGATTTGAACACAGAAGAATACGTATTTGTTTCATTTTGTCAATTTCATGTTAAAAAATGAAACTAATAATAATAATAATTTTGAAATTCAATAGCTCGAATGTAGAATGGATTTCGCAAATCAATTTATCACTTTGCCTCTACGCATGTAAAAACACATTACATTACATCTGGAAAGAAATGCCGGGTGTCAGTTATATGCCTCACTGACCCGAAAGCCTGAAGCGATGAAGCTGACCAACATTTTAATGCTGCCAAAAATACAGAAGACTTTAGAGTGGAGATGTGATATTCTTTCAAATACAGACAAGAAATTCCAGAAATTCTAACTTGACGAGGAAAAAATACTGAAGGACTATTAGAACACACACTTTTTTTTTTTTTTTGGGGGGGGGGTGATTGAAGTACTTATGAATGGTTTACCTGCCATGTCAGGTTAAAATCTAGTTGTATTGCTCCGATTTCGAAAAAACATATTTTATATCTCAAAAGTTATGATAAATAAAAAAGTTAACTAAAATTTGACTAGTGAAAGAAGAACTGAAAAGCACGAAACAAGATTAGAAAGTATTCAGTTTTGCCGTTGTCGCATGCCGCTGCACCCTACAGATATCTACCTACTGTACATTTATAATTGATATATTATGTATAAGGCAAAGCGACATGGGACAATTGCAAAACTGAACATTTTTTGATAATGTTTTATGCGTTTCAGTTTTCTTTCTGTAGTCTAATTTTAGTTCGTTGTATTTTCTTCATTGTCTGGTCAGTACGAAATAGGTGGAAATAGGATCAGTCCATTTGAAACGGTCCAAAAATGGTCAAAGTGGTTGCTCGATCATCTCCGAAAATTATAAAAATTTCAGTATGATGAACCTTGTGTATGAGAAGGTCAAGAACACTATTTACGTTGTCGTATATACTGTACAAGTGTTCCTGAATGGCGGCCATCCTTGTTGTCGGTGGAGTGCCAATTTTTGCATTTGCAAGTGTGTACGAAAACTCCAGTAGATCAGGATGTACGAATCAGATGAACACCAAACATAAACGAATGTTTAGAGGAAAGACTGAGGTATACGGAGAACATATACTCTTGCTTTTAAATAAATATGCAGGGTTGCAAAGCAATACATGAAATCACCAGAAAAAGCACAGAAAATTACACTTTTAAAGGGGCTGTTTGTTGGAATTGCGTAAAGTGGGGGCATACTATTCCATATAAAGAGTCTGAAGAAATATCCAGAGCTATGATACTAGATTTATGGGGGTCCGAAAGTTGAAGTTTGAGATTTTGAAGCCATTTTTGAGGCATAATATCTCAGGAAGGCAAAGTGCTAAGAATTGCTGCTTAGGCCACAAAGTAATTTTGTATGTGAATAAACTATTGAAAAAAAAAAAAAAAAAAAAAAAAGTCAGGACTAATATTACACGAAGAAAAAGTGAAGACATGTTAAAAACGCAAAGAAGCCACGTGTGTGACGATGGTCGTAGCCCGGGAAAAGTTAAATGTTCTGATAGTTTTCATGCTAGATCTCAAAAACTACGCATGGTTCAGCAATTAGGCCCGCTTTCGGTTGAATTCAGTTGTGCAAAAGCTTGCGAGTGGCATTTGTTCCGTCTTCCTAGCTTCATGATCATTGCCACGTCTATATGGAAGAGGGGGTTAGCTCCCCCATGCACCCACGACGTCCGTCGCCTAAGTGGACCGCGGTATTAAGGCACTCAAAGTATCTGCAAAATGTCATTGAGATCCAATCCCAGTTACGGAAGTTAATGTGTCCACAAGGTTGCTTTACATCTATCTATCCTATATAACGCAACTTTGTGGACACATTTCCGAAACTGGGATGGTGATGGGTGTCGTGGGTGCAAGGGGGAGCTAACCCCCTCCCCCACATGGACGTGACAATAATAATAGAGCTAGAAAGACGGAACAAACGCCACCCGCAAGATTTTGCACAACTGAATGGAAACGAAAGCGGGCCTAATTGCTGAACCGAGATCAAGCATGAAAACTATCAGAACATTTAAACGACCATCGTCACGCACGTGCTTCTTAGCGTTTTTAACGTGTCTCAATTTTTTCTTCACGTAATATTAGTTCTGATTTTTTTTTTTTTTTTTTTTTTTTTTTTTTTTTTTTTTTTTTAAATAGTTTATCCACATATAGAATTACTTTGTGACCTAAGCAGCAATTTTTAGCACTTTGTCCTCCTGAGATATTACGCCTCAAAAATGGCATCAAAATCCCAAATTTCAACTTTCGGACCTCCATAAATCTACGGTGCCAGTAGTATCATAGCTGTGGATATTTCTGCACTCTTTACATGGAATAGTATTCAGCACAAAACTTATAAACCTTACACTTTATGTCACGGACCAAATCACCCCGGTGAGAAAACAATGCGGCAAGTAAAAAAATATTATAATTTTTTGATGTCTTAATTTCTGAACTGATAAATAGGCCTAGCATGAATTATTTAAAACAATTTGTACTTTTGATCGTCTATTTTATAACCAGGGCTCTGATTTTGATGACCTAAAATTATCAAAAATTACAAAATCATAATAACACATTAGAAAGCCTCTAGAAATGTATTACAAAAAAATATGTATTCATGCTTTCTGTGAATGTCTAGGCTTTAATACTAGGGT
This sequence comes from Thermobia domestica, assembly GCF_964235325.1. Classification (NCBI taxonomy): domain Eukaryota; kingdom Metazoa; phylum Arthropoda; class Insecta; order Zygentoma; family Lepismatidae; genus Thermobia; species Thermobia domestica. The sequence continues at coordinate 83,461,004 of NC_137464.1, forward strand.
TAGTTGTGCCAATGTAAAGAAGTAAGTCTTGCTGGAAAGCATTTTGCATTTGTAATTATATATAATAAATGTAGTTTGTTTGATTTTGTTTTAATAAGCAAATGCTGTTAGGGGATTAAGTCCTAGAATGATTTTCATTATGGAGGATTATGTCCTATGCAATTGTTGTGTTTACTTTCTCTAAAAGGATAATAATAATAATAATAATAATAATAGTTTTTTCCGTTCCTTATATTTTTTCAGTCCAGTCTGTAGCCTTTCTTCATTTTTGTTGACAATTTCTCTTTCCTATGTCTTTTATTATCTGTCTCTTTTCGATTGCATTCTATCTCGAAACAAAACAAGATCAGTTTTCTTAACTAAGTTCTCTAACCACAACCTTTACACCGAGCAAAATCGGAAACATGAATGACAAAACTTGTTTCCTTGCTGATGGTGGGGGCGGGGCTGAAGAACCAAGGGGTAGAGGAAGCCCTGAGGTTACCCGGTCACGGAAGATGAATGCAAGCCTTCTTTCTCCGGCTGCATTTTTTGAACAGAGTCATCTAACGGGAAAATGCTGAACTTTTAAAACATTAGTTACTGCGAGAATGTGCATTATTTAATTTAATTACCATTTTCTCTGTAGATAATAATTAATAAAACAAGAAAATTATAAGTTGGTTAAAGACAAATCAAAGATTTTGAAGGTATGCACCACAATTGCTAATTCTCATTACTTTCTCTAAAAAGCGGAATGGAGTTTAGTGGTAAATCTTGATTTCCTTATGGGAAATTAAAAAAATGATATTACTAATTTTGTATAAATTACACACTTTATGAATTCTTCATGAATTTGAATATGATTAAATGCATAAACCTACTTTACGATTTTCTTCAAATGAGCAGTATAGGACGTGATATGCAAAATTGAAAAAAAAAAAAAAAAAAAAAACATGTTAAATTTATCCCATTTTTCACAGCATCCTCTGAAAGCTCCAGTCCACTCTCAATACAAGCAGTTTCTGGTAAGCAAGAGGAAGAGGAGCACCTCGTATAGATTTAATTTCTTCTTTGTATTTGAGTAATATTATCCAATTAGTCTCCAGCGTGCGGATCTCCTATGGACTGGATACTATTAAGTGAGAAAGCATATTATCACATTTCTCTGGAGACAAGGAGAGGAGTGCACGGTGGCTTATGGTCGCAGGCTTACCTCTGGTCCATGGTTCGATCCCAGATCATTTGAGTTTGTGATCGGCATCATCATCAAGGGTTTTCTCGAGGTTTTCCTCTTTCCTCTTATATTCTCATTCTACCAATTCTTTCATAATTATTGACTTCCGTTAATCATCCCTCTCTTTTAGTATAAAGGACATAATCGTGAGATATATTTCATTTTCTCTTTTTTTTTTTTTTTTTTTTTTTCGTCAGACACACAAATCACAAATGGTTCAAGTATATGCTCCTGCTACAAGTCATTCAGAAAAATAAATGGAAGAATACTATGGAAAGAGTAGAGTTTATCAAAGAGAAAACTATTATATAAAGGTTGTCATGCATGGAGTAGAAGTAATTTACTACGAAGTAGACTCGTCAATCATTACTTGTTTGCAGCAAACAGTTTTATATATATATATATTTGAAGGTTGTTATTTTGTTACGAGTTTTTCTTTTTTTTCTTTCTTTAATAGAATTATAGCGTACCTCAATTTAGCACCCTGGTCAGTAAAGCCTTGTTAGAGGGTAAACTTCATCAGCACTGGCGGCGTGCAATATTCGAATGTGCTTCCCATTTTTTGGAGTATAAACCAAGGACGAGCCGACACTACTCACAAATAGGAGAATTTATGATTCTGAACTTTCCTCAGTTCGCAAGACCGGGCAAGAAACCTTGGGTAATATTCTTTTTCTTGAATAATTCAGAATTTGATTTCTTGTTTTATTATTATTTTCTTTGTTAGTTCGTACTTAAATGATTATATGAGATTATTCTATGCACTTTAATTCTCATTTTAATTCTGCATTATAGTCAGTTTCTTTTTGAGACAATAATAAATTATGTACAGTGTACAGAGGTCAAAGAAAATCCGATGCAAGAAAACAAAATTAAAAATAGAAATATATGTACATGTTAGCTAGGACGTCTTAAGAGATGTGAAAAGTACAAGGTTGATTCATAAGTCTTGCACTCTTTTGGTACAAAACATATTTATATAGTACAATGAAAGCAGATTAACATTCAAAATATAGCCTCACGTGTTGGACTATCTGCAGCCACTTTCCTCCCAATTCCTCGATTCCACGTCTTATTCTTAGAGGCAAAGAAGTCAGTCACTGCTGTTTCCATCTCCTGCTGATTGGTGATGTCAGAAAATGCTTCATGAACCATGACAAATAGTAATCTGAAGTGGAAAAGTCAGGATTATGTACCGGATGTGGCATCAGTTGCATGGCATCAAGTTCCTAAATTTCTATTGCCTTTTTCAGGCCGAGTATGATCTTGTGTTTTTCTTTTGCAGCAGGGCGTGCTTTCAGTTCACCAATGCAGGATATTTTTGGTGTAGTACAGCACCCATCTGCTCCAATTATCCGGAATAACAATCGGCATTGATTACACGACCGTTAGAAAGGAACTTGAAGTGAATTACCCCGTCGTAGTTCAACCAGATGCAGAGCATGATTCTATCCTCGAAATGATCCTGTTTGACAACCGGTTCTGGAAGTTGGACCTTGCTCAACCACTGTTCTTTCATATTCGGATTTCGAAAAAAACACCCGCTTTTCGTCGCGTGTGACAGTGTTTTCGGAAACTCACATTAGGCGGATCTCGCAGCAGTTGTCGATATACATTCGCTTTCCTCTGGGTCTGAGCTGGGGTCAACCCATGTGACATATTGCAGCAGCTTCTGATGGTTTTCCCGAGTTCGTAAAGATGACGCACTCCGGTAGACTGGACCATCTATGTTACCTCTTGGACCAGTTTGACCTTGTAATTACGGTCGATCACCGCGTATAGTCGCGCCTACTGTTTAGGTTCAAGATTTTTACATACACACTAATTATTTGCTGAGCAAAACCATATATTTTTATTAAAAATTAAATATGTGTTACAGTTTCACCAACTAACTCTTTGACTGTCCTCCTGTTATCTTGTATCTCATAGTGTCTGATGAACCCAAAGAGTTAGTGAAACTGTAATACATATTTATTTAATTTTTAATAAAAATATATGGTTTTGCTCAGGAAATAATTAGTGTGTATGTAAATATATACAAAGCAAAGATCTTTGTACATAGAATGTTTTTCGGATCATGGTGTTTTCAAGAAGTGATTAGTAGGAATATTGACAATGTAGAAGGAATAATCTTCTACCTCGTGCGTAGACAGGAGCTCTTTTCTCTAGTCCATCATTGAAAACTCATGGTTGGAAACGCAGCCATTTCTCTTTTAAAACCATTCTGTTATCTGTAGACAGAAATAAACGCTTGGGTCCACAGTTACCTTGCAGAACAGTTCTGATTCATGGAGTGGCATAAAATGGAGGCATATAAGTCATGAATAATTTCCAGAAAAATATCATACCATTCGTAATGCAGTCCAGTTCCGTCATACCATTCAGTTCCGTCAGCGACTGCTACATGTTGCACTTGCAATATTTGCTCCAGATTCTGAGCTTCAGAAACCATCACAGATGTTCAATAATGGTGAGATCTGGGGATTGGATGCTTGAGGAAAGATATTGTAGATTTATCTCGATGTTCATGAAGCCACATTTCAACAGCTTCGTGGAAGCGTGCGTTATTGGCCAGAAACATCTGGATCAAAGGATACACTGTAAGCTGCTAGCCCCACCAACGTAATTTGCGTATCAAAATGTAAATATAGTAATTTACATATATATATATATTAATATAATTTAATAGGCAAAGTTAGTAATAATTTGTAACTATATTAGAATAATTCCGATATATAAATATGTATTAATAAAATTCGAAAAGTGTGTTCAAATTAAAGTCCAAACAAATTACTAAAAAAAATCTTTCTCTGTGTAAGAAGAACTCCTCTTCACAAAATTTCAAATTTCGCATCACACACCGGGATAATACTAAAAGCCAGGATTTCAATAACCTTTAAGCTATCATAGTTGCTAACCTAAAATAGAGGGCAAGCCCAAAAGAAGCAGGCTTATAGCGTATATTCTATCGGAACAGAAATCAGGAAAAGGAAATAAAGTTAAAAGCATTGACCAGCAACTATTGTTACTTCCAAACTCATTCTATTGTTTACGGGTACACTCTTTAATGCTAAATTTTTGTTACAATAGATGTTAAATTTTCAATCTGTCCTGCATCTTCGCGCCTCTGAAATTACGTTAAGTAAGGCTTGGCTGGTAGGAAAGCCCCCCCCCCCCTTAAAAAAAGGATTCAATGTCAGGAGTACCAAATTCAAAGGGTATATTATTAATAAGTAATATTCGATATTAAAATGTTCTTGGAAATTTCGATATCAGTAAAAAAAAAAAAAAAAAAAAAAAAAAAAAAAAAAAAAAAAAAAAAAAAAAGTTTTATTCGTTTCGTTTCCCGCAAGCTTCCAATTCAGTTAAAAAAATTTTCTCAGCCACTCCTGGATGACGGGGGTAGTATGTCTGGGGGAAAACAAACAAAAACAACTCACCTCCTAAAATAAATTTTTTGTTCACCTATCATTTAAAAGGAATAACTTTAAAAATCTACAAAAATAAGTAAATTACTTATATACTTTATTATATGTGTGTGGTTATTATTTGTTACATATAAATATTTCATAATAAATTTAAAAAAAAATGTAAAAGTTAAAACAAAAGCAGACAGGTCCACCATTACCCGTCTGTTAAAAGGTAATTTATACGTGTCACTAGAGAGCGTTAAGCACCAGAAAAACAAAATGTCTGCTTGGAAATTCCTAACGGGTTTCCACGACTAGTAAACAAAATATAAAATCATGATTTAATAAAATTGTAATAATTTTTCGGTGCAAAAAACATAATAAGTGTGTATAAATAAATTCTAAGTGTACGTATAAACCCATAAAATGGTATAACAGTATGTAAATTTTAAATTATTTACAAATTTATCAAAATGTCACCGGCTCAACGCGGGTGGCAGATCACAAAGGAAAAAACGGTAAACAACCCCAAAAACAATAAAGATAAAAAGAGTTTACAACTTAGAAAACAACCAGGAAAATAAATGCAAAAACTCAAGGCGTAAACAGTTAGTTCTTAGTTAGCCACCGATCCGTTCAATTCAAGTTCATTGTAATTCTCAGTGGAAGCTGTATTCAGTTGTGTTTATAAACTACGGCCCAGATAATGCATAAATAGTGCTTAAATTAACAACTTAAAAATCTCAACGGATTATATTGCTATAAAAAAATTAATCATAATAATAATTAACTATTGTTGATTATCGTCACTGTATAAAAAATTAATTTTGCTTAATACCCGCTAGTGAAACTCAATCAGTAAATTAACGTAGAACTTAAATCATGTGAAAGTGTAATAAACAGCGTACCCAATAGCCTATTGTGTTTTATCTTGTGTTCGTTCGACACTGTTATTTCTTGAGAAACAAAACAACGAAATTTCAGGGCAAAAAGGACTTCGTTATAAACGCCTTAATAATAAAACAACAAGCATCATGCTAACATAGTTAAATAAAAGGTAAAATATGAATGATCTCAAAAATAAAAAGTTACATCGTCCAGAGGACTTATACCAACAAAAAAAAAAAAAAAAAAAAAAAAAAAGCATCAAAAGCAGTAGGATCTTACCGGAATAACGAAAACTAATTCCAAAAGATAAGAGGACTACCTATAGTAATCACTGTCAAGTGTCTGTAACTGAAAACTTTTAAAAAAAATCTTAACATAAAGTGCACACATATGATCAATCTATCACGGTAATTTTTTTTTTCTGTCGAAAAAATATATAGTGTTAAATAAAATTGTTATTCGTAAGTCTGTAATCTTTTAAATGTCCTTGTTCCCAAAAATAAAGGTAAGCACTCTTATATATTTGCTTCTCTCTCTTCCAGTTGTGCCTCTTGGCCGGGTCCAGAGGAGGCTGTAAATAATATTTCTCAGTCTTCATTTAAATTTTATCTCATGATAAAAAATCCTCTGATAAAAAGATGACAAAAAAATTAAATTATAAAGGCCATAACAAGAAAAAGTCGTCAAAGGAGTACGGCAACCCACGTGAGAGAAGGACATTAATTTCTGTAATATATATATATAATTTCACTTTGGCTTAAAGGTGTCAATATTTCCTCTACCCATCTCTCATGTGCTGGAAAGTCAATAGTCCATTCATTGTGGTAACTTTAGGTAACTACGCAAACATAACCATACAGCTTTAAACATAAAAGAGCCCTTTACATAAAAACTATCCAAAAAAAGCCCGTTACAATTTGGCGTCCAGCGTGGGGCTATTTCCATGCTAGCTTTAGGCTGCTGGGAAATTTTATCATCAAATAAGAAGTTATTTTGTAAAATTCGCGAATATATGAAATATTTTGTCCCCCCCAAAATTCCCAAGAATATTTTAGTATCTTTTTAAAAAGTTCAAAATAGTGTGTGTCAAAACAAAATTTTATTGTTATATAAATGTGTCAGATTTGTGTTAAATAGAGTTCAAGGGGAGATAAGAGAAAAGCCCTTTACAGCACGTGATCAACTAAAATGTCCACAGAATCACTGACTGGTCAGCATAATCACAGGAACTATGGAATATGAGGAAGTTGCGGCCAACAGCATCACAAAGCCCCTACTAGGACTCATGGCGATAAAGAGGTGACAGTTCGAAGCATAAGTTTCTTTGGGCGTCCGCCATACATAAACACGGCCTGTAAGTGGAAATAAGATAGAGGAGGAGTCATCGATCTATATTACGCTTTTCAATCATCAGCGTCCCACTTGGTACGTTTTAAACACAATTATCGTCGTTCTAAATAGCTATTGGCGATGATCAGTGATTTGGTAATTGCAACCTGACTGCCGATGATCAGGATATGCAACTTGTGTCGAACTATGACTGTCGCAATATGCTGCTCTAGGTGTTCCAGAGTCACTTCTGCCACATTAACTCTCCGGTACTTGCTGACATTCATCTCTCCGGTACTTGCTGACATTCATTTTTCATCCATCCAAAATTACTCCCCATCGATGTTATTTGCCACCAGTTCGGTAACTCGTCATCGCTTTGGACACTGTTCTTTGGGATGCATCTAACGAACATAATCCTAGATAAGCATGAACCAAGTAACCTCACACCCATAATTGTGGCTTCATTAAAACACAGAGTAGACTTTTTTTTTTTTTTTTTTAAATAAAACTTTGTGCCTACTTCAGCGTATGCCTCCGTCCTACCGCTAATTACTTAACAATGGCTATACATGCGTCCTCTCGTTTATCACCTCGCACGTCTTACTTAATAGAAACTACATGCGTTTTCGTTAATAGATATGTCTTAAGTTTCCCTTGCTGAATTCATCCGAAGATTATTCGTAAGTTCAAGATTGGCCATTATTTTACATGAATTAAAGCTGTGCAAGGGTATGGAAGGAACAGACTAATGTACTAATAGAAGTACATTACATAGCAAGCTTGTAGCTTATATTTAAAACCTTGGCCTAAGGTGTACCCTGATTGATGCATTGACGAATTATTTTCTTCAGTGCTTATTACTCTTCATGCGAGCGATACCAATATACGCAATATAATGTAGTGTTAGTTTTGGAACAATTTTAATTTAAATTTTATTTATTATCTTGCAACATTTTCACTTTTAAAAGGAATAAGGCGAGATTCGGAACTGTATAACTTTAAAAAGTTCTAGCTTGTTCTAGACGAATATTGTAATATAATGGGAACATTGAGATAGCGTTATTGGACCATTCTTTCAGTTGGAAAATTAGTCAGGCTGTTTCCTGTGCTAGTTTAGGATCTTCGGTCACACTGTATCTTCTGTTTTTCTATTGTATTAACACATTTTACAGTACTTGTATCTCTCTTAGTTGTTTTGCATTGAAAGTTATACGTGAGAATATTTCTTACAGTATTTTGACTTATATTCTTACAGTCTTTTTCAAGTATTTATGTATATTTCAGTCAGTCTTCTGTAAATCATTGTCAGGACAAATTAGAAAATTGAGGATGTTCCTAAAAGCAGGAGGATCGACACAAGGACAGTTACCTGCTCGACAGACACTGCAACCCACAAAAAACTCGGAAATAGACGAAAGGTAAGCATTCATATTTAAGTTTAATGTGTAGTTTTCTACTTTGCATTAGGATATACAGGTTAAAACACCCTATTCATATATAATGCATTGTTTGATAAGTGAAATTAAATGTAAAAAAAATAAATAATTTATTTTTTGACGTCCCAGTGTCGTTAAAAATGGAAAAGCATATTGCTCTTGCAAAAATTTCATCTATAAGCTTTTGCTATATTTTTCTTATACATAGTTGTGTTTCGAACATTGTTTGTGCATGTTGGGTAAAATGTGCTTTGCTAAACCTATAGATGCATGAATTTAGAAGAGATGAGTTGTTTATTTTAAATTTTTTCATAAACAGAATTTCAAGAAATTCTGTCTTCAGCCACATATACGTATGTTTCCTAGCGAGAGAGCTGTTGGCTTTGCCACCACTTTGTTTCAATCTTTCACTGCTACTTATGTAATCAGAAAGAAATCAAATATGTTGTCCTCCCTTATCAAAGCTTGTTCACTGCTTATTTTTATGTCTAGAAGACTACTTTAGTGTGTTGTCAATGAAATCCTTTGCCAACAAAACCGGGATTGACAAGCTATAGAAGCAAGAGGCAGTCAACCTGCAACCCTTGTGTGATAATAGTGCATAATATTGCGCTCCGAACTCAGCGCAAAATCTAAAACTAAATACAATATTTTATTTTAGTTAATACCAAATTGTAAAAATCACAGTGGTAATTTTGAATAAATTCTATATTATCGAATTAGAAAATAGTGATCAAAGATAAACCATTACTTCACAATGTAAAGTGACATTCTGTTATTGTCATCATCGTCACCAGAACAAGGATATATAGTCTGAAATACAAAGAAAACACAAGAGTTCATCTACATTAAGAGTAAGATGCTACTAGAGAAAAAATATGATTGTAGATATATCCCAGTCGACTTCAGGCATCTTCACCACAATCATTGACTTAATCAGCACGAAACATCTTAAGTAGAAAAGTTGGCAATACTTGCAAGGCGATCTGTTGATTTTGCGACAGATAACGGGTCATCATTTATTTAGAATTTTGACAAAGCTCTAATAAAAATTTAAAATTACGTAGGAATACGTCAGATTTTCTTAACGAGAACCTGGAACTGGTTTAGGTGTTAGTTCTCCATAATGTCAAAATGTATCTCTCACATTATTTGTGAAAATGGAATAATCGTCATTAGTGGAACAGTGACTATAATTCGGTCTACTGCGTCTTTCGCGAGTGATATACGTAATTTTTGGGCCTATTACTATTAATGTTTTATTACAACGAAAGTAAATCAAATTTTAATACAAATATATATTTCTGTATATAATAGAAATTTTTTGTGTGCTTTAGGGTGATTTTATGTAATGTGAATTAAAATCTAAAAGTACAAATTTTGCAATATAAATATACCATGACAGAAGTAGTTTAATGCTATAAGGCATGTAAACATAATATTTAATTTGATTTTCATTTCATCTTATTTAAATTAGCGCTCAAACAACGCAATAGTATTTATATATTGAGTTATATCAGCACTAGCGGTACAATTGGAGTACAACTTTAGCGTGTATTGCCCAAATGTCCTGACCTGTACTCTGTTCTCCGAACCATATAGCCTACTGGCTACATCCTTCACCTACGTTGGTGCCTCTGAACCACCGCTGAGATTAGCTTAACCTCATATTAATTGTACTGTCACAGGAACTCAACGTCATAGGTTATCCTCACTTTTTCCCTTCTCCAATGATAGGTATGACTGAGTTGAAATTTACTAGAAGAATAAAATGTTTCTTTGTAGAAGTTTTGTTGAAAACAGTTTAGTTATGAGAGAAGATTAAAGAATATTTAATGATTCGTAGTTTCTTTGTTAATAGAATTATTGTATGAGTGATATTTCAGTTGTGTTATGAAGGTACTTATTTCAGAACTTAACAGCCCGCAATATCAATTCATTCATAAGCATTAGTTTCAGGTAAACTCTTAGTGGTCAGCTTATTGTGAAAATTTGTATTTCGGAACATATTAGAATATTTCAGTGGATGATGTCAACTATGACGTCTTAATAATTTTCATTTTCAGCGTAGTACGCTCGACTTCAGAAATCCCAGGAAATGCTAATGATGAAATGACGTCTATGCTTGAATTGAAAGAAGAATCATGTAGAGCTAAACCAAATGCAGCGAAGCTCAAGTCTCTTCTAGAAATAACTTTCCATTGTAGAACTCGTGCAGCAACTGGCAAACCCATTCAGGATTACTTTGAACAAGCCCCGTGTTTGCTGGAATTGAAATATGTAAGCTTATGAGCGTTAATGTCTTTCCAAGTTTGGATAAAATCAGGCTCAAATTATTCCGAACTGGAGAAATATGGGTTTAAGTGAACAGATATTTATAGTCAAATAGGTTTCGGTGTATCTTGTAGTGTGGTCTTAGTGTAGTAGCTAGTATCATTTGATATATATATATATATATATATATATATATATATATATATATCAATACGCCTTGCGACTTTTCAGTCTTTGTACTTACCACGTAATTAGCACAGAAATTGGTGCAATTTTACATATGTACGATATAACCATTGTTGTATGAATTGCCCGCGGACCCCGAGACAGGGATGGAGATCTTTATTCACTTCATCTGTTCCATTATTGTGAGCCCAGCTGTACACGGTAGCAGAGCGTTTACCCTGGAGGTCATCGTCGCGTGGAGCAAAATCATTCCAGGACATCATACCAGAAATATACAGCGATTTTCTCTTTATTTTTGTTAACCAAGCTTTCTATAACGCATTATTCTGTTGTTGAAATTAGAAAAGAATTCAATTAATTATAAAATACAGTAATAATAAACCTTAGGGCAGCAGATACTTCCAGCACACAACAAATATCTTTCCTTCAGTTACTCTTCTTCATTGCAATTACTTCATTTCTTCACTTTTCCGCCACAAGAAATTCAGGTTCTTTGCATTAAATTCGGTCATTGTCTCAATTTTGTCCTCTCCAATGGTCTGTTCATTGTTAGTGTTTCACAAGCCATGCAACATATGTGCTTTGTCAAGAGCCACCTCTTCGATTCTACGGAATATTCTGAAATAAAGGTTTGGAGAACTGTCAAGCTTGAAATTCTTTTCCAGCTTTTGGTACGTGGCTAGTTCCTGCCACTTTGAAGAACAAACATATGTCATGTCCCTTTTCTCGTTTGGACATGAGGACTTATGAACTGCAGGGTGTTGAGGGCAAGCTGACTTGGTGGTTAGTAAAGTTCCACGGTGAGATTTTGGCCACACGTGGAGATCTTCTGACACTTCCTTTTTGCCATCATACACGAGTCGAGAACAAAATCATTGAAGAAGGGCTGCTCGGAAAACTCGATCAGCGATTTTGGGGCGATACAGATTGTTTCTGTATACATGTTCGACAGCCTGAACACGAGGACTGCATGCTGAGATAAAGCCATTGATTAGATATAATTGCAATGACTTGTAATTTCAGAAAGTTACTAGCTGCTACCTATTGATTTGTTTTCTTATTGTGAGTTTACTTTATTATTGCATTTGATTCTTTTCTAAAGTTATCTGTGACTGCTTATATGATCATGTTAGTTTGGATTGCTCATAGGTTATTTTTGCTCATGCAAGTGGTGGAGTGTCCCAAATGTGTAGCGAGTTGCTCAAATTGTTTTAATTTATCTTTGTTTCAAAGAACCTTTCTCTCGACTTCCGGTTTCTTATCCCGGAACATGGTATTCGGCGCATCGGGTTCGTCTTCTCTGCGGTGGCTCTTGCTATTTTCCTCCCTCCTTTTAAATTTTGAGTAATTGTGGATTTCTCCCTCTCGTCGTCCTTTACGTTATCTTTTACTAAATATTTTGGCTATCTTTGTATATAATGATTTTTTTTTTTTTTTTTTTTTTTTTTATGATTGATTCTCTCAGTATTTAGTCATTCAATATCGTGGCATACTCTTTGCCCTGTTGATATTTCCCTATTGTTCGTCACAATAGTCATCCCGTATCGCCTGTATCCAAGTGTTCCTTTTTCAAATTACGTAGATAACTATTATGGGAAAATTCTTTGAATTTGAGCCATTTGACATTGTAAATGCGGATTCTAGGATCATATCATTCAAATAGTTTTTGGTCGAATTTAGACCTCGATATTGGGAGCCACAAGATCATTACCAAAGATGGGTATTGTGCGATTTCCTGGTCTCGGTCACTAGATTGTCTTGGAGTTCTACAGAATGCGATATTTTTTGCGCCAAGACCAGGCTGATGCAATTTTTAAGCTTTACAAGGACAAATTTCTGTTTCGTCACTTTATTCAGATTGCAGATTTGTTAAGGTGCTTAATACGATCGAACAGAGGTGCACACTATCGGGCGGCATTGGACCTATTGTTGTTTAATATGGCCGCCTTTGGGTCATACATAATACAAAACAGCAAATAGTTGTTCTCTTTAAGTATGCCTAGTTGGTATTAGCCTTCTCATTGTATATTAGTTTTGCTGTATTTGAATTCACATTGTTTTCTTTTTGGTTGATATTTTGTTTTTCAGATTTTGTACCTTTATTAGTTTTTTTAGTGGATTTGGATTGACATTATTCTGGATTAGTATATATATATATATATATATATATATATATATATACAGGGCAACTGGTAATTCGATGCATTCTTTGCAAGGGGATGTTCTACAATAACTTTGGAACATTTTCACCTATATAAACCGGGGGTCATAAATCTATAGTTTCTGAGCACATGCGTGATTTCTTTGAAATTTGCCGGCTAACTCGAAGTGCGCCAGAAAGTTTTACCCTGACCCATTTCCACATATCGTAGAGCGATGAAATATTACATGTGTAATCGTGCATACCTATATAGGTCATGTGGTAATGTACAGCTCGTAACTCTGTACCGTTGTTGTGTTATAGGTCCCAACGTGAAGTAAGGTGTGGTGGTCCAAAAACCCTTGCTGCACCTCAGAAAACAGTGTGGCAACATCGCAGAAGTACTTGCCCCTAGAAAATGACTGCATGTTTGGGAAAGGTGAAATGAAGATAGTGTGCGGTCAAGAGAGAACGCAAACTATGACGGATTTCATACCCAGGGTCTTGCATCTGTCTGGCCAATATTCGAGTAGTGAACGAGTGCGTTGTTTTCCAGGAGGCGGACATCTTTTGTCAGCATGTCACTCTCTAGGATTTCACAGAATCTCGCAACGCACGCAGCAGCGAGGCATAGTATAAGCCTAGTAATTGTTTTACCCTTTGTTTGGAAAGCAATAATAATACCCCTGTTGATCCCAAATAAACATGATTGCCACTTTGGTCGCTCAGAGTTGAAACGGACTTCCTTTGGTGGTGTTACGTCGGCACGCTGTCATTGGTTTCGATTGCTATTTATTTATTTCTGCAAGAGGATGACTCAAAGAAGAGTTTGGGTCTCCAAATTCGGGATCACATCGGTCTTTTAGATGAGTCGAGGATTTTGGAACGAACTGTCCCTGGCCTCCTAGAAGGTATATTCCCAGCCTTCACCTGGTGTGAGTGACTAAAAACCAGGGAAAACCTAGTCAAACCAATGACAGCATGCCAACGTAACAACACTAAAGGAAGTCCGTGTTCAACTCAAAGTGATGATTACGTTTATTTAGGATCAACATGGGGCTTTACTACATACTTTCCAGGCGAAGGGTACCACAATTACCAGGATATACTATGCCTCACTGCTGCGTGAGTTGCAGGATTCTGTGAAATCCCAGAGCATGGCATGCTCGCTGACAAAATGTGTCTGCCTCCTGGAAAACAACGCACCCGTTCATTGCTCGAATGTTGGCCAGACAGATGCAAGACCCTAAGTATGAAATTCGTCATAGTTTGCGTTTTTTCTTGATCGCACACTATCTTCATTCCACCTCTTCCCAACCATGCAGTCATTTTCTAGGGGCAAGTACTTCTGCGATGTTGCCACAGTGCTTTCTGAGGTGCAGTAATGGATTTCGGACCACTACACCTTACTTCACGTTGGGACCTATAACATAGCAACGGTGCAGAATTACGAGCTGTACATTTCCACATGATCTACTAGAGACCTGCACGGGCCGAATTTTTCGGCCCGAGCCCAATCCAGCCCGAACGTACCTAGGCCCGGCCCAGCCCGGGCCCGAAAAGTTTTGGAGATTTTCGGCCCGGCCCGATAAGTTTTTAAAATTCTTGGCCCAAGCCCGGCCCGGGCCCGATAAATTTTAAAAGTTTTCGGCCCAATCCCGGCCCGATAAATTTTTTAAAAAATTAGCTCGAGCCCCAATCTTTCTCAAAATTTAGTACTAAATTTGACCTAACCCTCAGAAACATTTTCTAAACTCTGGTTCACAACCTGACGCTTGCCTCCCGAATGGTACTATTGCCTCCTACAACTTTGCCTGTCATCGAGAGAACAAAAACTCCATTCCCTGCAACAAAAATCTAACTTAATTGATTTTTACCATAAAGTGAAGATGGTAATATTGTTTAGCGACAGGGAAAACATTCCCACCCCTTCTTGTTATATTTTGAGTTCAGTGAAGGTCAAGGTCAGAGCTTAATTTACCGCATAATGCCTGCAATCCTCTATAGTGAAAGTGGAGCCGCTAAGCAACACAAACTGTAAATAACTATTGCATTCTTTGTAACATTTTTCACGGACACACTACTTCAACGTTTGGCTTTATTCCAATTATCGTTTAACGAAAGTCAATAATTATTAAAGAATTGCAATTGGTCGGCCCCAGCCCGGCCCGACCTGAAGAGTCGGCCAGCCCAAGCCCGGCCCGGCCCAAAGAAATAACAGTGTCGGCCCGCCCAAGCCCGGCCCGGCCCAAAGAAATAGCAGAGTCGGCCCGCCCAAGCCCGGCCTGCGGGCCGGGCCGGGCTTCGGGCCTCGGGCCAGGCCCGGCCCGTGCAGCTCTCTATGATCTACATAGGTATGCCTATTACACATGCAAAATTTCATCGCTCTACGATATGCAGAAGTGGGTCATGGTAAAACTAACTCGCGCACCTCTCGTTAGCTGGCAAATTTGAAAGAAATCACATATGTGCAAATTACTCAGAAACTATTGATTTGTTACCCCCGGTTCATATAGGTCAAAATGTTCCAAAGTTATTGTAGAATATCCCCTTGCAAGGAATGGATCGAGTTACCAGTCATCCTGTATATCGAGTATTCTAAAAATGGCACCCACGGACCACAGAGCATCATTCTACAGGTCAAAATAAAGCGAAAATGTTGTATGTTGGAATGCCCTCCGTGGTCTCCTTCAGTCGCTGAGGGAAATCAAAATTTTACTATGTGGCAACATCACATATTAACTTGGAATCATTACTATTGCTCTACAAATCCATCAAACAGTTATATCGATTGTTAAGGTAATAAGTGGTGCTAGTATCAACGCCTATTGACTTGAACTGTCATCTGGCAAGAATCGATGTAATCATTTGATGGATTGGTAGATCTACTCTATGATTCTTTATCTGAAATGTTTCCATAGCACAATTTGCATCTCCAGACGAGGACCCGAAAGGTATACAAATATATATATATATTTGGTTTATTTTGATTTGTAGAATAATGCACTGTGGTCCGTGGGCGCCATTTTTAGAGCAGATATATATGTAGGTTTATAATTGTTTATTATAGTTGAATTAAGTAGTTCATTTATTCTCATTAGTTAGTTTGCTCTTTAAATCTACGTTTGGTGTAGGGGACTTAACATCAATATAACACGGACCTTACGTATGTAATGTTGCTTGTATGATTTATCTTGATTATAAGAAAGCAAATTCTTTTTTTCCTGTCGTATGTTGAGCGTGAAAAAGTTATGTACTGTCCTTACATCTTCCGTTGTAATCTCTTTTGTCTTGCCACTTTTAAGCTTCGTTAAGATTTATCATTGCACGAACAATTATATTATGTTACTGTTTTATTTGAGAATTGATTTCTTTTTTTAAAAAAATGAATTAAGGGTTGCATATGACCTCTTGGTCAAGGATTGCGGTTTGTATGATATTTGGAAATTTTTACTATTATTGTTGTTATTACGGTTAGTGCGGTTATAAATTACATCCTTGCAATTCTGAATTGTGTTATTTTAAAGGAAACTAGCTGAACCTGTGCTCTGTACACAGCGCATCATTCGCATATGAGCATGAATCTCCTTGCCATTCCTCACATCTGTACATGTCCCTTTACAGACAAAAGTTAAAGGCATCGTGATAAAACTCGGCAAAGGATACTATAAAAGTGAGATTTTTTTCGATTATTTTGTCAATATCTCGGACCGTTTGCAAGATTTGAGCCTACTTCCGGTTGAAGTTTCTAATTCATACGATAACTGTATTCTTTCTTCTTGCATGCAGTATGTAATAAGCAAGTACAGTACATACACAATTAATTATAATGTCAGTGATATATGGTGTTCATTGGGCAAAACACTCCAAAAATAAAGATTCATCTTAGACTGGAGAAATGGTTATCCTTCCTTTTTCATTATTATTTGGCCATGAAACAAACACCTGAATCATGTACAACCTCAATATACAACTATGTAGTGTTGGAATGTATAATGTGTAGGATATGATGCTTTAGTTTTTTTTTTTTTTTTTTTTTTAATTTCAACACCCAGTATACCCGTAAAAATGTAATAAAGAAATAATGGCCATGTTTTTTTAAATATTCAATTAGAACTGGACAGTCTACGCAAAATTTACAATCGATCAGTAAAAACGTCATCTTTCTACAGCCTGTAATTTCCGAGATCCCATTGTCGAAAGGATTAACCACAAACATATAAACTAAAAGAACTCCAAAGATGGCAGCAGAGTTCGTTTGCTAGATTTTGGAGAAAGCTTATTTAAATACAAAGGCTTTGAACAATAATTTTAAAACATAAACTTTATGAAAAAGATGTATTTAAGTAATTTGTTTAAAGTACACACACTTAAAATATTTATATCTGGTAAACGTGAAAACAAATATAACCGTAAATGAAAGATTTGAAAGCCAAAGTTATAGGTTGGAGCTGAGGCGCTTTTATTGTAATTGTAGCATTTTAATAGATAGATTATGTTGTTTATATTATTTTATACAAGTGCACCACTATTTAAGTTCCGCATATTCTGATGGGTTGTTTTTGAACTTTTCTAATTTTGAGTTGTTCAGTGCACGTTACGTGCTTGTTGATCTAACATACCCCGAAGTATCGTTGTTGTCGATTTATTTGTTTGCGTGTGTTGTGTTTACAGAGATTTAAGCGCGTTTCCGATTTTTGCTGTTAACTTAGTCTGGTCGAGTAAGTCCAGTCCCCGTCGTGCTAAATGTTTCTATAATTTTCTTTAAGCACTTTCCACGTTTGTTATGCTAGTCTTAGTCTGCGCGCATTGTATTGTTATTTTGTGTTGCTTTGGCGATGAGTTGTTCCACCCTATTTGCTAGCATTTTTTATTGTTGATTCTGGAAAGATATTGCTTTAATGTAAGATAATAAAAGGATTAAAGACACTATAATGAGAAAATAAGCAAGTATAGACACTAATGCAGTAAAATAAGGTACAAGTACGTAAAAGACAGATATAGTTAGCTACGACACAGTAGTACAGAATAAGAGAAGATAAGCTGCGTGAGTAATGAAACTGTAGTGATTTCACTATAAGAAAGCGTATATTTGTGGGATAATTTTTGTGTTTTATGCTTATAGAAATACTTGGCAATGCGTAAGGATATGCTTTTTTATTATTATTATTATTTTGAGTGATTTGTATTTAATTTATTATTTTGAGTTTTATTAGGGTCGCATATTCCTTGCTATTTTCAGTTTATGCTACAATTTTAATTTATTATTATTTTGATAATATTCTTGAGTCCATATGTCTCTTTTGTTTTCCTTATTTTTATACATGAATATTCTAATTTTATTTTGTTTTACAAACATTTCCGTTATTATTTATTCTAGCGTGATTAATATTTATGGCTATTTACATTCTAGTTTTTATTTTAATGTATATATTTGATCATGTGTACTTATTTTGACTTTTATCTCGATTTTGACTTCAAGCTATTTATTTTACTGTTGAGTTAAACTACATATAACCTCCATGTAACATACATATTTTTCCATAATAATTTTTAATTGTGAATAGGCCAATCATGTTTTTCGATTTCTTTAAGAATTAAGATATCTTACATAATTTCATTGTGCTATAACGATTTTGACTTATTTTCCCGGATGTGACTGACTCTTACTTAATCAGGTATTTATATACATTGACAAATTTGTGTTGTTTTTTATTACCTGATTTATGACATTTATTTGTTCATTATTTAAGCTATATCTTACTTTTTGTGGTTTGCATTTATATTCATGCACTATATTTATTTATTTATTTTAATTTGACTTTTTTTTTAATTTAAAATTTTCTCAGCACTTATTTTGCAATTTTGATATTTATCAATTCTTTTTAAGTTTCAATTTGCATTTAATATTTTTGAAATCACTTTAAAATTTTGACACTTTGCAAACTTTATTTTATTTTCACATTTTGAAACTCGATTTTTTTTTACTTCAATTAAATTTTGAATGTTAAATTTGGAAAGTTCACTATTTTAAATTTTAGTATAACTTATTTATAATTAATTTAAATTTTTCATAATTTATTATTACCTTTTATGATTTACAGGAAACTGACATATATACATTTTCTGTATGTCTATACTTTGAAAGCTATTCATTCCATATAATACCATTTGCATTAGGCCTATTTTGGTGTTGGGCTTTTGCTCTTAAAGTAATTATCTCTTAACGTAGCGAGAGGGAAGGACTAGTTCTCAACCAAATTTTTTCCGAAATCTTTTTTTTTTTTTTTTCACCTTGAGGAAGTGCGAAGTAGCCGTCTATAATTTTCAAAAAATAGTTAGAATAAATATAGAAATAGTTAGCAGAACTCTTTTTTGGTGTTGGGGGCCGCGGTGGCTCAGTGGTAGAGCGTTCACCTATGGTGCTTGGGATCCTGGGTTCGATTCCAGCCCACGCCAAGTGAACTTTGTGGTGGACAAACACCGTGTGCATGGGTTTTCTCGGGGTTCTCCCGTTTCCTCCCACTTCCTTCATTCCACCAATTCATTTATTTCTCATAATCACCGTCTCCTTTAGCCTAGCCGGCATAATCGTGGGACGTAAAACTTACAGATTTCATTTCATTTCTTTTTTGGTGTCCAGTCTTTGATCTTTGGATTAGATTAAAATCCTGCCCCCTGCCCGAGATACCTGACTATATCTGTTCTCTGCACGGGGATAAAATATTTGTGCAATGTATTTGAAATTAAACAAAAGAAAAGAAATAAATAAGGAAATGCAACTCCTTTGACGTTACCCTGTCAATTTCCGGGCCAGCGTACATGTCCCTTCTGGCCTAAACTTGAGTTTAAATGTCACCAATCAGTCTAGCGATGCCACAAACTATAAATTTGACACTAATATCTATCATTTTGGACATGTGCCCCGATGACGATGAGGTTGTTTGGACTTGAACAGCGTTTGGAGTGTCACTATTCATCACAGCAGCCTCAAAAACTGTGGAATTCCCTCGTTGTTATATGGTTAGCGTACGCACCTTTAGATCGGAAGACCCGGGTTCGATTCTTGGAAGTAGCTCATGTAGTTCAGATCTCTTTTTAAGCTGTAATTCCACGTCTCATATAATCTCGCTATTGAAAGGTGTGTCACCACTACTAATATCCGTCGTCCTGGTTATTTATCCTCTCGTGTCAGGCATACAACCTCCTAAGCCGAAAATCGGAAAAAGGAGCTTCGTACACGATTCTGGTGAACATCTATGTCTGTACAAAATTTGGTGACTTTAGGTCATTCCTTTCTGGCGAGAAGTTGATAGCAAATAGACAGATATGCATGTAATATTTTCGTTGATGAATAAGGTTAACATTTTACAGTTTACAACTCAGGCCTGATTTTTGTTTTCTTAATTGAACAGTCACTGTGCTGTCTACAGCCAGTACAATGTTTATCGAGTTTTACATATTACTGATTTACAGAAAAAAAGGAAAAAGAAACATAATCTTTATACTTAAAATTTGTACATTCATACTTATTTGTGTTTACTTTTTTTTTCTTTCTTTTAAGCTACTTTATGAAATGAGGCTGTTAGTGGGTCTGGAGAAGGCTAGTAATACGAAAGATCACTTGAGAGATTTCACTTCTTTTATTATGGAACAATTTCCTGCAACCCGAACTAGAGACGATGCTGTAAGTACATTTAAAGTCACAGTGAGAAATATGTAAAGTATTTGTGGTGGGTGCTTTTGTTGTGTCATCCTATTAGACTTCATTAATGTATCGTGGCGGACACAAGTCATTGATCAGGTAATGACGACTGCTTTGAAACAAATGCATAGTATGAGAACTAAATCTGTCATATCTCTAGTTTCGTGTGGAGAAGAAACAAACTTGTAAACCAAAGGTTTAAGAACAACTCAAGTTATCAATATAAATTATGCCGAGGAGGTTATTTTCAGTGGTTCTTTCATCTCAGAGTCGGCAACATAAATATCTATGCGAAATGACGAATTTTCGCAAAGTAACTTCTTTTTCAAATACCAATTTTCACGTGGAGGTTTGACAAAATTATTCATATCTCCTTAAAATAATGTGTGTGAAAGTCACACAGCTATTATCAAGTCACAGCTATTATCTCTTCCATTAGCACTATTCTTGATGTGTTCAGCCTCCTACACACAATCACTATGGAGTACTAAAGATTGAAGAGATATAGGGTCAAAGGTCAAATTTCGAATTTTTCCTTATGAGACTGCAATGGTAAATTCTGAAAGAGCCTGAAAAAAGCGTAAATCGAAGTGATAACAAAGAAAAAGCTGTATGGTATGATTCTACGTCGCAAGCCGACAGAACATGCGTAAATAAAGTGTCAAGTTCAGAAGTTACGGTCAGATCAAGGTCACCTTGAGAACCCATTTGAATACACTGAAAACAACGCTATATCCGTATCAGATCATGCTAAACATCAAAATGAAGCAGCGGAACAAGCAAGAAACACTCAATAGTAGTATGAGGTCAAAGGTCACAGGCAAATACAGGGTCAAAAGTTAACCACAAAAATCAAATAGTCGCTGGGAAAACAGCAGTTGTTATAATAAAAGAGCATATTGAAGGACGAAAGGAAACAGTTGAACAATCAAGGAACAATCCGTACTACGCTGAGGTCAAAGGTCACAAGCAAATACAAGGGCAAAGGTCAACCACAAAAATCAAATTTATTTCTAAACGAAACGTGAGCACAATGTGGGTGTGCTTAACACGTCGTTGTTTATGCTTTCGGAAATGCACTAGATTTATCTAACCTGAGTGACAATGATCCTCCTTGAGGATTTAGTATCACTTGGCTAAACAATATTTCACTTATTCTACATGTCCACCACCGTGGGATAAGCACAGATTGATTTTGTGAATCAACTGCTTAGTGAACACTTTCTCAAGCATGGTAGGAGTGATGTACTCAACATTACGTTCAATTTCTTGCCTTAGTTGTTCAACAGATGTGAGTCTGTGTCTATACACCACCTGTTTCAGAAACCCCAAAGAAAAGTGTCACACGGCGAAAAGTCGGGACGACTTGGTGGCCATTGCACTTCATTTTCCATAGAGATCACACCCTGTCCAAACTGTTCCCTCAGAACAGCCATAGTTGCATTCGTACGATGCGTAGGACCACCATCTTGCTGAAACGAAATTTCATCATTCTCATTCATGTTCAGAAGATCCAACTCCGGGAAAAGAAACTCACGAAACATACGCTAATAAGATGCTTGTGTCACATTTGCGTCAAAGAAGAAGGTACCAATGATTTGCGTTGCTGTGATACCCTCTACACCGTTACACCAGTCTGATCAATGAAACGTTCACTGCAAACACGTGGTTGAGAATGAGCCCAATATCGAGCATGGGAAGACGAAACAGAACCATTTAAAAAAAATGCTTCATCTGTCACAAGTAATTGGAATAAGAACATGGGGTTTTCGTTTAACCTATCAATGAACCAATTACAAAAGAACACACGCTTACCGTAGTTTACGGAGGAACCAAAAGTACTCTTAAACGGGACGTCCCAATTCAAACTATAAAGTAAAATTTAAATTTTTCCTTTCTATTTTTGATGTAAAAAAAAAAAAAAAAAAAAGTTTCGGCAGTTAATCAGTGTGTGTGTGTGTGACAAGGCACCAAAAATATCATGGAATAAGGTAGACACAATTGGTCATGTTTAGACTTCAAAACGCTCAGGAAAAAAAAAAATCCATGTCACTGGAAAAGGTCAACATCAGTGTTTACTGTCTAACAGGACTACAGTCCCAAGGAGCTCCTCTAAATAATTGAACAGGTATACCTGCTAAAAACTTACAATCATTAACTAAATTCCGTGTGGTGAGTAAAGACAGCGACACTACCAAAGAAAAAAATTGATCTAAATCCCTTAGGCTACAAACCCAAATAAGAATATTAGCAAGCAAATTGTTCTGTGATTTCCCTAATCTCAATACCTAATCTAACCTTGCAGTTTATGTTTATATTGGCTAAGGAAAGTGTATTTTCCTTCACAGAACGATTTCATCTGGTTGAATACCTGAAAATATTGGTAGTCTTCTCAGTCTCGTAAGTCAGTTTAAAACTTAGTGCAAGATTTGGCTTGTGTTTGCTTGAACTGCCTGTTTGACAATTAATTGACATGGCTACAAGTAGTACAGTAACTATGTCGCCAAAAGTTCGTACGATCAGAATTGATAGTTACGGTGATTGCAATGAACCAATTACAAAAGAACACACGCTGACCATAGTCGTCTTCTCGCAGTTCCTGAACTTTCCTGATTTTGTACGGTTTTAATCCATTCTTTTTAACAGTTTACTTAAGGTTGACTTATTAAGACCAACTGCAAGACTACGACGGATCAGAGACTTTTGAGGGGATTGAAAAATAGATACAGCTACTTCCCTTGTCTTCCTTGGAGTCGTTACTGTTACGGGTCTACCAGCCCTTTTCCTCGTCAATAGGTGCTTTGTATGGAAGCAGTTACTGCGAAACTGTTTATATCTGGGTGTTCCTTATGACAACGTTCCACTCTGCGTGAGCTCGTTGTCGTGTAGCTTTACAACACTGAATATACCACTCCACTAAATCTGCTCGTTGTTCTGCCGATAAAGAATTCATTGCGAATACGCACCTTGTCAGAGTTACGACCAAACCAACTAATAAACCGATGCACTTGAAGTGTAGACACAAAATGTTTCTCTCGTGTTTTGTCCTTATTTGACTTTAACTGCACTTGACTGATAAATATGAACACGAGGGGCGTCTCTAAGACTATGCACAAATTGTGTTCTTTATCAGCGGCTGAAGCAGCCACGCCTACTAGTGTCAAGGTCCCCCATGGTGCCATCCTTCTTGTAGCTTGTTCATCACGCTTGCAACTTTACCGTACGCCAAACGGAGGTGCTGGACTTAATTATTCAACTGTTTTCTTTCGTCCTTCAACATGCCTTTTATTATAACAACTGCTGTTTTCACAGCGATTATTTGATTTTTGTGGTTGACCTGTGACCCTGCATTTGCCTGTGTCCTTTGACCTCATACTACTATTGAGTGTTTCTTGCTTGTTCCGCTGGTTCATTTTAGTGTTTAACATGATTTGATAGGACATAGCGTTGTTTTCAGTGTATTCAGTGTAATGGGTTCGCAAGATGGCCTGTGACCTTGATCTGACCGTGACCTCTGACCTTGACACTTGACACTTGATTGACGCATATTTTGTCGGCTTGCTACGTAGAATCATACCATACCAGCTTTTCCTTTGTTATCACTTCGATTTACGCTTTTTTCGGCTCTTTCAGAATTTACCATTGCAGTCTCATAAGGAAAAATTCGAAACTAGATCTTTGACCCTATATCTCTTCAATATTTAGTACAAGGGACATCTATGGCGAAACAAAACTTATGTCCTTCGTCTAAAGTTACGCCATATTGCACGGCTTTACCTCCTACCAGTTTCGCACAGTGAACAAATGAAATTGACACACGAATCAATCAATCCTCTGTATATTAATTAAATGAACAAAACTTGTAAAAGAAATTTCGGGCTAATAAAAATGCAATTTGTAAAATTATGAATGGTTACCTGCTTTCCTTTTAATAATTGATGTTGCACGATGTGAAATCTCCATATCCTGCATACGAACATTTTTGAGGCTTATTTCATTAGGACTAAGAAACCAAATCTCAATATTGAGAAAGGAAATTTAGACAAGGAATGGAATACCATTATTACTAATTTCATTAACAAAAGTTGAAAAGTTTATTCCTGTACCATTATTACTTCGATTTTTTCTCGATACGAAGTTTGTTGTAAATACACTTAAAATAGTTCGCATTGGTAACCATTCATAATATTACAAATTGCCTTTTTGTTAGTCCGAAAGTTCTTTGTTCACTTTTGGAAAAGTATTAATATTCATTTAGTAATATGAGTTAACAACTATAAACATTGCATGGACTCCACAGGGCCGGATTAAGGGAGGGGCTTAGGGGGGCTGTAGCCCCAGGCCTTCACTCTAAACGCCTGAACAACCTCCACTCTGAACAAAATCTCAACTCACTGTCTAAAAAGAATCATACAAGATACAATCATTATCATAAGAAAATGTGACCAAAAATATGAAATATATTCACTTAACTTTCTTACTGTACTTTGACAGAAATGTATTAGGCGATGTCAGCAGGGGGCCACATATTTTATCTAGCTCCGGGCCTCCAGGTAGGTTAATCCGGCCCTGAGACTCCGTAGGGTTTATGCCAAGTGAACTTTGTGGTGGACAAACACCGTGTGCGTGGGTTTTCTCGGGGTTCTCCCGTTTCCTCCCACTGTCTTCATTCCACCATTTCATTCATTACTCATCATCACCGTCTCCTTTAGCCTAACTGGCATAACCGTGGGACGTAAAACTCAAAGATTTCATTTCATTTTTTTTTTTCCGTAGGGTTTATGTATTAGAAGCTGAAGACTTCAAAAGTAATGCCAATTAGATATTAATATTTTCATACGCCTGATAAATAAAAGTAAATAATTTGGAATTTGTGTAATCTATTATGAGCTGCTGCTACCGATCAAACGGTTAATGCTGAACGCTACTGAACACACTAACTCAATTTGAACCGAGTACTCCAAGTGAAACTTCCGCAATATGCCAAAAGACATGTCGAAATTGTTGTTCTTGATAACAATGCCAGACTATATGTAGCGAACTTAGTAAAGGAAACCTTGGAGGCACTTCGATTTATTGTCTTAACCCATCTGCCTATTCACAAAACGTCTCTCTTTCAGATTACCATGTATTTCGAAAAGAACGGTACAACACTTCAGATCTTTTGAAGATATCAAAAATAACTCGATGGGTGGATTAAAAAAAAAAAAAAAAAAAAATCGTTGAACCATATGTTGTGTGATAAGTGGGAAACAGTTGTAGACTCCGAAGGAAAATACTTTAAATAAAATGTATTGTACCGTTCTTTTGAAATACACATGAGATTTTTTTTTTTTAAACTAGAATTAATTTAAGTATTTGAATACATATGTAAACTTAATATTACTTAAATTAAATTTGATTATTAGATATTAGTATGATATATAACAAATTCTGACAAAGTAAGGAACAAGTAAATAGATTCAAAGAAGAAGTTAATAAAATCAAATGCTAATTTTCTAGTTCATTTGAGGGAAAACAGAAATGATTTTCCTTATGAATCAATGGGCATAAAAACAAGGATGACACAGGTATTTAACACTGTTAGTCTTTACAAACCCTGTGAAAATCTCGTGCTGATAGGGAAGTATGTTGATATGTTGCAAAATTTAAGTATGTTGGTAAAATTTAAAGTGGTTATACGCCAAATAACATTCAAGCTAGTTATCTTGTACTTCGGGAATATGATATTTGATTGCCACTGTTTCTTGTTCTAGGACATCAAGATTCTACATTCTTACAAGAAGCTGTGGAGAATGCTTAGTCGAAGTAAAGAGAATATGTTGTTCAAGTGTGTTAAGGTAATTTTTGTTCTTCTGCACGTGCTTTTTCTATATTGTATCAACTACATAAAAACTAACAAGTTTTATTATTTCTAGACTGGTATATAAAAAAATTGGCAATAAATACTAGATAATTAATTGAAAATTGGTCCCTGTTCTTCAAATTAGATTTATTTTTGTCTTTTTGGTGGTAATGCACTGCGTACCACACCTACAATTTTCACACCGATAATTGCTGATATGAGACTACACACATTAAGAGAAAACTGAAATATAATCTGTTTGAAATTGAAATTTTTTAGTAGAGTGAGCTTAATTCGCACAAAGCTTTTAAGTCTGCTCGTATTAATAATATAGTCTTGAAGCAAAAATGTCATCAAATAGCACATGCGCAATGGATGTATTCTGAACGTACGAAATTACGAAATTAACGACGAAAATGATCTGTCTTAGACAAGAACTCGCTTTCTTAAATGAAAAGCACTACTTTTTGATCCAAATTCAAATGTGTGCAAGAAAATAAGAAAGTCTTTTTCGAAACATTTTTCGGAAGTCCTCGCTTTTTCTTAGAAATGGCTTCCAAAATGTCAGTAGAACTGCTTTTTAGAAATTAATTTTTACTGTCTTGTAGAAGCAAAGGAAACATTATAGAAAAGATGTGTAAACCCACAGTTTCATATTTTTTGCGTTCTTTTCAAATCCGAAAAGATGTTAGTATTCAAATAAAGAAAAAGTAAACTTTCCTTTTGGATGGTCACTTTTCGATCTGTTACCGAGGTTGAAATTTTCACCACGATTAAGCTATCATGATATTTAATACTTGGAAAAAATTTGCGATCTTTCATATAAGGATGAATAAATGACTAGTTTATGTGTTACACTAATCTTAATTTTAAAATCTTTATCTTCCAAAGTTTGACAAGATGGAAAGAAACTATTTTCTGTTAAGTTTTCAGTATAATTTTATGAAATACGAGATATTTTTTAAAAAAATAATAATAATAACTGCTTGATATATATGTTTAAAATATCTTGCTTACATTCGGAATCTAGATAAAATTACAATTTGTCATTACAGTAATTGAATTCTGGCAAGATAGACCTCTTACCGTCAGTTTTGGAAGTTCAAAATACCTCATTAAATTAGGTACATGAGATCTGGTTTCATAGTTTTGTTTCAAAACTCCATTTGCATACGAACCGAATGAAAGGCATAATAGCAATTACCAGTCTCACCCTGTATACACATCTTTGTATTTAAAAAAAAAAAAAAGCCCTGCGTAGCGTAATCATTAACGCTCTCGCCTTTGGTGCGAGCCGTCCCCGGTTCGATTCCGGGGGGACCCTTGGTCGTAAAAGTGTAAAACGCTTTTTCAGGCCAATCACCCTAAATGAGGTTTTCCTGGGTTTTCCTCATTCACACCAGGCAAATGCCGGGGTTGTACCTAACTTCCTAGGTCCCAGGCCGCTTCTTTCCCTTTCCCTGAATAGTATGCTCGTTGAGGGTCGTCTCCCTCAACCGTGATGGACTAAATGACCTTAGATGCCAAAAGCCCAGAAATCTAAATCCTAAATCCTAACTAAAAAAAAAAAAAAAAAAAAAAAAAACGGTTCAGTCTACTTCTAGAATGTACGCATAACTCATACCTGTAATATCTGAATTTTTTCTTCTTTTAATGCGGGTTTAGTTCAAGCTTTAGTAACTTATTAAGCCCGGATTCACTTTAACATGGAATTTATTCGAATGAAACATGTGAGCAGTTTGCTTGTTCTATCAAACTTTATCCGTGTAATTACTAAAGCCCAGAATTAATGGTAAGAAAAGAAAGCTCAAAATGACTGGCAAAATTGAGAAATAAAAACCTAAAATAGCAAGTAAAATGATAAAGTAAAACAAACAAGGGATCTTGAAAAAAAATGGGTACTAAAAAATTAAAAAAAAAATAAAAAATAGAACTATAATAGCCTATAATCGGTTTACTAACAGAGTAAAAAAAAAAAAAAAAAAAAAAAAAAAAAATCCTGAGAAGTAAAATGTTTCATTTTGAGGTCAGTGTATTTACAATTTAACATTCTGGAAACTTCACTGCTGTGGTGTCAGAAATGATCATTTTAATACTTCTCCATGTATTATACTCATCCAACAAGGCTTGCAGTAAGATATACTCGACAGATCCGCTTTCACAAACCAAAACTCCAAGGCGAAGACTTCTTGCACAATTCTGCAGACAGACTATTTGATAATCTTTCTCCTATTCTCTTTTCATAAAAATGTAATCATAATTTCTTTCAGCCGGTTGTTCATTTTTTCAGCTTCCTTGATCACTCGACACCAAGTCCCCGATTGTGAAGGTGTGGGTACATTTATTTCCTCCTCAGCCAAGTTCTGAAGAACTTCTGCTGCTTTTCTTGTAGACAGAGATAGTTTTTACACGACCTTGGTTGCAGAGTTTGTTCCTTGATACTTGCATTTCATAGGGGAAGCCTCTTCTGAAAATTCAGTCACTGCTGAACTTATCTTCTTCAGTATCACTGATACTCACATGTTGCACTTGGTTTGTACAAGGACCAATTGAGCTACTTCGCCTTTTTCAAGGATGGATCGTTGATATAGAGGCAACTTTCTCTGTATTGTATCCGATTCGGCTTCCAGATTCAAGTTCTTTTCTATACAATTCTTTGTCATCGCTGCAAAGTCAGTTTCCTTTTACTTTTGTAATATCGAAGACACCAGTGAGAGATTTTTCAAATACCTCATTCCTCGTTTTTCTACATTTTACGAACAACTGTGTCTGCCTGTCAACTTTTGCTGAAATTAGCTGTACAAAAAGCAAAGGAAACTTCAGCTTCTCCCAAAGCCAACACAGTTTTTGAGAAATCTTCTTTATTCTCAGGTCATCGTGAACCCCAAATATCTATCAACTATGTCTGTGTTTGTAGGCATTTTACACATTTCACTCATGTCCGTTTTCATTTCTGGTATGCTGGGACGGCGTTATCTACATGTTAAATTCTGTGCCCACTTTTTTCCAGCTTATTCAACTGCTGATTTTGATTTTTTGGTTTTGAATGACATTTTTCAATCTGAAAATAAGAGAGATCGCAATTAGAGAGAGAATTGAGGGAACCACTGTTGCAAGTACATACAAAAGCAAAGAATGCTAAAGTTTTATCACTGGCAAATCAACCTACTAGGCTTGCAACACAATAAAAGTGATTCGCAAAAGTGTTTAATGTGCATAGTATAAATTAAAATTATATCTATGTTGCTTACTTATAACTTACAACAAAATACAATGTGCCATTTACATAGGAATCTTTGAGTTTCTTCGTACCTGATAGGTTGATGTGCAGACAAAGATCTGTACATTTTGATTGTAAATATACGGTAAATAATTAGATTACCACAATTTATATTATACAAATGTCTATTAAACCTTCCCTAGATGCCAGACTTCTTTTCATTATCATGTTTGCAAATCAAAAATTCTTATCATACATTGTTTTTTTTTCTTCATTTTTTTCTTTTTTTTTTTTTTTTTTCATTTATCTTGCATATGACAGATTAGGTGCAGGATGTTTTTCCAACCCCGAACGAAAATAACACCAGAGAACTAGCGTATAGGCAAAAGTTCATTA
The DNA here is from genome assembly GCF_964235325.1 of Thermobia domestica. NCBI lineage: Eukaryota > Metazoa > Arthropoda > Insecta > Zygentoma > Lepismatidae > Thermobia > Thermobia domestica. The sequence goes on from NC_137464.1 coordinate 83,491,052, forward strand.
AATACAACATCAGGAAAATTAAAATTTTGTAAAAAATTAAAGTCATATCCTTAGTGTACATGTTTCCCTGCTAGCGAGAGCAAGTGTGATTAACCTGAAAGAGAGCGAGTTATTGTAAAATTCAAACTGAAAAAGATTTTACAATTTGTACAAAAAATGAATAAATATTAATGTCTTGATTGATATTTTAGCATGCTACAATATTACATTTTGAAATTTATCTGATAGATTCTTATGAAAAAGTATCATTCTATAATTTAAGTTTAACTAACAATTACGTAGAAAATAATTTCCCATTACAGTACTAATTTGATTCTTTAATACACATGCCCTTATTAATACACTTTGTGGCAGTGTATTAATATTTTAACCTTTTGGTTCTCAAATATGCGAACGAAATTTCTTTCGCGATTGGCAACACTTGCTCTCTTGTTCAACACTCGGACAGGTGTTTTCTTCATAATGTCTCATTGCCCTGTCGTACTCGATGAATAGGAAAATAAAGTGTATTTTCAAAATATTTTTCTGCGTAATAAAGTAGTTTCATAGGTTTATATATATATATATAATTTTTCGTTTCTTCTAGGATGCTACAGCATTGGAATCTATCGTAGAATCTACGCACAATGAAACTCCATACCTAGCTCTTCAAATTGATAAAAAGATCGAGGATATATTCATCGTTGTGGGTCAAAAGAGGATATACGATAGTGAAAGTCCCAAGAAATACTTATTATCGTATATCTTTGGCCTTGTATCATGTTATCATGTTCTTAAAATTGAATATCCAAGCTCGTGCAGTAGCTTCTTGAGCTTATTGGGGTATGGACTCCGTGAGGATGAACACAAATTAACACCAAAGGCGGCACTTCTGATAGGCCAGTTCGAAGAATGGATGGAAAGAAATGCAAAAAAGTAAATGTAAACTTGTGAATAAACGTTGTTTGATCTATTCGAGATGTAGGTTTTATTATGTACAGATTTTACTAATGTTCTTACATATATAGTAGTACCACCAGATTTCTAGACCATTAATGAAAAAGTAAGTGATATTTTTGGGACGTGCTGCTCAGGATACTCAGGAATGAATCTTCAGGATCAAGGCTTCCGCTGGAATTTGAGTCATGTTTAAATGCCATAGTATATTTTCATGCATAATGTCAATATTTATTTTGAAAAATTGGTGTCTCTAAATAAAAACCTAGGAACAGTTTTACAAACGAATACTATCAACAATTAATCATTTTGAATTCGTTAATGATAGACTTTATCTTACCATTCTTAAGGGTCAGTGGTGCGATATGATTGTTCTAAATATACATGCTCCTACGGAAGATAAGGACGACGATATAAAAAGCAGTTTTTACGAGAAAGTTGAACGTATTGACCAACTTTCGCGATACCATATGAAAATTCTATTAGATCTTAATGCGAAAGTAGAACAAGAGGATATTTTCAAACCGATTGTGGGGAACGAAAGGATACATAAGGAAAGTAACGATTATGGCGATAGACTCGTGAGCTTTGCAACATCTAAAAACCTTTTCGTGAACAGGACAAAGTTCCCACTCGAGGCATTCATAAATCTACTTAGATCTCACCAGATGGAAAAATGGAAAATCAAATTGATCACGTTTTAGTAAGTACAAGACAGTTTATTTGTTTAGAGGAGCTGACAGTGACAATGATTACTACCTGATAGCAGCGATGATAAGAAAAAGATTATTACAGAATAAAGGAAATATTCAGTATCTGCAAACACAGAGATTTAATGTAAAGGAGTTAGAGAAGGGTCAAGCGAAGGACGAATACCAGATTAAAATGTAGAATAGTTTCTCTCTCGGTTTTAGAACGCTCGGAGTACACTAGGGTTGAAGATATTTGGGTTAAAATTAAGGTATAACATTAAAGTGCCAGCAAAAGACAAATTGGGACATGCGGAAACACATAGGAACAAACCATGATTTAACCAGAAATGCACTAAACTAGCGGAGAAGAGCATAAGGTAAAACAGCTTTAGCTACAAGTCCCGAAAGATATAACTACACAAAATTACGCTTAAATGAGACGGGAAACTTCCAAAACCTTTAGAACAAAGAAACTTATTTATTTATTTTTAAAAGCTTAATTATTATACTTAAAGATAACGTTAAAAACAAAAACATTCGGGTCACGTATGTGGGCATAACAATCCTTAGTATAAATATACTAATAGAATACCTTGAGGATTTTGAATAGATGGAAAAATTCTCATCTCTGATAATTAGCACGCAATCAAAAAAATAATATTCATGGAGAAAGTGAAATGTATACACTAGAACTGAATACTCCAGAGCCTAACCGAACAGAAATATAAATTAAAGAAATTAAAGAAACACAAATCTCCGGATGGTATAAATGAAATTCTAACTGAGTTAATTTTAATTGGAAGGAAAAAATTGTGGAACAAGATACACAAACTAGTTTTCATCTGGAGAAGTAGGAATTTCTACAAGAGTGGAAGGAATCAATCATCGTTCCAATTCACAAGAAAGGTGACAAAATTGATAGTAATGATTAGGCCCCGGATTTTTATGTACTAAAAAACTAAAATATTTATTTTTTATGTGCCAAAAATTAAAAATATTTGCTAAAAATCTCCCAGCGCTGATAAGCAGAATTTATGACGACTCTCTTTCTGCAGGTGGGAAATTGTATTCTTTTCCCGGTGTTAATTTCTTTGGAAAGAAAAACAACTTGTGAAATTTAGAATAAGATAAGGAAAAAAATTATTAAAAATATGTATTTATTACAAAAATGTCCAATATATTTATTTACATACCTTTTTTTTCAGAAAATATGTATTTTTTATGTGAAGTAAAACTTGTAATTTATGCTTGCAGACTCTTAATTGGAATAATAAACGTTGTTTTGGGCTTATACATGTTTGAAAAAAATAATATATGTTTTTACATACAAATCCGGGCCTTTATCATGAACAAAATCAGTGTTGGAAAATTTTTCTTCTGAACTAGGCGCGTTCTCAAAACTGGGTACTATAATAATACAAGTACAATTTGATACATAGGTTTATGGGCTTCCATAGTTTGGATTTAAATTATGTAGGCGTCAAATTCGTATTTCTAGTCGCCATAGCTACCAGGCGCCTGGGGTTTTATGAGCTTCAACAGGAAATATGAGTAGCAATTCATTATATGTTGCATGTGTTATTACTTTGAAACTTGAAACTTTTTCTTTTCAACAGTCTCATAGTAATTTACTTTCGTTAATCATCCGTTTCTCTTGCCCTACAGGGTATAAACATGGTACTTGAAACCAGAAATTTTGTTAATTCAGTTATCAACCAATCGGAAATAGTTTATTATTACTATGCTATCATACCTGTTTATTTGTGGAATTAAATTGGTACTCATGTGTTCTAAACGCTTCAGTTGATCTAAATTTTCACATGGACCACTACTTATCAAACGATCAATTCTATCAGTTATATAAATTTATGAACTAATATAAACAATTTACGTATACGTTCCATTGGCTAAAGAAAACGATGGTGAAATAGCTGTTGATGTGTAAAGTAGTTCGATAATAGTTCTGTAGAATTCCGAAAAAGCTTGTAGCTATGATTATCATCTTAAGTTTGTGCGTGCTACGATTAGTGTTAAATTCAGTAGAGCATGTGTTAAATTTTTCGCACGAGTGACAGACCGAGATTCGATCACGAATTTCGAATAATAGAATCAATACATAGGTGAAAGGAAGTGCTTCCGTGATCAGCTTGCTCTTGTTATTATTTGTAGGAAAAAAAAATGGAAATGTTCATTGGCTAAGGACAAAAGTCACAGCGCTTTTGTGAATACGGCATTGAAACTCCGGGTTCCATGAGCCATAGTTAGTACAAACCTTCTCAAGAACCACCAATGATTTCTAAAAGGGGCAGAAAGTCAAATAAATGCCATCTGGAAGTATGCAAAAAGTATAGTAATGTGTAAAGTAACTTAAGAATGTTCAAAAGTTCCACCAGACACTCAATTGACACATCAGAAGTTAAGGCACATTGTGACACGCACAGCACAGTTCTTACTGACGACTATCCTGTTGACTTTCCGAATACTTTTGTTTTACAATTCAGAGGATGTTTTGGTCACTCTTTAGACAGTTCTGAAGTGGCCGAAAGTAGTTTCTTAAAATGCCCGAAGTGTGTTTAAATAGGGATTTATTTTTTTAAAGCATTTGTAAATGATTTCTTTGCAGTCAGTAAAGATAACTTTTGCAGCTGTTGATATATTGATTGGTGGTTTAATGAAGCTATCAGCATTGTGACTATTTGTCTCCTCATGGTAGGTTCTACAACCGTTAAGTATTATGCAATTAGCGTGTTTTCTAACTGTACAGTACTTTTTTTTATTTTAATTTTTAGAGGAATTTTAAACAAAAAGTTTGTATATAGCACAGCTTATGAAAACGTAATAAAGCTTATTTAAAATTGTGGATGGAAATACTAATTCCATGATTACATCTATTAATTTTTTATTGGAAAATTGAAGATTTCATGTTTTGTTTTCTGAAGAATAGCGCTGTAGATTAGTGCTGTCGAATTTTTGTGACATTTGAGGTTTTCGGTTTTTGAGCAAACCGGTTTTCCGAAAACCGCAAATGTGGTTTTCAAAACCGAAACCGCAGAAGCTCTTTTCGAAAGCGAAAGCCGCCTGAAACTGTGTTTGCGGTTTTATAAGCGAAACCATGTTTGTCCTTTTCAAAGCAGAAACAATGTTTGCTGTTTTTAATTGCACCTTTTAACAATTGTGAAAGCATCTATCAATCGAGACAATTGTATTGATTTATATGTGTTTTAACTTTTTTTATTTGCTCCAAGACTATTATGGTAATATGTGCTGCACTGTGCGAAAGGGATAGTTCGATGGTTGTTTAAGTCACAGCTAAATTAGGGTTGCCATATTTTAAAATCAGAAAAGTGGGAGATTCTAAACCGTAAGTACTGATGTGAATTTGTGTTACAAATACTGACCTGGGATCTTTCGCACTTTTTTTTCTTTAGTTATTTCTTTGATGACACTTCCAATGTACTTTTCGGCTGCAGGGAAGCAAATGGATCCCACCTGATTTTCATATATTTTGTAAATTAGACCACGAGGAACACGAATCTGAAGGAATTTTGACATTCTGAATTTCGGAACTTGAGATATTCGAACATAAAGTGACCACGGAAGCAAAAAGGACCCCATTTGATTTTTACATATTTTGTAAACTAGACCGAAATGAGCAATAATCGGAATAAATTTTGACATTCCGACTTCCCGAACTCGAGATACTTGAACTTATACAGTAGTTTTATATAGTATGTATAAAAATAACGAAGAAAGTCCTGTCGCTTTTTGACCTGTCACCTTAGAGCATCGAAATGTCACCTAAGTCACCCATCAGTATCAACGACCTTCTGTCAACGTTCGGGATGGGCATAGATCCCTTCACTCTAGAACTTGGTTTGCCGTGAGGCGAAGAAGGTATCAAGTGCATTTTGCACCTTTACTACGGAATTGAATTGGAGTCCTCTAAACTGAGTGTCCAAGGAATGGAACATGTGATAATCGAACGGTGCAATGTCCGGAGAGTATGGCGGATGCAATAGTGTTTCTCATCCAAGGTGTAGGATGTTGTCCCGGGTCATTCTAGCCATGTGGGGCTTAGCGTTGTCCCGTAACGGGAGAACGCCTTAGCGATTGAGAAGTGCTGGCTCCAGGGTTTTGAGTTTTTCTTGAACACGGCTCAACTGGTGACAGTAGACAGTTGCATTGATGTTCTGCTCTGACCAGCCGGTGGCAGTTCGCGATGCACGATGTTGCGAGCAGTCCACCAAACACACAGGAGGACTTTCTGATGCATTACTGGTTTCAGCTGTTTTGGAACCAGTTTATGGGGTTTTAACCAATGATGATGACGCCGTGGAGCTTCGTACAGGACCCACTTCTCATCACATGTCAGCATCCTGTCCAGAAATGGCTCCTTCCTCAGACGAGACAGCAAAGAAACACAGATGTCTGCTCGCGTAGCCTTCTGGGCCGGAGTCAAATCATGTGGGACCCATAGACCCAACTTATGGTGCTTCCCAAGTTGATGGAGGTGCTGCCGAATGGTTCCTCCACTCACATTGAATGTTAGCCCCATTTCCTCACATGTCTATCTACTGTTCACCTCAATTGCTACTTGAAGGTCTTCATTTTGTACATGTGTTGATCTTCCGGCACGTGGTGCGTCTTTCGTGAGTATTTCTTCACCGTCTTTAAACTTGCTAAACCACCCTTGCACTGTCTGCGTAATCACGACACCCTCACGAAAGGACTGAGATATCTTCTGCCCCGCTGCAGTGGCGTTTGACCCAAGTTTGAACTCGTACAGCATACACGCCGTTATGACGCGCGGTGGAGGTTCCATATTCACTCTGTCCTTACGCAAGGTCACGTTGTAACTGAACTACCACAACCAGATATAATGTTGGATATACCCACACCAATAACTGACCTTCGCCTTATCTCCACTCGCATTCAACTCACGGTGTGAAGGCCAATTGAACACAGACCTCCACAAAAAGCGACAGAACTTTCTTGGTTACCTTCATATATCTCACAGGACGTAATATGTTTCGTATAAAGATTTTTTCTTTTCATATGATACATAGCGTCTACACTAAACTTTTAAGTTTTATTAATATCTCGAGTCCCGGAAGTCGGAATGTCAAAACTCCAGATTCATGTTCCTTGTGATCTAGTTTACAAAATATATGAGAGTCAAGTGGGTCCGGTTTACTTCCGTGGTCGTTTTATGTTCGTTACGTCTTCAAAAACATGCAGAAACGTGTGCAACTGTGTCTTCAAGTGCAAGGGGATCATTTCCAGCATCTCTTATAACTTCCAAGACATTAAAGTTTAGCTTCCAGTTAATTTGTTTAAAGTGGTTTATGGAACATAAAATAAGGCAAGTTATGAACTGCATAGTTACTTTCTGAACACCCTATAGTTGCATTTAACCAACGTTCGAGGGGACGTTTTTCTTGATTTGATACCCTTCTTCAGCCAGAACAGTGCATCATCATTGACATCAAGTATTTGCCCTTCTTTTCTAACATAGTTACGCGCTCCTCTGTATAATTCTTTACTTACCAGAAGATAATGAAAAATCACTCCTCGTATTTTCTGGAACAGTCGTAAAAAAAAAAAAAAAAAAAAAAAAAAAGGAATCAATCTTCATTTCTTCTCTTTCTACGCTTTGCTGCGCTTAGTTTACCCATCGTTTTGCAGTAATTTCGTACCATCTAAACGTATCAGAATTGAACCATGAATTGCGTCGTTAACATTTACTACCCACCTATGGTTCAGCGATGCGTGGAAACAAAAAAAAAAAAAAAAAAAAAAAAAACTAGTTGCAGAATTACAAACTCCAAGCCATTTTGCGGCATGCTTTAATATCTACAAGTATTATAAAAAGGAAAAAAAAACTTAGCTGACTCAGCGTCCCGCGGTCAGGGTATGCAGAATGCAGAAGGCATTGACCTCGACATGATAAAACTGCTTTTAGATTCTGACATTAGGTGTGTGCTGACAACACCTCCCCTCCCCTAGCGGAGGGTGGAACGAGGAAATCCTTGGTAACAATCAATCCAGAAGGCAACAAACCACACAATAGCCTCTCTTTCTCGTTTAAATCTCGACCCCTGTTGCTGTTATTTCAACGAGCTTATTCCAAGTAAACAGCATGTTTATTTTCATTTTAACATGACACACATCCCGGGTAGTCTTGATTGAAAAAAAGGCTGTCATCACGTACTGAGCAGGGAGGTCGAGAAATGTAGCATCATTATCACGTTTTTTCAATATATATATTCTTTTGTTTTCCCAAAATACTTTTTGAGACAGACTTTTTTTTTTTTTTATGACTGTTCCAGAAAATACGAGGAGTGATTTTTCATTATCTTCTGGTAAGTAAAGAATTATACAGAGGAGCGCGTGACTATGTTAGAAAAGAAGGGCAAATACTTGATGTCAATGATGATGCACTGTTCTGGCCGAAGAAGGGTATCAAATCAAGAAAAACGTCCCCTCGAACGTTGGTTAAATGCAACTATAGGGTGTTCAGAAAGTAACTATGCAGTTCATAACTTGCCTTATTTTATGTTCCATAAACCACTTTAAACAAATTAACTGGAAGCTAAACTTTAATGTCTTGGAAGTTATAAGAGATGCTGGAAATGATCCCCTTGCACTTGAAGACACAGTTGCACACGTTTCTGCATGTTCTTGAAGACGTTGTGCAGAACATCGGTAGTGATGTTCCGAATGTGACGTGTCAGTGCAGCTTGGAGTTCTTGTATGGTGTGCGGATTGCCTTCATAGGCCTTTCCCTTCAACGTACCCCATAGAAAATAATCCGGCGAAGTCAAGTCGGGTGAACGCGGAGACCAGTCCTCGAGAAATGATGCGTTCACCGAAGATGTCCTGTAAAAAGTCCATCGCCTTGTGGTCGGTATGTGCAGTCGCCCCATCCTGTTGGAACCAGGCATTCTCAATTTCGTCCTCATTCAGTTCATCTAGGAAGGGCTCCAGAATGCAGGTGCAGTACTGTTTTGCATTTATGGTGCCCTGAAAGAAGATAGGCCCAATGATGCGTTTACGAGTCACGGCGCACCAAACCCCAACCTTTTGATCATACAGTAGGGGGGACATGAAATTCATGCGAATTCTCCGTACTGCACACACGACTATTCTGGCTATTCACGTAACCGGAGAGGTGAAACCATGCCTCATCCGTGAAAAACGTTTTGTCAAGAACCCCTTCACCATTGTCCTGCAGGAAGGACAGGAACCAGTTGCAAAAGTTCACACGCGCCAGGCGATCAGTGTCTCTCAGTTCACTTACGACCGAAATTTTGTACGGATACATGGACAGTGAGCGGAACCCACGTACACGTGGGCCTGCTGAGCTAGTCGTCTAACCGATTTCTTTGGGCAGTGTAGCATCACGTCTGGCACATCTGCCACCTTCTTTGCGGGTGTGGCTGTGGATGGCCTACCTGATTTTGGAGCATTTTGAACGCTTCCGGTCTTTCGAAACTTAGTGATGAGGTTCAGTTCAGCATAGCGGTTAGGCATCTTCACTCCTGGAAACTTTGCTGCAAATGCAGCTTCTACTGCTGAGGTAAACTTGTCTCCATTGCGGAACACATGCTCCACAAGAAAAACTCTTTATTCGATCGTCAGCATGATGATTTGGATCACATTGATATCACACAAGACGTTGGTCTTCAATCAAACCGGACCTGTGAACAAATACAAATACCTGATCAAATATGGTTCAAATATGTTAAACAATGGAAAATGTATTACTAATTTACAATCGTACCAGTCATCACTTACCACACCACAACATGGCACTGCATAGTTACTTTCTTAACACCCGGTAGTTTCGGAGGTGTCCAAAGCGTGAAACAATGAATTTCAGACAAATATTTTCAAGGGACTGTCAAATAGACAGTGAACTGATTGTCGGTTCGTCAGTCCCTTGCCCATGCATTGCACAGCTTTGAAACACGCATTTAGTACAAGTAGACCAGGCACTACTTTCAGTGTGACGTTTTAAGCCGCAGTCTCTACACTGGATAGTTTTTGAAATATAATTTTACAAACAATATGCAACTTAAAAACTATAAATGCTATTAAAATATTTACCTCAAAAAGGTAGTGCTAAACGATGTGCTTGTATGTCAAAAATAAAAAAAGATTATTATATGACCAACATTTTGCTTTTTCTGAGGGCCCCCCTGGCCAATGTCTGCAACGGGACCCCGCCTAGCTTTATTACGCCACTGGTTCCTCGTTGTCTAATTTACAAAATATATAAGAATAAGGTGGGGTCCAGTTTGCTTCTCTGCAGCCTACTTTTCAAACGAAACAGTTTTCCAGTACATTTTGAGTACGGGTGGAAAAGAAGGAAAGAAATTTATCCACTTTGAATTTTGTTTCTTTCTTTCTACCATTTATTCAGAATGTCAGTTAGTATTGATCAGTAATAGAAGTACTCCCATGCGCAAAAAAAAAATTGCGCGTATACTGTAACTCACGATTTTTCGCAATTATTCCATTTTCCATATCTTTATGGGTAAAATTTAGTTATTAGTAAGTGGAGATAATAGAAAGCAATCCATCTAAGGAGATATTTCCAAAAAATATAATAAAATAATAAAAATATAAGCAAAAAACAAAATTATGTTCGGTTTTGTGTATACTAATGTTTTCGAGGGAATTTTTGGAGTAGCACAGCACGATTGCAGAGGGAATAACAAGATTAGTAGGTGAAGAGCTGAATCAAGGAACTGGAAATTGGAGTAAAATATTGCATTTATTGGCTTAAATCTAGGGTGTAAATTGTCTGCCAAATACACGTATAAATTAGCTTCTGTAAGCAAGATGTTATACGGAAATATATAAACAAAGAGAAAAACTGTTGTCTTAAGTTTGGAAGTGACATGCTCTATAGCCATGAGCATTTATTTCTTAAGAAAAAGATAGGTAACAAAGAAAATCTGTGTGGTCAAGTGAGTAGAGTGACGGACTAGTAATTCTTATACTGTTTTGACACCAGATCGAATCCCATCCGGTCTTGTTCAATTTTTTTTCTTTACAAAACATTGTAGAAAGTGTATAATTTTTATGTTAATAAAACTGAAACAATACAATTAGGAAATAACTTTTTGTTTCCTCTGATGATGTATTTATTTAGAATTAGTGTACTATTAGTAATACCGATTGCTTTCAGTTTATGGTGTTGTATAGCTTCCTTTATCATCCTCTTTTCTTGAAAAAAAAATTGTCTCCAATAAAGTATGAAAAAAATATATATAGTCAGAAACAGAGATCTTAGTATCAAACGTGATTTATCGTGATGAAATAAACAAGTTTTCCGTTATTAAAAAAGAAAATCATTGAATTTGGTCTTAAGGTTTTTATTATGCTATATATATTCTTTATAAGACTATACTTTATAAGGCAAGATGAGCGATCATACCCTCAAATTTAGCTAGTGAGTGAAAGATGTTTTCGGCACAAATATTTTACAGGTTTAGGTGCATGAAACACCAATACGCCATGGTCTTGACCTTCGTTTATTTCACATTATTATCCGACATATCATAGCAGGTAAAAAGCAACATCAATCTGCAAGAAGAACTGCAAGTTGTGGTCTTAGTCTGTTTTTGATGCTCCGGACTCGATCGCCTAGCACGCTCGTCTATACCTTGACTCACACGTCTATCATTCAGTGCAGGCACATATCCAGCTTTTCTTTTCGGAGGGGACCCGACACGAATCCTCGTAAGCACGTAATTCTAATGTTTCAAAAATATCAATAATAATAATAATAATAATAATAATAATAATAATAATGCAACAGTTCTGTATTTCTCTTAAACGTTTCTTACTTGTCATTTATGAACCGGTCAAACTTAATTCTAACTCACACGAAATCAAAAAATATTTTCTAGAGACATGTAAGGAAAGCTGTCTGCTACGTATATCACATAACAAAAATAGCAAATTGCAATGAGTGTATCGTTCTAATACAGTAATGTTATAAACAGACCGGAAACGAAATTGTAATCCCATTTAAAAGTGTTCTTTAATTCCACCTGGTATCAATGGCATTACGGTATATTCTTACAAGTAACACTTCCCAAGTGTAACACTCCGATTTTGATAAAATTTGACAGGCAGATACTACACATAAAATAAACGAATACATGTTTTTTATTTTCTGCGGAAAAACTGTTTTACGGGAGCAAAAGCACTCACCCAAAATTTTGAAAGTTGACGCCCGAAAGACAAAAACAAGTGGACCAAAGTGTACGAAATTGTGCACAGATATGGCAGACGTAAAATGAAGGAATACGTGTTTTGTATTTTCCTGGAAAAAACGGTTAGGTGGGACGCAGACCCCTCCAAACCGTTGATCATGAAATATCAAAAGTGCTAGTAACAATATGTCTGATGTGTGTAAAGGACGAAGAATTCCGATGACACTTTGTGTATGGACAATACGCAAAAACTAAACGAATGCCTGTTTTAGGGGACAAAATCCCCCATCCAAAATGATGAAAGTTGACGCCCGAAAGGCAAGAAGAAGTGAACCGAAATGAATGAAATTGTGCACAGATATTGTAGACGAAAAATGAGGGAATATGGGTTCCGTATTTTTCTGAAAAAAAGAAAAACGTTTCGGTGGGACACAGACCCCTCCAAAACTTTGATCGTGAAATATCAAAAGTGCTAATAACAGTATGTCAGAAGTGCTTAAAGGACATGAAGAATTGGAACGACACATTGTGTAGGAACAATACGCAAAAAAAAAAAAAAAACGGGTTTATTTTCTGCGAAAAATTGGTTTTAGGGGGCAGAATTCCCCACCCAAAATTTTGAAATCGTGCACAGATATTCTAGACGTAAATTGAGGTAATTGTGTTTCGTATTTTCCTGGAAAAAAGCGATTGAGTGGGGCTCGGACTTTCTAAGCTGTTGATTAGGAAATATCAAAAGTGCAAATAAGTATGTATACGTCAGAAGTTCCTAAAGAGTATGGAGAATTGCAACGAAACTTCGTATAGGGACAATTTGCAAAACAATAAATGAAATGCATTTTAATTTGTATGAAAAAACAGTGTTGGGGCCTAGAGCCCCTCCAAAAAAAAGTTAATATTACCGTAAAAGTGCAGGAAGGAGTGGACCGAAGCAAATGAAATTGTGTGTAGATATTGTATAGACTGTATGTAAAATAAGGACTTTCGTGTTTTAAAGATGTCCCTATCAATTTTGGCACATCAACAGCAAACAGGAAGTTAATCGGCACGTGTTTTTGTTTATGCGGAAAAACATTGTAAGGGTTAAAGTTGCCTCGTGAGATACTACAAAATACGCTATACTGTTTGTGCTTGTTGTTGATCTGCCAAATTTGAAGAAATCTGATGGAGACACTTGTGAAACACGAGAGGCTTTATTTTTCATATCCAATATCTACAGACAATTTCATTCGCTTCGGTCCAATCCTTCCGACACTCAACACCTCGGTCCACTCAAAAGGTTTTTTTCTCTTTTCAGGAAAATACGAAGCACGTATTTCCTCATCTTACCTCTACAACACTTGTGAACAATTTCATTCAGTTCGGTACATTTTTTCTTGCCTTTCTTGCGTCAAATTTCAAAATTCATGGGGGGACCTTTTGTCCTCTAAAACCGTTTTTTCGCAGGAAATAAAAAAGCCGAATTTGTTTATTTTTTGCTTATTGTCCTAACACAAAGTTTTGTTCCAAATTCTTCATGTAAATTTAGGCACTTCTGACATACTGTTATTAGCACTTTTGATATTTCATGATCAAAGGTTTGGAGGGATCTGTGCCCCACCTAACCGTTTTTTCCAGGAAAATACAAAACACGTATTCCCTAATTTTATGTGCCCAATATCTGTTCATAATTTCGTTCACTTTGGTCCACTTGTTTTTGCCTTTCAAGCGTCAACTTTCAAATTTTGGGTGAGGGCTTTTGCTTCCTAAAACCGTTTTTCAGCAAAATAATAATAATAATAATAATAATAATAATAATAAAATAAAATAAATAAATAAAAAAGCACTTATTTATTTTATGTATAGTATCTACCTGCCAAATTTGATCAAAATCGGAGTGTTACACTTGGGAAGTGTTACTTGTTAGAATTATAACAACAACGCATTGTCCACAGTTTGGACACTGATTCAAAGTAATCTGACATAAAAAAAAACCTCAAAAGGGAAAAAGTAGGTTTATTAAAAAGTGCTTGAGGTTTGGTAAGGGACAGCTTCCAAGACCTCACGCTGGATACGTCACTAAGTCAATGCATTATATTTGTTTCTTGCAAAGATGATAATTAGATGCGTAATGTGTAAAATTATATCATAGTTTGACTTTTTATAGGTCTTTCCTTAACACATCCATATTATCCGGCGTTCTGCCTGCCTGTTTTATGTCGGATAAGCGAAACTCTACTGTATTTTCAGATAGCATATACACAGGAGCTAGAGGTCTGCATGGGCCGGAATTTTTAGAACGGACCCGGCCCGTCCCCTTTAATTTATAATCTATAGGCATTAGCGGATTAAGGGCGGAGCCAATGGAGCCTAGGGCCCCCAGCTCAGGGGGCTCTTTAAAATCCCTCTGTTTAATACTTACGCTCGCGGTATCGCTAGATTTAAGTCTTTGCATCAGCAGCATTTACCTGTTAATAATGAATGCAATTATTTAATTGTTAATAATGAATTTAACTAAACTAATTATTGTAAACTTGGAGCACATTCAAATATTACAGCATAGTTCTCGGTAGTTCCATAAGTAATTTCAGAGACCACGGTGTTTCAGTGGTAGAGCGTTCACCTTTGGTGCATGGAGTCCTTGGTTCGATCTATGCTTGCGCCAAGTGAACCTTGTGCTGGACAAACACTGTGTGCGTGGGTTTTCTCGAGGTTCTCCCGTTTTATCCCACTTTTTTCATTCCACCATTTCATTCATTTCTTATCATCACTGTCTCCTTTAGCCTATCCGGCATAATCGTGGGACGTAAAACAAAAATTTCATTTCAAATCATTTCAATCAAAAAACAGTTGCAGGAAGTACCGGTATGTAATTTCGAATAAAACAAACTACTATATACAATTCTGAGTATATTATTCTTTTATGAAATTCTCGCGAACCTTATTTCTAAATTGAAGGATAAGAAGACTAAATTCATTCTCTTATTATTATAGATCCATTTCAATTGAAGCAGTTGGAATAGTTGGGAAAAAAATTTAAAAAAACATACCCTATATTCCAGTGTGCCACAATCGGTATAACGCGCCACACTGGTGTGTCCAGCAAAGTGAACAGTGTGACGCAAACTTGTTCCTATTATTTGCAAGAATATTTGTCGAGTTCCTTTTATTTATTATTATTATTATTATTATTATTATTATTATTATTATTATTATTATTATTATTATTAACGATTTTTCCATGGATCAGAAATCTGGTATTCGGTTTTTATAACTATCACCACACTTTCTTCTTTCGTCGCTCGAATGTGAAAACGAATAGGCCTACACCGACACGTAATGTGATAATTTGTAATCCCAAAAATTTAATTTGTTATGTTTAATGTGTGGTTACTCTAGAGAAAAAAGCTTATGCATGTTACATCATTTTATTATCAGTTTTTCACGCTACTGTATAATTCGGTACGATTATAGTTAATATTCATGGCATCTTTTGGAAGCATTCGCGTTCCTCACAAAGAGAGCTGTAAAATTTAGTTTTGTTTAAAGAAAGCACTCTTGATTTTTTTTCACACAGACTTGCATTTGTTGCACTTGTGGATATGAAACAAAAGGGGAGAGAGAGAGAGTCAATACTTTAAAAAGAAACACAGACACAGAAACACTAGAACAGGTTTTTTTTTCATCATGACAACGAGCTATCGCTGTGACTGTGTTCCTCACGCTGTGTGTAAAGCTGCAGGTTGCTCTTGTTTTGTTTTTCCTGTTCCTGACTCACAGACACTCGCAGTGAGTTGAAGCTGTGTAAAAGCGGAGAGGGAACGGTTAAGCATACCATACCATAAACTAAAAACAATCGCTATTAGTAATAAATAGTAAGCTAATTCTGAATAAATACGTCATCAGAAAAACAAAAATTTATTTCATTATTATATTATTTCGTTTCTTATTAACATAAAAATTATACACTTTCTACAATGTTTTGTAAAGAAAAAAAATTGAACAGGACCGGATGGGATTCGATCTGGTGTCAAAACAGTATAAGAATTACTAGTCTGTCACTCTACCCACTTGACCACACAGATTTTCTTTTGTTGCCTATCTTTTTCTTAAGAAATAAATGCTCATGGCTATAGAGCATGTCACTTCCAAACTTAAGACAACAGTTTTTCTCTTTGTTTATATATTTCCGTATAACATCTTGCTTACAGAAGCTAATTTATATTTGGCAGACAATTTACACCCTAGATTTAAGCCAATAAATGCAATATTTTACTCCAATTTCCAGTTCCTTGATTCAGCTCTTCACCTACTAATCTTGTTATTCCCTCTGCAATCGTGCTGTGCTACTCCAAAAATTCCCTCGAAAACATTATTGCCAGTATACACAAAACCGAACATAATTTTGTTTTTTGCTTATATTTTTATTATTTTATTATATTTTTTGGAAATATCTCCTTAGATGGATTGCTTTCTATTATCTCCACTTACTAATAACTGAATTTTACCAATAAACATATGGAAAATGGAATAATTGTGAAAAATTGTGAGTTACAGTATACGCGCAATATTTTTTGCGCCTGGGAGTACGTTCTGAGCCTTAATAATTGGCAGCGCAAGGTGTGAAAAGCAGGACGAACGGGCTCCACAACTACTGTTTGAAGCTCTACTGTGTTTAAGTTTTGTAAGATTTATACATTTTAAAGTTTCATATTAGTAGCAAATATGATTTTATTCCCTCCTCCGTTACTAACATTGAGGTAATGTTTAGAAACGAAAAATTATTGAAATATTAAAACAACAAACACGGCTTGTATCACATTGTACAATCCACAATATCTAACAGGTAGTCAGCTTAGGCAGGGTCTTGAATGCAGAATAGCAAAGGAGTCATAGAAACGATGCCCAAGATGATCGTCAATATATCAGTAGATATATTACACACTTGGTGTAATTTTTAAAGCTTTTACCCATTCATAGCTCTCAGGAGAGTGCTAAGGGCCACGACGAAACAAGGCATCAAAACCAATCAGGGAACCACACATACAAATCGATTCAAGGGCGTTTGTTGTTATGGCTTCTGACAGAAAATAAGTTTCAAATGTTATTTTTCAAAATAAATCTATAATTGGAAAGGGGTACAAATATTCTTCTACACTTTGACCAACTCGCTAATTGGGGGCACCAAAAATATCTTCCTGCGCTGGGGCACCAAAAACATTATTATTATTATTATTATTATTATTATTATTATTATTATTATTATTATTATTATTATTATTATTATTATTATTATTATTATTATTATTATTATTATTATTATCCCGGTGGGGACACTCGGTCGAAAATGTGTAAAAGCTTTTTCAGACCAGCCAACCTGAGTGAGGTTTTTCTTATTCACAACAGGCAATTGCCGGGATAGTACCTAACATACAGGTCTTAGGCCGCTTCCTTCTCTCGCCAATCCTTTTTTCCTTCCCTTTCCTGTAGCCCCGTGTAGCGTAGTCGCTAACACTCTTGCCGTAGGTGCGAGCGGTCCCGGGTTCGATTCCCGGGGGGACACTCGGTCGAAAAAGTGTAAAACACTTTTTCAGGCCAGCCACCCTGAATGAAGTTTTCCTGGGTTTTTCTTATTTTCACCAGGCAAATACCGGGGTTGTACCTAACTAATAGGTCCCAGGCCGCTTCCTTTCCTTTCCCCGGATTGTGTGCTCACCGAGAGACGTCATCCTTCAAACATGACGGGCTAAATGGCCATAGATGCCAAAAGCCCATTAATCTAAATTCCTAAATCTTTCCCTTCCCTCTGATAGTATGATCTCCGAGGGACGTCATCCCTCATACGTGAGGGCTAACATGGTCATAGATACCGAAATCTCAGAAATCTAAATCTTAATCCTAATTATTAACGATTATTCAAAACTCCTATCAGGTCATGGCTTCTGTTTTGCGTAAGTTATTCTGATATAAAATAAAAGGTGATTTATGCGAAAACTATGTTTATACGTTGCAAGAACTGTAATTATTTATTCCGCACAAACTGTCCTGTCTGACAAAACCAAGTGTTAAGCAAAAGAGAAAGAAGTATAATGATTGTGATAAAAATCGAAATAGAGATTTCAACGGATTTATTACATTTCATGGGCTCTATATTCGTTTGAATATCCGTTCGTTTGTCCCAATCTAACGTTTACACTCTAGAGAACGAATCCACACGAAATTTTAAACTTGAGGTTCTTTAGAAGAGCTTCTAGGATTGTCTTCCTATCCCAAAAATTAGGGAAGTTTGAAGGGTGAAAATATATATACAGGATGTTAATGAACTATACCGACAAACTGTAAGAGGTGATTCCTCACATCAAACGAAGAAAAAAAAAAGCTCATATGAACCTATGGGTAAAAGTGCATGGTTTCAGAGCTAGGAATGTTTAAAATCGCGAAAAAGCTAAATTTCAACAGGCGCTATTTCGAATTCCAGAAACTGTGGATGGTTGTCCTTATCAGCGTAAAGAAAGCCACGCATATACAATCCAGAAATGCATATTTCATCAATTTTAAATGGGTGTGCAGGGTATTCTGTACAGGGTATAATTCTCAAATATGCTCTCAATAGAGTTTTCAGATATACCCTAATTTCAAGGAGGGTCGAAAGTAGGCAGAAGGTAAGCCTTGATAACAATCAACATCCAGTGCTTCGGAGGGATGTCGGAAGTGTTAGGAACCGGCAGCTCCATGTTTTTTTTTGTATTCGGAATAAAGTGTGATGCCATATATTTCGTCACGGTACATTTCACGTTTTCTTCACTTACAAGCGTGAAAGAAAACATTCCACTATGATTTTTCCCGAGTACGAGAGACCGTGCTGCTGACGATCCTTAACATTTCCGACATCGCGCCAAAGGATTAAGTGTTCATTGCTATCAAGGCTTATCGTTTACTTACTTTAAACAAATCATAAAGTCAGAGCATACTTCAAAATTCGGTTGATGGCAAGTCGGAATTTCAGCCTGCAGAAAATACTCTTTACACCCACTGAACATTAATGAAATGTGGCATTTTTGGACTGCGTATGTATGACTTCCAGCATTAGGGATGATAAGGACCAGCATTAGGGATGCGCACGAGACGAGTCGAGACAGAATTTTTCTGACGAAATTCGAGTCGAGACACAGCTCTTCCAATAGAGAATAATACATTTTTCGAGTCGAGACATCACTTTTACATCACATTTTCGAGACGAGACAGCCTCAAATCTTGTCTCGTGCGCATCCCTAACCAGCATCCACACTTTCTCGAATTCGAATAGGGCCTCTTGAAATTTGCCTTTTTCGCAATTTTGGACAGCCCTAGCTCTGAAACTATGCACTTTTCCCCATAGGTCAATAGGAACTTTTTGATTTATTTTGATGTGAAGAAGAATCACCTCTTCGTTTGTCGGTATAGTAGTTCATTAACACCCTATATATATATATATATATATATATATATATAAATCCAATTTTCTCGAAAACGGTTGTTTGTTATTTCTTTAAATTTAGTATACCAATATTGTACTAACAGCTCTATACTGTGGTATGTCATTTGTCTGGGAACACAGTTTATTAATGACGGTAAGTACTTTTCAAATGATTTTTTCAGAACAAACTCAGAATGATTTTGTTTATATTTCATTAATAATAATCTGACATTGTATAACTTATTTGTTCAGAACAAGTTATACAATGTCAGATTATTATTAATGAAATACGTACCTAGGTAGTATTATTAGTGAGGACATGAAGCGGGTGAAGTGTAGCAAATATGTGAATGGTTAAAGGAAGATTTAGGAAGAAGTAAAGGATATTTTGTGGGAAAATGGATGAAGATAGTTACTACGCAAATGGAATGGGAAAAGACTGGACACTTTCAAAAAAAAAAAAAAAAAGATTTGGAGAACAATAGAGAGAATTAGCAGGGTTGAACAGAAAACGAATGAGGAAGTATCAGAAGTAGTAAGGAAATGACGATTTTAGATGTAATTGGAAGGAGGAAGAAAATATTGTTGGGACATTGGCTGAGCAGAAACTGTCATGGAGGATATGGTAGAAGGAAAGGCAGAAAAATAGAGGGAAGGAACGACAAGTCGTACGTGAAAACGAAAAGGTCAGCTGAACCGTGGTGCATGGAAATTCTCGGTTTGCGGAACGTAGCCTGCCAAAAATGGCAGAACAACTTTGAGGATGGTAATATAAGCTTACTCTTAAATTTTATCAGTAGAAAAATCTAGAACAGTTTATTTATGTAAAATCCTACTTCATTCATTGGACAGTTTGATGCATAGAAGATGTTATAAAAAGTTTAAGTCCAACTTAAGAACAAACTCTTGTGCCGTGTGCTTATGCATTCAGAAATACTCATCTTATGGACTAGTTACTTCTGATACTCAATCCAACTCATCCCCTCCTCCACCTCTCCTTGTCTAAAGCAGTGTTGTCGTAATATACTCTTTCCATTCAGACAAAAAAAAAAGTTCCAGTTTACAATATTTATAGCTCTAATACCGTCTCTTTCAATCGTTTGTTCTGAAATGCCTTTCTAGAGCCTGAATAAAACAAAACGTACAAAATGTTCCCATAGCTTCATAAACGCTCTTATTAGCATTCTTTCCCTTCTTCAAAGGCTGCATATCACATCAAGCTAAGAAGATGCTACTTGTGAAATCTATGGAAATTGTTAATCATGGCAGTAGGTTTTGTGCTTCCCAAAGTCTGTAATGCGGGCGCAGAGCTCTAGAAACTACTGACAGAAATTAGTGTTATTAATTTATTTTCAGCAAATGCAAGCAAATGTTCCAGTTGCATCATTTGGCCAGGACAGAAGCTTGTAATTTCCCCCTCCCTTGAGCTTGATAAATACATATTGTTTGATCGCATGTATAGTAATACACTAATAAAAGAAAAGTTCGATTCCACCTGGTGCCAAGTAAACTTTGTGGATGACAAACACCGTGTGCGTGGATTCTTCCGTTTCTTCGCACTTTCTTCATTCTACCATTTCCTTCATTGCTCATCATCGCCTCTTTTAGCCTACCCGGCATAATAACATAAAATTTAAAGATTTCATTTCATTTGTTTACTAATAAAAAAGTGAAACTATCATGTTGGCGGATAATCTCCGTCTCCATCCCGCCCCCGGGCAAAGTCTAAAATGACTTTGCTTTTAACAACAAACCTATATAGTTGTGATACCACATTGCTACAGTGCTTACATTTGGTTTTAAGAGTCGAAGGTTTGATCCCAAGCCATGTGAGTTCATGGATGGCATTGAGAGAGAGAGAGAGATAGATTCAAATATGGAGACAGAAAGGGATGATTTACATATACAAGTTTAGAATTGGAGAAAAAATGATCGAACAGCATTCGTATTATGACGAAAATTGTGACTTTGTGAAACAGAAGAAGGAAAGGTTCCGAACTGCCAGAATCACATTAGGCAGTTATCGAATTAAGATGGAGAACTCTTAATAGAGCATCAGATAATTGCGGAGAGAGAGAAAGATCTGGGGAATTAAGAATTCAAAAAACCTTTAGCTTCCGAGACGGGTTTCGAACCACGAACCTATTTGTTACCGTACCATAACTTTATCCACTCAGTCACGGAGAATTCTATGTAGTCTGTCACATAATTTTCCTTTAGCAACTAGAATGGGATGTTCCAAACGTTGACTCGGTGGATGCGTCGTTCAGATTGGACGCAGATCTTTTGTAGCTTAGTTACAGGGTGTATAATGAACTTTCCCTTGTTCAGGAACACTCTTTAAGGCAGTAAAAGTTTATTCTTATTGTGTTAATTAAGTTATATTTGATAGAACTATATTATAAAGTAGTGCAAATACTTTGCATCATTGTCTGTTACATGAATGTTTAAGGTAAGGGATTCCTACTTAGACGGTCTTAGGTTTGAATCCTGACCGTTATTGACTTTCTTCTAGCTACGCTCATACTGTGCACTCCAGAAGTTCAATTTTGAAGTAAATGTAGTTGCAGCTAGTTTCAGCCGAAATTGTTTTCAAATATGTTTGTTATTACATGTTTTTCTTTAACTTGCGATGTTTCAACTTTGATATTAAATCCTACAACAGTAATGTAATTCATTTCCCTACGTCATATCATGCTGAATTTTTGCACAACGACGACAACAGTCGAGCAGTAATAAAAAAATCCATTTTTACTGTAATACATGTAACCTACAAATTTATGCGAATTTATAACTTACAAATAGTTATGTTTAATTCGTGGCTTGTCAGATGAGGTGTTAGTGAACGGTATTCCTACCCCAGTGGTCCTAGGTTTGAATTTTGTAAATTCTTATTACTTTTTATCTTTTAGCTACACTTGGTTTATGCATTCAGATCTTCCAGCTTGAATAAGATTAATAGCAGCTAGTGAATTAAATGTAGCTGACATTATTTTTAAGTATGACACGTTAAGCTTGTCCTTAACTTTCAATATTCAGCTTTGATATATATTTTTATATTTGCTTCAAGCTTGAAGATCTGGAACGCATAAACTAAGTGTAGCTAAAATAAAAAAAATAACAAAAATGGACGAGATTCGAACTCAGGACCACCAGCGTAGGAATCCCATTAATAACCCCTCATCTAACAAACCATGATGTAAACATAACTATTTGAAAGTTATAAATACGCATCCAAGTGACACCATTATGATAAAGTGCAATAACTTTTCACTCTTTTTCTCTTCAAGACGTAACATACTGTATTTAAGACGATTTGTTTCATTTTCCATTAGAATTTCGAAAAAGATGATTTGTGTTTGAATTATATTGTCTTCTTATCTGACAGTTCTACCGAATACAACTCAATTCACACAACAGTAAAAAAAAAAAAAAAAAAAAAAAAAAAAAAAAAAAAAAACTTTTACTGTCTTACAAGTAAGGGACCATATGGTTGTCGCGCAAATCAGATGCAGACATACGCCATCTGATTGAGCATGAAAAGATATGGAAAACACATAAATTTAAGGTGCTAAGGGCCATAGGGAGCGGAGCGAGGAAGGAGGAAACATTGAATGTCGGCAAAATTGAAGAAAGTCAGGAATGACGGGAAAAGTTAATTTCTTGCAAACAGGGAAAGAAAGTCAAGCAAAAGAAAGAAACTAAACATAACAAGGGCATCAAGGACGAAGAAAGATCATAATCAGGGTTGCCATCCGGACCGCAGTGTTGCCAGCTCTGCATAACATTGATATGGAAGGTATAGCACAGTATAGCAATTCATGCACAAGGAAAATATTAGTAACACAAAAGACAATCGAAAAGACTCTGTACACGTGCGTAAAAAGGTTTAACGATAGTCGTGAGTGAATAATGTACATGAGGGAGGACAAATATAGACATGAAAGTAAAGGAGGTACACATGATAACACAGAAACGAAAGTGTTTGGGAGCATCGTTCCATGATGATGATGATCGGTGTTCTGCCCGAAGGCAGGTTTTGACCTGAAGGTCCCTGGGCTGGATGAACCCATGGTGGTTTGCTATTGCCTTCCATGGGATGATAATGACGTATAAAGGACGGGAGCTACAGTTTAACGAGGGATCCGAACCTTTTGTGTTCGATCCGGAATTTGCAAATCTTCCTGGATGAAGTTTTGTGGCCCGATCTTCAGGGTAAGGATCGTGTTTTGCTTTCGGTTGACTCCTGGACTCCAAACAAGGATGACAAACTTTACAACATGACAGTTCCTAACGTTGTTCAATTTTACAAAAAGCTTATTCCTCCGAAATGTACAGGCCTTATACAACCTGCTGATGTGTTCTTCTTTCGTCCATTCAAAAACATGGTGAAGTTCATCACAGATACGTTAGTGTTCTCCAATATTAATGTTTCGCAACGTGAGAACTTTCTCCGCCTTCAGTCATTTGTTCATTACCAGTTTTCCTCTAGGCGATTCCAAAAGATGATACGTTTTGCGTTTTTCAAATGTGGCTACTCCAATGAACATCCTGGACAGTTTGAAACACCTTCCGCATATTGCTTTGAAAAAGGACTCACAGAGGAATGCTGCAGAGACGCGTGTGACCAGCTTGCTTTCATCCGCTGTGCTCACTGCGAGAAATGTTTGTGCGTTGACCACGCATTCATTCGTGATCTTCACGTCAACTGCAATTAAACTACAAATGGTGCGTACTGTTCTCTATTTTCCTCCATTTGTATATTCACGCGGGTGTAATATTCACTCACGACTACGTTAAACCTTTTTACGCACGTGTACAGAGTCTTTTCAATTGTCTTTTCTGTTACTAATATTTTCCCTTGTGCATGAATTGCTATAGTGTGCTATATCTTCCATATCAATGTTATGCAGCGCTGGCAACACTGCGGTCCGGATGGCAACCCTGATTATGATCTTTCTTCGTCCTTGATGCCCTTGTTATGTTTAGTTTCTTTCTTTTGCTTGACTTTCTTTCCCTGTTTGCAAGAAATTAACTTTTCCCGTCATTCCTGACTTTCTTCAATTTTGCCGACATTCAATGTTTCCTCCTTCCTCGCTCCGCTCCCTATGGCCCTTAGCACCTTAAATTTATGTGTTCTCCATATCTTTTCATGCTCAATCAGATGGCGTATGTCTGCATCTGATTTGCGCGACAACCATATGGTCCCTTACTTGTTAGGAAATGTTCCTAGAATGGGAAACTGCATCATGCACCCTGAGCGGTGGCGTAACTAACTGGAGCGCAGTGCGGGAGGCCCAAGGCAGAAGGGGGTTTATTTAAGGTTCGTAATTCTACTTTGCAGGTTTTTATATAATTTCACACTTTTTTCTCAATGTCTAAAATGCACAGTTGTGAAGGAGCTATAGACTCTGAAGTATACTCAAAACATTTATCACCTCTTTGCTGCAACAACTTTAACGGACAGTGATGAGGGAAAAGGTTGAGTGAAATTTCAACTTAGAATGAATTAGTTAAAGTTTTGCTCTTGGATAACTGTCATTGCTAGTAGTGTTCCATATTTGTTTAGACCCCTATTCTTTTATAACTGTATCTCACTTTTCTGTGACGAGAACAACACCTAAGTGAGCATTCAGTGAACTGAACGCGATTGAAACCTATATTCATAGCACAATGGTGCAGATGAAGTTGAGCTCTTTGGCAATCTTCAGCATGGAAAACGGATAAAAAACCTCCATATTGATATTGAAAAAGTAGTCAACAAATTCCCCTCCGAAAAAGATCACACTCACAGTTGTTTTTAAATGGTAATTTCGTGAGAGACCCGGGTTCGATTCCCGGCGGGAGCTCATGTGGTTCGGATTCCACGTTAATCAGCAGGTCCGCGCCTCATATAGCCTCGCTACTAAACGGGACGTTAATCACAAAATCAACTCAACTCAACTCAAATGGTAATTTATAGGTCTCGTACTTAAGTTGGTTGCAATTCCTCCATAGTTGTAGGGGCTAGACACTGAAACCATAGGGAATTTAGTGAATTTAGGGAAACGGAATTTAGGGAAACGCTATGGCGGAATTCACAGCAACATTTTTATGTTTTTATGCAACTTGTTTTGAATAAATGCCATATCACTAGCATGTCTCTCATCTTAACGAATTTTAGAATTTTCCATTTTATTATTACAACTAGCCTTTGGTTAACTGGGGCTCCACCCCCAGACCCCCGAGTTTGCTCGGCCTACGGCCTTGCATTTCTTATCTATCGGCCTTTGCATCAACAGTGAACTTCGTGAACTTGTTCTTCATATTTCCTGGATTTGCCTATTCGGGGGCTTCGTCCCTACACACTGTCATTGCTCTTCCTACGGCCTAGCACCTCTTCAACCCATAATTCTATCGTTTCTTTTCCTATTTCAACTACCTAAAAGATAAGATTTTGTATCCCAAGAAAACGTCCATTTAAATAGCATGGGGAAATTCTTCATCCCGTCTTTAGACCCCCTAAAATTTAATAATATTCATTTTTGACAATTTTCTTGTGGGTTTGTCCCGAAAATCTACGATCATATCAAATTTAATCATTGTAGCCCTACAGGAAGTGCTCAATAATTTGGGGGTGTAAAAGATGCCCCATATAAATAACACGCGAAAGATTTTTCAGATCCCTATAAAACCACTCTAAAGTTGGGATTTTTATTTTTACTGAGTTACTTAGGTAGGGCTAACGAAAACGTACAAGCATACCGAATTTCATCTTTTTATTCCAATTCTAAGTATTTAATACATGAGATTATAGGTCCAAAAAAGGCCCATTTAAATAACATGGGAAAATTCTTTATTCCCTCTTTAGACACCCTAAAAGTTAAAAATATTCACTTTTGGCAATTTTCCTGTCGGTTAGTTCCGGAAAGCTACAATCATGCCAAATATAATCATTGTAGCCCTACAGGAAGTGCTCAATAATTTATATCAGCTCATGTAGTTTTATATGTAGTAATAAAATAAAGATTGTAACCCACACACTCTATCTTCTTTCCTTTTATTTGAAATATCAAACAACGCTGAAACACGTCGGTAATTATTTTACATGAAAAATCCAAATTCAAAATCGCATGTCTTTATCCTTAAGGGGTTTCGAGATATACCATCTTACTATAACAATTGCAGCCCCAGCCTTTTTTCTTACTTTCTAAGGAAAGCATAAAAAAAGAAAAAAACGCTGAAACTTGTCTTTAGTTGTTTTAAATGAAAGCTTAAATACCAATTTTTAGGTCTTGCTTCTGTCCTTTTACGAGTAATATTAATATTTATGAGTCGCAGCTCATGCAGCCAAGTTGACTTTATCACTAAAAATTGTTAAATAGTAATATTGATTAAGCAAAACATCCTGTCCAAAATGGACGATTAGCCGGTTATAAGTATAATTTGTTTTACACTATTTTTAATGTATTTAAGAAGAAGGAGCGGCGTCAAGCATATTTAAATTGTAATAAATAATGTTAAGATTGTTTTAAATTATAAACGTCTAAAGTAAAATAATAATAATAATAATAATAATAATAATAATAATAATAATAATAATAATAACGGTAAAAAGGTAATAAAAACTCTCCCTTACAGTTATCTACTTGAGCGGCATCTTCCCGCATCTTCCTTCCTCATTTAGGTCTCTAACGTTAGGAGATTTTGAGATACGGCTATCTTATTACAACAATTATAACTGTTATCCTTTTTCATTTTAAATTTGTAGGAAAAATATTAAAAAAAATCGCTGAAACGTTTTCAGTTATTTCAAAAGAAATGTTGAAATACCAAAATTTCATATCCCTAACCTTAATTAAAGGCTTTTTAGATATGGCCATCCTGTTGTTGTGTTATAAGAATTGTAATCCTGCCATTTTTACTTTCGAGCGACAAAAGGAAAGAGGAAAGTTTAGTGATGGTGGAAAAAAAAATCGAATTCTAGATTTCAAAGGATGCTTCATGGCACATAGATACAGAAAAGTGATTTTCCGACATCTGTCTCTCTGTTTATCCTGATGTACACTCACCTAGAGGCTATATTATTTATCGTATAGAGAGGAAGTCAAATTCAAGGTTTTTATGTGATCCTCCAGGGGAGGGTTCAAAATTTCTTTTTATCCCTAAATATATGGACAGTTTACCTACGGGTAAAAATCTAAAAATGCTATTTTCTCGAAAACGGCTCCAATAATTTTGTTTATATTTCATAAACCAATTTTCCAAAAACAACCCTGTCGTGTGGTATAAGTAATTTCTCTGGGAAAAGTCGAGAAGGGATAGTTTATTGTTAAGTTTGAGTTTTCTTGTGGACGATGGGGCCGATTAAATATTGACTTGCGTGATCGCAACGCATCTTTGCGTTGAATTTCTGACAAACAACGTTAAATGTATTTGAATCGATTTCTGTTAAAACGGCGTATGTAACATTTTTTTTTTTTTTACGATTTTAACTTTTTTTTAAATTAAGTATTTTAGAGGTAGATGCAACTTTTTGTGTTAAAAGTAAGTGTATTCCTTGGAACGTGTTGAAAATGTAAGCCATTGAATTATATTATTATGATATATTATTATAATATTATACTATGATATATTGTAATATATTAATGTGCCCTGCTGGTTGGTCTACCAGCTGTACTGGAATCTGGACAAACGCTCAGAAATTTGGGGAATAAAACTTAAAGAAAACTCGCTTGGGTTAAAAATACAAATCCTACCATTAAAATAATATTTTCTTATGCAATACTACTTCCTTGTATTCCCAATTATGTCTCGTCGCACAACATAAATAAAATCCACCTAAACTTATAATGCCTGCTTTGGCGTTACGCCCGATGAAGATCAGTCTCAACTTTGTAGCCACAGTTTTAAATCCCGTAAAAGATGCCGAGAGAAAATTTCACCTTTTACTCTGGCATAAATATTAAGGTTTGCAGGATTTTTGTTTAGGATGTAGGTGGCCAAGGTATATTCCAGCATTAACCTCAATATTTCCCGATATTTATTCAAAGTACTTTACAAGTCGGAGTAAGGCAAACAGTGACGACAAGTGTTAATTCAGAACTTATCGTGACAGACATTAACTTTTTTAAAGTGATTTTTGGGAGGGAAATGTTTGCTTTCAAATTATTATTATTACTAATTACTATTATTAGTATCTCTGTCTTTCATTATTATACTACCCAGTGTTGGGAAGTAACGTAACACAAGTAACGCGTTACTTGTAACGCGTTACTTTTTAAGTAACGTTTCCTAGTAACGCGTTACATCTTTTCCAAAGTAACTGTAACGGTAACGCGTTACAAATTTTTAAGTAACGTACCTAGTTTGCGTTACTTTTTTCGCGTTACATTTCGGATGAATAACTATAATATATATATTTTGGAAACAAATATTTCTTTCCTATAAGTGAATTTCTCAGAATGAAACAATCGAGCATGAACTACGTATGTCAGTGACCCACAGTCACAGACACACAGAGGAACAGATAAGTTCGTAGTGTCACTTGCTGTTTTTTGAAGATGAGGACAGCCTTAGGGAAATCACGTGTACTGATTGCAAGCACCTGGAAGATTTTGTTGTAGATTTTGACAGCTCCAAATTAATACATTCAGTGAGTGAACTAGGAGTGAAATGATACCGTTAGTCTATTTTACTTTGATTGGTGTTGTTTTTATAAAGATGGAGAACGAAAATATTTTACCGTTCAAACATTTGAAAGAATACTTTTTTCTTAAGAGCTGATGATAATGGTGGAGATAATTTATAAGTAAAGTGTCTGAAGTGTCCCGGCAGAAAATATTTATCAACAACTAGGATGCCATAATTAACGATTTACAATAAGGGGTTAATATGAATAAACTGTGTTCTGATGAGCAGGCCTACTTTATTACTAGAAAATAGTTTGCTGATGGTATGTAATAAAAGATCAGTTTGCTTATTCTACAGTCCAGTTGATTATAGAGTAGTGTAATGTTTCTCTTTATTCTTTATTTTTAATTTTACACAGTGGTGCCCACCCCCCTCATGTCCATGACGCACCCCCCCCTCAATTGTATATCCGTAGGTGTTCTTCCATGAAAAAGAAATCTTTTCAATTAATTTTTACACACCCTCAAGCATATTTATATAGATTTTTAACCCCCCCAAATATTTCAATGACGCAGTTTGCGTCATAGCCCCCCCTTGTGGGCACCCCTGTTTTACATAACAACATTGTTATTATTATATAATTAGTTTAGCAGAAATATTAATAAGCAACCATTTTTCTAACGCACAGGGATGAGCAGTCAAGCTAAAACTCGACTCGACTCGAATTCAAGTCGAGTTTCGAGTCAAGTCAAGGCTAATATCCTCGAGTCGAGTTCCGACCCGATTCAGTTTTTCGCGTCGAGTTTCGAGTCCAGTCGAGTTTGATAAATGGCTCGTTCGTTTTAAGTCGTCTCGAAATCATGGCCTGATTACACTGGAAAACGAAAGCCATGAGAAATGGAAGCTAAGCAGTAATATGGAATACTTTTAGTATTGCTCACGAGAGGGGACACTGCTCGCATCTCGTCTCGCCTCAATAGCGAGACCACAAGAGATTTTTTATAACAAGCTCACCTCGGCTCGGCTCAACTGAGAAAATGGCTCGAGCCGACTCACTTGGGGTGAACCATCGGCTCGAGCTGGCTTGGTAGAGATGAGCCATTTGTTCGGTTCGGCTCAACTGAGCCGAGCCGGTTGGGTGAGCTGTTGGCTCGGCTCACTTCTCGGTTCGGGTCGATAGTGAATGAGCTGTGAGCCGAGCTGCTCGAGTCGTTGACAATTCTAAACCCGGGCCGAGCAGTTTTGAAGATATTTGACCAGTGACCTATAACTTTTAACATTGTTTGGCTCGAGCCTGAATACTCAACCTAGACCCTCAACCCAAATTTAGAAGTTCGTGAACAATGTCCTTGACTCCTAGACTTCACGACTACCGAGGATGGCAATCAACTAGTTTTTTAGTATTCAAATACAAACCGCCTATCTTTCATTTTTATATAGTGTTGTTATAATTAATAATAATAATAATAATAATAATAATAATAATAATAATAATAATAATAATAATAATAATAATAATAATAATAATAATAATAATAATAATAATAATAATAATAATAATAATAGCGGTAGTAATAGTAGTACGGAAAATTGAAGTCATAATTTTTTCACATTTTTAAAGTTTCGGACCTAAAAGTAACGCGTTAGTAACGCGTTACTTTCGAAGTAAAGTAACAGTTACTTTTTTGTTGCAAGTAACGCGTTACTAACGCGTTACATTTTAAGAGAAAGTAAAGTAACTTGTAACGCGTTACATTTTTACAAGTAACTTACCCAACACTGATACTACCAATGTAACAGTACCTAAAATTTTAGATATATTTTAGTAAAACCGTGGTTTCGCATTTTATGTCACCATGTTGTCTATTAAAAGGACGTGTGTGTCTAAAGTTTAACATTTGTTGTATATTAAACCACAATTCACAGTTATATCCTATATAGCTAATAAACATTCAGTAACCATATACATTTACACATTATTATTTTTTCATTAACCGCACCGACTCGTGAAAAAAAAGTTTTTTCTCATTTCCCGACAATTGTGTTTCCTACACATACGCCCTTTTAACAGAAATCGATTAATTTTTTCGGAATTTGTGTAATAATGACATCAGTCGTAAGATTT
This sequence comes from Thermobia domestica, assembly GCF_964235325.1. Taxonomy (NCBI): domain Eukaryota; kingdom Metazoa; phylum Arthropoda; class Insecta; order Zygentoma; family Lepismatidae; genus Thermobia; species Thermobia domestica. Next base: position 83,522,081 of record NC_137464.1, read on the forward strand.
TGCATTTTTGAAGCTAAATTTATCATATTGAAAGTATTGAATCTGAATTTTAGAACAAAATTTCTGAATAAACATGCTATCTCTTTTGTGATATTTGTTTGCAGAGCAAATAAAGAATTACAACTGATGCATTATGCCATGAAGAAATCCATAAGTGAATACGATGTTCCATAGATTGTGCAGATTATGAATATCGGGGCCACTTCATAAAAGTGTTTTACGTTAATTTTATTGATTTAAATGATACTTCAATAAATTCTAGACTGTTTTTTTTTTCTTTTTTTTTGTGCATGTCCAAATAACTGTCTTCAGTTTGATACCATGCAGACAAATTGATATGTCAAAAATCGCAAATACCTCGTAAAAGAAGAAAAAAACTTTTGCTACACATTATTCGGCGTAAGCTCTAAACTGCGATAAACAAAGCCACGTGAAACTAAATCTCGCTGATTTGCTGTTGTCCTACCGACGCTTGTACTCCTCCGCAAAATAGTTCATGTGATTGCATTATTACTTTTACTATGAAGCTTCATATAAAACTGATTTATATTATTATAAATGACAAAAATATAATACGGATTATCTAATAATACTGCAATCGAGTGTGGCTAATGAAACAATAGAAATAAACACTAAGCATGCGCAGTAATTCTGGCGCCAACTCAACTGTGGACGCGTGTTCTGCTTTTAAAGTCTGAAAGATGACTGGCATGAATCGGTTCCGCGAGTGTGTGAAACACCAACAAGGCAAACCTTTACTCACTAAGCAACAATTATTTACGAGCAAAATTCAAATACTTTTTTTTTTTTTAATCTTTCGAGTTTCTTTTCTTTCTTTTCTGCTGCTGCTGTAAGTATCTGGACAACACGAGACAGTATTGTCAAAATGCACATGTATAGTTTGCTCCTCCCCATGGGGAGTGGGAGTGATACATCACTAGCCAATCGTATTTGTGACAAGCGGAAGGATACAAATATTTTATTTATCGGAGTTTAGAGCTTACGCCGAATAATGTATAGACATTGTGATCTCAAAGGTTCGGAAGAACGATATTCAATCGGTCTCGTTGTCTGTCGTAAATTGATAATTAAGATGTTTTGCGATCACATATGTCAATATTTAATCTGCCCTGATGTTTTCAAAACCGACTCAAGCGATTTTGTTCAAATTGCCTAAATAAATTTTTCATTAATAACCTGACAATATGGCAAAACTCATTTTCCTTGAAAATATCTACGAGCAGTAGTTTAATCATGGGAGTATTTTCTTCTCTCGCACGATATTATCAAAAACGATTCAGGCGATTTCCTTAATATTTCATAAATATATATTTCAAAATTAACCTGATAATACCGTAAGACAGGGTTACTTTGCACATGATTTAAGCCATTTTAAAGAAAATCGCATGTAACTTACAAACGTAATGATTTAGAACACTATAGTTTAAACATATAACAACTAGATATATAAGGAAAACACTCGTCGAAGTGCATTAGTAAACATTCAGTATGACCACAGTTATTGAAATATAAAGTTTGGTGCAAAGTAACCCCATAAGTGAGGATACTTTGGACAACATACAAAAAAGTATGTTCAACATACGAACATAATGTTTCTGTGCAATATTTTCCCTTCAATATTTATACATTTTCACTTCCTACACAAAACTGCATGCAGTCTACAAATATTGATATTAGAGAGCGTTCAAAAAATCTCTATACACCTGAATTGTCACATATTCAAAGCAACGAGAAAATTATTTTACTCAAAATTTATTATATTTTATGGCATAAAAGCACTATGTACAGGGCGTAGCATATACACACACATTTTAACACACATTTTCACAGCAAATGTTGGAAATGTCCCCCATGAGCCTCCAAACATGCTTACACACGTTTCTTCTTGTTCTCAAATACTCTCACAAGTTGTTCATGTGAAATGCTATGAGCAAAATCTCGAATAACTGTTTCGAGTTCTTGTAGCGTGTGGGGGTTCTCTTTATAAACAGAATTCTTTGCATAACTCCAGAAGTAAAAATCCGGAGGAGACAAGTCAGGAGACCGAGGTGGCCACAATCTCTTTGAAATTATTCGATCTTCAAAACCTCTTGTAGTAATCTCATGGATTTGCAAGCTGTATGTGCTGTAGCGCCATCTTGTTGTATCCAAGCATTAAGAATTCGTCTTCCGTTAGTTCTCCCATGAACTGGTGAATAATTTCACAATAATGAGTTGAATCTATTGTTTGTCTGAAAAATATGGGGCCGACTATTTTTCTTCTGGATATTGCAATCCACACCCCTACCTTCTGGTCATGCAGAGGAACTTTATGTATGACGTGTGGGTTTTCTGCACACCATAAACATTAGTTCTGGGCATTGACGTAGCCTGATAAATGGAACCAGGCCTCATCAGTAAAAAAAAAAAAAAAAAAAATCCAAAACATCGTCAGACTTGTCCATAACAAACCATGTAAACCATTCATAATACTGCACTCGTTTTACACTGTCGGGAGGAAGTAATTGCTGCACCGCTCTCACCTTATACGGGATAAGACACAGTTTCTTACGAACCGCCTTTTGTCGGCACACTTATTGCTTCTTCCTCGGCAAGTTTTCGAAGTGGTTTATGGGGGCTACGTTGCATTGCAACCGATATGTGTAGCATTTTTTCTTCATCGAGCACTGACGGTCTACCACTTCGATTATAGTCCATTACCGTTCCAATGTCTCTAAATTTATCGATCAGTGCCCTTACAGTGTGACGATTTGGAACAGGCGTATCCGGAAACCTAGCTGCAAACTTATCTTTGACTGTCTGTTTGTACTCACCTTGTTCACGGAACACATGTTCAACCAGGAATATTCGTTGTTCCAAAGTTAACACCATTGTTTCAGAGACCGCGAACTAGATGCAACAATCACTTCAACGTCACTTTGCCGACTGGAAGCTAAGAAAGGAACTTCACGCAAGGCGATAATATAGCAGTTGCAAACCTTCGCATAAAATTTTATTTCATGTGACTTTGAATGCTACTTTGACTTGCCACGATTCAGGTGTATAGAGACTTTTTGAACGCTCTGTAGAATGATGGTACCGGTATCAGTACTTAGTAAGAATTATCGAGATTTGTAAAGAAAATTATGTATTTTTGGTACCGGCAAAGGAACCACAGTCTGATAGTTTGGCATATGCCCCACAGAAATGCCAGCTCAGGGACAGAAAAAATAATCCCCGTGAACTGATTTGCCTTGATTGTTCTTTATGTCCAAGAATATCATCCCAAACGTAATCAGTGGAATATTTACTGGGTTTGAGGCTTTTAGGCTGAAGCCCACCCAAATTGCATGACTTCTGTCTCTCTCTCTCTCTCTCTCTCTTTTTTTTAAATTTAAGTTAGTCGTTCCTATACGTATAAGCTTCAAGCTCCACAAAAGTCTAGTGTTTAAAAAAGAAACTAAGCTTTTCTGAGTGATGTCCCTATCAAACTATTTTCTGGATCCGTCGCTTTTTGTAATTTATTTTCCAACAAGAAATCCATTCCGACATCTATCTAAATAGGAAATGTACCTAATAATTAGAATGCAGGAGGTACCAGCAGTAGTAATTTTCTATCTAAGGTGTTACTTTGGACCGATGCAAAGTAACCTTAATTAGAGGATGAAACTGCCTTCTCCCATTTTTTTTATGACTAAAACATTTTAGAGTTCAATTTTAACTATTGCATCAAAGTCTCATTATACACAGTAGTATTCTACGAAACTGACTTAATTTTGACGGAAATTCTTGTAGATGATAAATTTCAAATTTTGTCGGGCTTTACAGTGACTGCTTTCCATGCCTGTACAACAACAAACCCTACGGGTACTTAGAACTGATATCAACCGCCAACATTATAGCCAAAATACAGTTAGACGTTCTATCTTACGGTGGCATTTGAAACTTTCTCTTTACAGGTAATAGTTCTACCGACAGACGACTGTGCAACTCTTTTCATATTTTGTGCAAAGTTTCCCCGTCTTACGGTATAATATAATTCATTTGTGCTGAATTAATGTACGAGGGGTGATTTATTCTTGGGGTGAATTTTTTTCCGTATGATTTTCTCAAAAACAACTCTGGCGATTGTGTTCATACTTCATAAAGAAACATTTCATTAACAACATGACAATATGATATAACTTATTTATCCTGAAAAAGTGTACAAGGGGTAGTTTATACTGTAGGTATATTTTTTCGGACGATTTTCTCAAAAAAAAAAAAAAAAAAAAAATCATGCTACTCTTCATATTTCATTAATAGCTAAGTAATATTGTGTAAATTATTCTTTATTTAACAAAATCACATGGGATAGTTTCTTTTCAGATTACGTTTTCAAAAACAAAGTGGCCGGCGAGTTTGATCATATTTCATAAATAAATATTTCATTATTATTCTTATAATGTTACACAAAGCACTTCTATGAGAATATCCGCAAGGGATAATTTACTCTTGCGATTAGCTTTTTTTGAGACTTTTGTAAAATATTACTCATGCGATTTTATTATTATTTTATAAGCAAATATTTCAATAATAACCCTAACATTTGACGTGTTTTCCTTATGTAAAAAAAAAAAAAATAATTTGGAAGATGTAGTTAACCTTTCTTGATGAGTTTTCTTTCGATGGCGTTTTCCGAAAATGTCATAAGAATTTTGTTCGTATTACACAACAAAATATTTCATTAACAAATCATTCACAATATGATTTGGTTTATGGAATCGGATCGAGAAAATTTAGCGTGGTGGCCCGTACCTTTTATTTCTTCATGCCTCTCTTTTTCCTTGTAGAGGAAATATAAAAGAGAACTGTGAAATACGTATCTAATTTTTTAAAATAGTAAGTCTACATCCCAAATGTCATGTCTTTACCCTTCGGAGATGTGGACATTTTACTACAGTAATTGTCAATTCTATTTTCGCCCTTCCCCGCCGAATTTCCCAAAAAATTGTCTTAGTGGTACCTTACGTTACAAATCTTATGCAATGTCAAAATTTCAACTTTCTAGCTTAAGCGGTTTGGCCTGGGTGTTAATTAGCCACTCACTCACTCACAATTTCTTCCTTAATACAGTATATAGAGGGGTCGCGGTGGCTCAGTAGTAAAGCGTTCACCTGTGGTGCATGGGGTCCTTGGGTCGATCCCAGGTCGCGCAAAGTGAGTTTTGTGGTGGACAGACATCGTGTGTGTGGGTTTTCTCGAGGTTCTCCCGTTTCCTTCCACTTTCTTTATTCTACCACTTCATTCATTTCTCAACATCATCGTCTCCTACAGCCTAGGCGGCATAACCATCGGACGTAAAACTTAAAGATTTCATTTTTATATAGAGAGATATAATCATTGTTGAAGGTACTGAGAGTCGGTAGTCCAAAAGTCATACATAGCATATGTAATGATTTTGTAGTGTGATCCATATTGTAAATCTACACCAAATAAAAAATAATAATATTTCTTTAGATCTAAAATGCTCATAATAGGTCTGCAGGGCAACCTGAACTATTTCAAACGTATTTCTGTCCATTTGTTGTTTGGTATTGAAAATATAGCATTTTTTTAAAATTATAAATCCGTTACTTCTTGTAAATGAACATTGAGCATCAAAATGGTGATTGTTATGCCTAAGTTTCATGACGTCACACCTATCTCTGTCAATTAAACTTAGTAGCCAAGTAACAAATAAACAATGTAGATTTTACGTCTTAAAGTTTACCTTACAAATCCCAATGTTTGTTTTAGGCTCCAACATCTAAATTAACAGTGAATTTAACCTGTAAATTCTTTCCTGCTCAGGTATGTATACTAGATATTTAATTAGGGTTGAAATGTTTACAATTATTAGGTAAATATGAGATTACAGCATAGTAGTAAACATTAAGAGCAATTTTAAGCAAAACTTCCCTTCTATATCTTAAAACTTACTATTTTGAATACTTGATTGAAATATTTTATAAGCAAAATTTATAATTGAAATGTAGATTATACATATATATAGTGCAGTGCGTCTGTTATTCAGAACAAAATTGCATATAATGATAAAGTTATTACTAGTGATGTAATGATTCTTCAGGAGATTTAGGCTGTATCTAATTAAATTGGGATAATGTTTAGCAGAAGAGGTCCAGAAACACGTAAAAAACAAAATTTACCGGGAAAATTGATGATGCAAGTACTTAGACCTAACATAATGTAACCAAATCTAACCTAAGCTAACCTGAACAAACCTAAACTAACCTAATATAAGCAGAAATAAGTGAAATTCTATCATGTTTTTTGAAAATTATGCTGGACTCCTACACTAACATAAACTAACCTAAATTTACCAAAACTCACCTAAACTAACCTAATGTGAAATTGTAGCATTTTTAGAAACAATTGCTAGAAACCTTCTTCTAAACATTAGCCGTAAATTGTCAATTTGTTCTTGTTTATTCTATGAAGCTACTGTATTTTAAATTTGAAATAATAATTCATACCCAATAAATGATAGCAGTGGCGTATGCAAGGGTGTTTCCGAATTTAGCCCACCCTTAAAAAGATATATGCACGAGGGTCATTTTACTCTAACTGGCAACACTGCTACGATTGGAGTGTCGTGTGGGCAGGAGACAAATGACGAGCGTAGTGTGTTCCGCGTATGTGTACGACTCAGTTTAACGCTGCTGCAGTCCCATATTACGGAGTATGTGGCGAGTAGACATCGTTAAATTGATTCTTGTTTGAAATACCGCCCTAACACAGTGTTCACGCGTGCAGAACAGTTTATGTTTATGAAATTCCAGGTGGCACGAGGGTGAAATGCTACGACGATTTACAGAGGCTGCTCTACCGTATCGATGGGTTGCACATTTCAGGTGGGACGAAAGTCAACAGACAAAATGCACGGTGGAGGGCATATGCGAACGGCTACGGACGAAATCCGTCTTGGAAGACTACGGACACTGCTTGACGGTGATCGGCGCTAGACTTGTAGTGAATTGGCGCAGGAGCTGAACATTTCTTCCGGATCAGTGTTCCGCATGCTAACACAAGATCTCGGCATGCTGAAAATTGCAGCCAGATGGGTATCCCATGCTCTGACCGAGGTTCAAATGTGGCATAGGTGGGAATGTGCGTGCCTACAGCTTCAACGTTACAATGAGGAAGGTAATAACTTCTTGCACCGCATTATTGCAAGTGACGAAACGTGGGGAAGATCCTACGAGTCTAAATTGAAACGTCAGTCGAGTGAATGGAGCCACTCAGAATCTCCACGACCGAAAAGGCTTAGGCAAGAGCCAGCAAACGTGAAGGTGATGATGATAATGTCATACGACCTAGAAGGCATTATCCTGTCACATCAAGTGCCACCGGGCGTTATTGTCAATGATGCATACTATGCTTCATACTTCAGTCACCATTTGCAACCGCATTGCGGCTCAAACGTCCAAACCTGGAGTCTGGACCAATTCTTCTACACGATAATGTCAGATGCCATACAGCCAATCCAGTACAGAGTCTGTTACGACGCTGGGGTTGGGAGGTACTGGAGCACCCACCATACTCCCCGGATATGAGTCCCTGCAATTTTGATCTTTTCCCAAAAATGAAAGAACCTCCCAGTGGCAAACGTTTCAGAGACATTCCCAGCATTGTTCGTGCCTTAGAGCGCACTGTCAACACCCTCTCACAAAGTGGGACTTTGACAGGTATTCAACGGTTACCAGACAACTGGCGAAGGGTTCAACAGACTGGCGGAGACTACATAGGAGGACTGTAAGCTTCTTGAAATGAGTGATTCACTACATTTCATTTCACAACTATGTTGCCACTCGTATATAGAATATATACCAGGGCGCCCATCAGGAGGGGAAGGTGGGGCGTTCGTCCCCCCGCCCTAAGAGGGAATTGTACTTCGGAATATCGAAAACCCAATAGAATTTTTACATTAGTTACAGCAAAATTTGATTATACTTGTCCCCCTTGGCAACCACAACATGGGCGCGCTTGTATATATATATATATATATATATATATATATATATATATATATATATATATATATATATATATACACTAAGTTATGTATACAAAATACCTGAAACGATATAAACTTGGGGTTTTGAATTCTCCTTTTCCTTGATGAAATTCTGGGCATTTATTCCGAAGTTGGTCGTCCCTCTGCTTTTCGACAAAAAGGCGTAATGAAAATTTAAAAATCGTCAAATTTTAAGACCGCTTTAAAAGGGTATAATAGTGTAGGGTAGGATTGACTAGAGCAAGTTAGAGATAAGTAGGGTAGGGAAGGGTCGGGTTAGCTTAAGGATAGGAAAGTTTTGACTAATTTTGTTAAAATTAGCAGTGTTATTTTTACACCTGCAGCCATCTTCACAATACAAATGCTCGTTACTTTCCTACAATCCAACCTTGCGCGAAGCAGTTCCTTTCGCTTACCAAATAATTCCATGTTTATAACTACAAAATAAAGAAATAAATGGATAAAATAAAATAAAATAAAATAAACAAAACTTCCGCTCTCCTTACATATTATCAAGCACACAAACGAGATCCATTTTTCCCAGTAAATTTTCAAACTTTTGCTTGAAACGGACGACCAACTTTGCAACATAACCCAAATTCTGCGTACACTACTTAATAATAAACTTTATATAATACTTTATGAACACATGCAATTTTCTTTGTAACATTAGAATGGAAATATCTATTACATATTCAATACTTCCAGCTAGTTCACGAGTGAAGAATTGCACAAAATTTTCAAGGCATTTTTTTTTTTAAATTTGATGCTACAGTTTTCAAGGTTAAGATTTTTATTCTGATAATTAAAACTGAAAACTGTGTAAGTTTACAACCGTTCGTCAAATTAATATATATGCTTCGCTACTCTTGCTATGCATGGTTCTCCAAGATATTCTATTTTTTTATTTTCATGGCGCATGCCCAAATAAATGCGCGCAGATTAATAATATACGTGCAAACTTATGAGCGATCGTTAAAGAATCATTCATGCGAAATCACATTCCAATCTGTGCTAGTTAGCTCTTACAAAGAAGCAGTAGTGTAGCGTTTACTTTCGCAACGGGTACACAGCACAGGCGCATCCACGTGGGGGGAGGCTGGGTGGGTCAACCGGGTTCCGACATCCCCAAAACTTCTTAAGTCAATATACTTTTATTCACTTCTTAATAAAACTATACTTGTTTAGTAGAGAAATGATTGATGTAGCATGAAAATTTGATCTCACATATCTGTACTATTTATCTTATGAAAATAATGTAGTTTCATATTTTTTTCTGAAAATATAGACGAAAGTACCTTACAATTACTTGTCTTGTCGAGTGCAGAATAATATCCGTTCAATACTACATATACGTAGTGGCTTGGATCTCCCCAAACCTTGGACCCCTCCAGTTAGGAATTGTCTGCTGGGGAAGACCTTTTGGTCAGTCTCGAACCTGTAGAACACCTTCTAGACAAATGTTGAGGTACGCTATATGTGGCATTTTATTTTTTTGTCAAAAAGTTGGGGGCAATGGCCCCCATGCTCCCATAGCTCCGCCCATGCCCCCCGCCCTCCCAACAAAAAATTGGGTGCATGCCTGGTAGATATTATTTCTCGAGTTCGGAACCAACATTAAGTTGTAGGGCCATGTCTCATACAGCCTGGGTGTTGGAAAGGAATATTAAACTCCTGACTAAATTTCGCTACAAACTAATTTTTGAAAGGTTTGCACTAGAGACCTGCACGGGCCGAACTTTTCGGCCCGAGCCCAATTCAGCCCGAATGTACGTAGGCCCGGCCCAGCCCGAGCCCGAAAAGTTTTGGAGATTTTCGGCCCGAGCCCGGCCCGGCCCGATAAGTTTTTTAAAATTCTTAGCCCAAGTTCAGCCTGGGCCCGATAAATTTTCGAAGTTTCATTTTGTAACATTTTTCACGGGCACACTTCTTCAACGCTTGCCTTTACTCTAATTATCGTTTAACTAATGTCAATAATTATTAAGAATTGCAATTAATCGGCCCCAGCCCGGCCCGACTTGAAGAGAAATCAGTGTCGTCGCCCCCCCACACCCGGCCCGACCCAAAGAAATAATAGAGTCGGCCCGTGCAGGTCTCTAGTTTGCACTACTGTATATAACGTATGGAGACTCAATTTTCTTCAACAAAACCCTTAAGAATTAAATCAAACAAGTATACCGATATTAATTCATTCTGAAGAATCTCAGTACATACATTGGATACGTTAAATAGAATTAATAATTTACTTCCTATGTATAATCGTACTTGCTTAGCCTTTGTAAAGCGTGATCTCTGATTCAAAATGTAAGTTCAGAAATTGGCTATTTTTTAAACTTGATACTAATTTTCATACGACAACTTAGCATGCCATTTAATAACAATTGGTGTAATAGATCTATATCTAATCATTTAGTTTGCATATAATACATAATTAACACACATATCCAAATGCACATAAAGTTAGCTAACGATTTTAAAACAACAACAGAACAGCAGACTATGAAATATCTTGCGCTCGCTTTTGCCTTTCGCAGTGTTGACACACACTATTGCGATTTAACAGAAGCCGAAGCTAGATCATGGAAGATTTATATGAATTACTGATATTCATAAAACTTTAAGCAATTGTTCCGGTACTTATTAATTTAGTTTTTATTTTCTTCTATTTCTTGAAATTTTCTTTGAAATATGATTGAATATCTAAAAAGAAGAGGAAAAAGTGTGTTGGATTTATAATAGTACAATAGCGCTGAGTGTGGTATCACTGCAGCTGAAACATGTCTCATTGCCAGGTTCTTTCAGCGAGCGAGAGCCCCACACAGCCACATGCGCCCGCCACTTTCAAGTAGGAGCTCCACTGACTTGTTCAGCCACGTTGAGACAGATTTCTTGATGTCTCTCTATAGCCTGTTTGACGGAGACTGAACTTTAATTCCCCAGTTTTGAAAAATAAAATTATTTACAAATTAGATTCTACCACTATTGCTATTAACCAAGCTATCACGAACCCTATTATTTTTATATTTTTCTACAACATGAAATTTATATTGATTCTTATTAATTAAGAAATTCTAAAACTGCTCTTTTAATTTGAAAGGGTAGATAGTGTCTCAAAGCACTCTACGCTACTGCAAAGAAGAATTGCATCAATTTCTCGTCTGGGCAAGAGCAATGCCGTGCCGTGGAAAATCAGCGCCCGGGGCGAGAGTATATGACGGCGTCCCATACATATATTCCAAGTAATTTCCCCTCTCTCTTTTTCTTTTTCTCTCGAATTTTGTGCCCCTCTTACTTCGGCGCCCGAAGCTGTTGTCCCGCCCCCCCCCCTCTACAGCACGGTATTGGGCAAGGGAAGCTGGTGAGCCCGCGCGGGGATGTGTCCGTAAGGAGCAGGCGCGAAGTCGTGATTGTCGAGTGCGGTACAACAGTATAGGGCGCAGACCATGACATATCTTAACACACCTTAAACAGCAGATAAAGCATGAATGTCTCTGAGCACACAGTTTACCATACACTGTTAGATATGGGTGCAAATATTAATCACTCGACATTATCGATAACGATTGAGTGAGCACACTGCATCGTCTTTGGACCGCGAGCAATGACACAATGTTCCATGGTCTGATAAATCACAATGCTGCCTTCATCACGTAGGGTAATTCCGGGTGAGATATTCATAGTTTTTTCAGAGCCTTAAACATGAAGAATTTTAAAAGAATTTGCACTAAAAAAGATTAATTAGGTTCTAGAAGATATACTTTTCATATTGAAATGTGTTTTTGATGGCAAAAATTCGGCTATCTCGGAGAGATGACCATACGATACCAGAATAATTGCCTATCGTGTTTCTGAAGTTAGAATTAAGAATATTTACAGTTTAAACACGCAAGAATAATATATTTCTTCTAAAACGTAAGAACCATCACAATATTTAAGTTCTATCAAGAATATATCACATTATTAAGGAATTCTCGCTAGTAAGCTTAGGATTACATGAACAACGACGAATACAGCGTACACCTTTAAAGGAAAATGCGTCTGAATTGTGTCTCATCAATGATGCATTTTCACACAACTCTATTCAAAAGCACACTGCTTCCTGATGTTTTTTAAATTTTTTTAAGACTCACCTTAATGTAAGCAAATCACGCATATAGGCGATTTAACATATTTTGTGGTTCATTGGCGTTTCGTCGTGTCTTTACCGCTGATTGTATAATTTTGAAAACGGAAGTGGAGCCACCGCGGATCTTCGCAGCGGGGCCGCTATTGGGGGTTCACCGACGCTTAATTGCATCGGATTATGTCTGTGTACATTTTGTATATTTCAGAGACTAATTGTTGCAGAGTTGGGAAACATTAAGGCCTTTCCGACAGCCAGTATTTATCTTATAAAGTACTGTTTCGAAATTTTCACTTGATAGAGCTGTTCCAGAAAGAAAAAGCGAATAACAAAATGTAAGGACATTATTTTAAAGCCTAATTTAAAAGTTTCTACAAAAGTTCATTTACAAGACATGCCGCGCATGTGACTAGACTTCATGTTTTGTTAATTATAGTGTTCAAAAAATTAAATATCTCCACTATCTGTTAAACTGGGTATTCAAGAATTAGTTAATACCAGTATGTTGTTTTTTCAGGCACAATGTTTTACGGAGTATCTAATAAGCATAAAAAGTTCGTATGCCAAAGAATGAACGACAAACCTGTCACAGCTGTTCCTGGGATTGGACCAGTATATGCCAGAAGATTGCGGAAGAAGGGAATAAAATGCGTAAGTTGAATCTTCTTTCATTTCTGCTCAGTGAAAAACTACTCACGCTTTGTTTTTGTTTAAATTTATGAGGGAGACGAGGTATGTCCTTATTAACTTACAACCGTCCGAAAAAATCAGGTAGAATTTCCTGATTACTACCTAGCAACCAGGTTAACAAAACCTAGGATCCAGATGGGCAGAGCCCAGTTCGAAGAAGTTGAGAGCAGGAGCAAGGTTAGTCAGCGCACTTGGAGATTCCGATTGATCCCGCCGTATTTGTTCGGTTGAGCCCCAAGCCAAATTATCTTCCTTACGGTTCTATTCGTTTGCTGTCCGCAACTCGCAACCATTTAGTCGTCTCAGTGTAAGTGCTGTGGCCGACACATATCCTCGGAGTGCCCGGTTTATACGACGCTTCACGAGTGCCGTCGTCTCAGGAAATACAATAAGCTCAGGACTTGGACACAGCCTTGTCTTTGACTTTGACTCAGCTTAATCCTTTGGACATCTCTCCAGTGCAACCCCGTTATATCAACCGTCACCTATATGGATCACTCGTAACCCTCGAGTGACTGAGACTAGGGCCAGTGCTGTTAGTGTCAGTGTTAGCGTCGCTTCGACGTCCCAACCTCCGAGTTCAGCCGTAGAATCATGTGCTAAAAAGTTGTCAGCCATCTCTCAAACATTTCTTCTTCAGATCCAAAATACAGGTGATGATTCAGAAAGGCGCCCGGAAACTCCTGATCTTAGTAGTGCCCTCGTCAAGTATCTCGATGCTTTTATTAAAGCATATCGAAACGCTTTCGCAGGCCCAGCAATCCACATTTGGTGTGCGCAATTAAGGAGCTTCATTTGACGTGGATGTTGCCATAGTGTACTCTTGCGGCCTCGGCTTAACGATCCCTGTTGGCCGTCGAGACACCAAAGTATTAAGTAAAATACGTACTTCTTTCATCTTCTTTGACTAACTTCAAGACGAAGATAAAGCATTTCTTATTGAACGAATCAGACTTTCGCTTTGCAATACATTTGGAAAGTTGTAGCCGTCAACGCTACCGTCACCTTCATCCTAGACCTCAGTGACACCATGCCTCCACAACCCTTTCCGACGGCGACGACGTCGGAGAATCAGAAGAAGAAGAAGAATAGTAGCAGCAATGCTTTCAAATCCGACAAATGAGGCTATCCCAGACTTTTGGACGTCCCTACCAATGGAAGGTGCAACGGCTAATCCATTGGAAGATGAGCCGGACCAGCCCTAGCAAATTTCAGGACCCGTTAGTAGACCTTATTGCAGAATTAGATCTACAATCGAAGGATATTACAGGCAATGCAAATTATCTTGGCCAGTACTTAGACCATTAATGTTAACAAGTAGATGCTGACACCTGTCCCGTAAATTGTTGGTTTTTAGGAATATGGGTAGACCTTGACAATAATTCTTTATCCATTGATGATAGATATTTGTCTATTGTTAATTCCTGCTCCCGTACTTTTTTATTTTCTTCTTTCAGAGCTTGACAAATCCTGGCTAGTTATATTGTATAGTGTGAGTCGGTCACAAACCTATCATATCCTTTAGCCTTTGTTGTGTACATAGTAAATACTTTAAATTTTTACTACATATATTACACAATGTCCAATCCACATTGCAATTTATTTGGTTTCAGCTGATGTTACTCATGTTTGCTACATGGACGGTACGGTACGCCCACTTTCTTAGAAGTTATAGATATCTCAGGTAATGTTTTGTCTTTCAGTGGACAGGCCTTCAGCCTTTACCAATTTTTGTCACAGAGTTTCTGGCTGTTGTCTTTGCAGCTCTTTTGTATTTTCCATATCATGTACGAATACATTCCGATAACATGGCTGTTACTTATTCTTTTTGCAGACGAATTTGCAGGTTATTTTATTCGTTACCAATTGCTCATTTTGTGTATAATTTGAATACTACTCATCTTGTGTATGTTCCAGCTGATAAAAATAAGGCAGATGGAACCTCACTAACCTTGGGCTCGATCCTGCTGCTACCCTCAGCCAATTAGAGCTCACCACCTGGAAACCATGTTAACAAAACCGTCAATTCAACCATTAGACTCTCACTCATATTCCGATCGCTACTACCTTCATGTGTAGAGGAGTTTCCAGAGAAAGCTTTGCATTAATCTCTATTTCACGCCACTGTCGCTGTCTTCCATGGTACCCTCTTATCCCTCACTATTTCTCGTATACCTTCCAGCAGTGCTTTTCTCTGTCTTCATTTGTTTTTCTTCCTATGACTTTTGCCGCATTTATCTGTATTACCATTCTCTTTTCTTAACATTCTTATCTCTCAGTGAGGATACTCGGTCGAAAAGTGTAAGAGCTTTTTAGAGTAGCCATCCTGAGCCTTCATTCACACCACGCAAAAGCCGGGATGGTACCTAATGAACTCGTCCTAGGCCGCTTCCTTCTTTCCCCACTCCTTTTCCCCTCCCCAATCCCCTGGTAGTGTGATCTCCATAGAATATCATCCCTCATACGTGATGGGCTAAAATGGCTGTAGATGCTGAAAGCTCAGAAATCTAGTTCTTAATTTTCCATCCTTATTAAGTTGACGAATCATATCAACTATATTTTCTCTATGTCATCTACTAATAAAATTTCTATTTATCGTTTATATTATTTTGACATTCTTAAACTTGTCTCTTCTGGTTTTGCCGTCTGTTTTTACTTAAATCTCATCTTTGTTGGCTGTAGTTTCTTTGATTAGTTTGTACTTGAAATCCAGGATTCATGACAATATAATATTATTGTTTTTTACACTGTTTTGAATACAGTTGCTTCTGCTCTTTTTGTTACTTCCTTTTTGTTCAGGAGCTGTGATTTTTAATACTCTGAAACATCATCTTGCTGCTGCTTCCTTATTAATATTTTATGTATCTATCCTGCCTTCTTTATTTGTCCAAGTCCCTAAATATTCGAAGTTATTCACTTGTTCTATTGTTCCATTCTTAATTTTTCTTTTATATTATCTTTTTATCTTCTTTTATCATCGGTTTTGTTTTGTTTTTTGTTTATTTTTAATTTTTTCTTTGTCAATTGTTCTTCCCAAAGCTTTGAGTTGTAATTGAAATTTTCTTCAGGTTAGGACTCATTCCCCAACCTTGCAATTTTTACTAGTTACAGTTTACAATACTACTCCAGTGCTATTCAATCGGGGGTACGTGTACCCCTGGAGTACGCGAAGATATGTCTGTGGGTAAGTAATCCTAAAATAAGCACATTTCCAACATTTATTCAATGATCATAGTTGGAGAATTTTTGAGATGACGTCACGCGCCTCTCATATTTCCAAAGTTCCTGAAATACTTCCCAGAAATCAAGCGAGAAGATAAAACACAATGTTGGATAACAAATCCTTTTAGCACTTCCGCATTGAATAATTGTAATCTTTCTTTGAAGTTAACAGGAAGTATGTTGGAAATGTGTGTTGACAGTTTACTGCAAATGGAATTCGATAACTTATCAATTTGTGACTTTTGGATTTATGCTCGAAAAGAGTACAATGAAATTAATGACAGTGCTATTTCACAACTTCTTTCATTTCTATCAACATATTTGTGTGAACAGATTTTCTTTGGATTAACATCAATAAAAACGAAGCACAGAAATTGCTTGAATCCGGAATTAGCTCTGATTCTCGCACTCTCGAAGATTCGATCAAGAATCGAGGAGTTGGCTTTCCGGAAACACGCTCAGTCATCTCATTAACTGGTTAGTTCTAAAGTTACTTTCAGTTTTTGAATTTTTAACATTGTCCTCAATGTGCGAATTACAGGGACTATGAGGGAAAAATCCCCTCATTAGAACTGGGTGTCTCCCATATATTTTGAAATTTCCCATGTTAATTTTTTCGGATGTGCACTTTATCCCTCTATAAATAGTCTTTGATTGCCACGCTGATTGTTCTTTTTTTTTTTTTTGGTCTCTATTTGGCCCGCTTTTAAATCAACAGAACATGTGTATTAAGTTTAATAAGTTCATTTCGATTTAATTTCTTTTAAACAGCTTCAGGGGTATATAATTGGATGGCGAACTGTGTCTAGGGGTATGCGAGAAAAAAATTGAATAGCACAGTTCTACTCTATATTACTTATTCTAGCATTCTTTCATAAGATCTTCTAGTATTTACTAAACTAAGCAAAATTTGACTAAGCAAACAACCTTGTCCTATTCGCGATGAAGTAAATTTGTCTGGAATTTTCATTACACGTCCTCACGTAAATTTTTGTTTGCCTATAGTAACTTTGAATTAAATTTGCTAGTTTATTATTTTTTCTATTTCTGAGATTTTCCATATTTTTCTCTTAAAGAGTGTCGAATGCTTTTGTTAGGTCTATGGAACAAAGATGGATTATTGTAATTTGGTTTATTGTTTTTTCCTTATAATTTGTCTTAACGTAGACTTTTAATCTTATACACTGCTATTACGTCTGATTCCATTTTAAGTATCTTCTAATTTCGGTTTTATTTTTTCCTTAAACTTGCATTAAACATTCTTGCATAGATTTTTAGGTACTCAGAAGCGAAATCCTTTTTGTTGTTATAGTTTTTTTATCTCCTTGCTTATAAATGAGTTCTAACACTGTAACTTCCTAATTGCTAGTCACATGTTCTTCTTTCCAAACAAGTTAAATAGTTGCAGCACTATTTTTTTGAGCATTTTTGAAAAGTATTTGATCATTTTTGGAGCAATTCCTTCGTGTCTACATGTTCTTTAAATTTTCATTCTCCTTACTGCTTATTCTAGTTTTTTCTTGAATATTACTGTTTTCATTTCTTTCATTTTTTCTCTTTTGTGTCTTTCGCCGTCTTTTGTCAGTTTTTCGTTTCCTTTGTGTTTCTGTTAACCTTTCCTCCATATTTTTGATTCTTGTATTTTCTTCATGTGTTGGATCTTATTTTGCTTTTAATGAAATATTTTCCCCATCTTTATATTATCTCTTTTCCACATGTCTGGCTTGAAGAAGCTTTAGCTCTTTTTCGACTGGTTGTTACCATGAGAAATCGAACCCGCACCGCTCATATCAAAGGCGAGAGCGTTAGATACCAGTGCTTCTCTGGTTACTCTATTAATTTGCTGCAAGGCACTAGGATTCAATATGGTATTGTAATCTATAAAGTGCATATATATATTTCATTTTCCAACATATGTATTCCAACAATAATATTTTTTATATTTCATTTTCCAACATAATTGGAAATACAGCGGAAACTTTTTAATTCAAAGTCCAAGAGCACATGAAAGAAAGTTCAAATTATCCAAAATTCGAAACATCCAAAAATATGTAGGCTACTTTTAAATACCTAAAATCAAACTGAAAAAATTGTGTACCCACATAAAAAAATACATGCCGCAGATATTTCCTTTTAAAGCAGAATACTATTTGCGTGATACAATACCTCAAATAAACATTTACTTGCAAATAAATTAGGCCACAAGTACCATAGAAACATTTAAGTACAGTACCACACACACTGAATTAATACACAAAACCGCTTTATCTGTTCTCACTTAAAGAAGTTCGTTATCTTTAATTTGATTGTTTTCACACGGTCAACAAAATATACAATTTCATTTATTGCGTGCGATTTATTACTAACATTTGCCTGACATCCGATAAATCTGAAATTCAGAAGTTTCGCGTGAGTTTGGCATACGCTTTTTTTTTAACTTCATTGCCCATCTCGCCTTAGTGAACGGCTATTCAATGTGTTTGCAACGCGTTTTTATTGCTCATGCGTACACTTGGAATACGCTGACGATGCATTTAAATGTGGATGGCTAACCACAAAGAGCTGCAAAAGCGAAAGCAATAAAAACGTAAATAATTCCTTGGCTCGAGCGTATTTGGTGCGTTTCGGAACAATAGACCGCCTGCTGTTTCGGAATTAGTAAAAGATGTCTAAAGGAAGGGAAAAAAAAGGAAAGACGTGTTGCCAGGCAAGGGATTTTTAGCAAGAGACATATGATTGCAAGATGCGTTGTGCGTAGTATTGGAACTCTGCCATTACGTGCACGCTGTACGTGCGTGTTTAACAAAAGAAAATTCACAAAAATACAAGGAAATTCCGAAAAATTAGCTAATCACAGAAAAATCTATGTAACAGAAAAATCTGTGTTCTTGTGATTCGCATGAACGAGAATAAGGGTGTGGCAGTAAGGCCTGGAAACACTGACTGGCTCACAGTATGATTTGTAACTCTGGCGAAAGTAAAATTACCAATTAGCCACGTAGGTCGCGTTCGCTGCGGGGTAACGCATCAGAAACGCATCCTTGTATAGCCATACACTTAATCTTAACATAATCGGGTGTATTGTTCAAATATCACTCTTCCCTACAGCTGCGGAAACCAATTGAAACTGCAGTCTTCTGTTTGCAATCTGTCCAACATACAAATTCTTGCCTATATTACTAAACAGGAAGTTCAGAAGTCCGATTTATCCATGATTTTTTAAAACCATTTATTCCAATACAGTTGTCAAGATGAATAAATTTTTATTCAAGTTATCCCATTTTGAATTATCCACGTTCGAATTAATAAGAGTCCGCTGTATTAGTATGTACGAAAATATCATGCGATTGCTCATGTTTTTGGAGAGTTCTTGTTGAAAAGGATAATATTAAATTTAGCACAGTTCATTAAGTATATATTTAGACCAAAATCTGAGTACATATTACTCCATTAAGTACATATTTAGTTAAATTTTAACACATGCTATATTTTTGTAAAACAGTGGAGTGGCAGTCAATAACAGTGCAACGGAAGATATGCATACGCAGTAACTTGATCCGGTAAACCTCGGTCTTCTTTCATTTATCTTCAATGTGTTCCCATAGTGGAAGGGTTGACACAAATTTGTACTGTATAATTTCCTTATTTTTAGTAGATTTACCCTGTATGATAGTTCACACTCCTTCCTGTTAAACCCCTGTTGCTTATGTAACCCAAACAACTGCAAAGATGGTTTGGTTGCACACCTTTTAGCATTTATTTAGTGACAGTCTCTTATATCCTTTAAATTGCGATTAGATACTATTTGGGAGCCACAATTCAAAATGGGTGATTCTATACACTTCACTACTGCATATTCCATAAGCTCACAACACGCATAAGTAACTCCACTATGTAGCCCATCAGGGATCCATAGTTACCGAAAATTAGAAGGGGGGCCATACCCTTCAATGGTCCGCGGATAACAGATTTATATCGATGCCCTTGTAGATAAAGCCCTATCCGGAATTTGATTTTCCTTATCTTGCATTTATTTAGTGGTTTTTCTTATAAACTGTGATTAAATTCATTAAGATTTTTTTTGGCGCGAAATATTTAGGAGGTCGTAATTCAAATTTAGATGGTTCCATACACTTCACTCCTGTATATCCCATATGCTTACCACGTGCAGAATACAGAAACATTGTATTTTTTACTAAAACTATGCCGTAATTATCGTGGTGGCATACAAATCAAGCCCTAGGTGACTCCCATATACATCATCTTCCACCCTCTTTTGAGTTATTTATTAGTTGAGTTTCCACTCTTTTGAGTTCCACCCTCTTTATCTATACTTATTTGCCAAAAAATATATAAACAAGTTTTAAAAAATAAAGATGAAAAGCAAAGGACTATAAACTTTGCCTTCTCTTGTGAAGAATTACGCGGACGCCTGTACAAGTACGTACTTTGTCATTTTGCGTTGAATATATATATCATGGAAATGAAACATTGAAGAATCATCCAGATAACTGCCAACCTCTTGTTAGGGTTAGTGTGAATTGTAACACCATCGGACGCAACTAATCGGTCAGATTAAGAACATTAGTGTTTGTCAATTTTACTGCAGTTGACTGAAATCGTGCTGAAGCAATTGAAACATAAAACATCCATTAGAATAATAAAACTGCGGGTGTCAATTAAATAATATATATTCGCAACGTTGAGATCGCAAGCGCAACGCAAAATTTTTCTTTTTGGTTTGCAATTTTATTTCGCGTGGAATTAAACATACCGATATTAGTTGCTTGATCATAAACTAATCGCAAATATTACGTTGCGATCACGCAAGTCAAAATTTAGTGAGGTAGGTTAGTTTCACCTGATGGTGTCAGAAGGTTGATACTCACAAGTCTTATCATTGAATGAAAAGTTTAGAAAGTGGTCTGACGCAACTGATCTCCCTGATTATTTACTCAAAAGCCTTTACACAGGAGCAAGCGTTCACCCATAAGTTTATGTTGAAGGGTGGGTTTCCAATACTACAAAGCATTGAACCAGTGTTATTCTGCACTCGAAGAGACGATAAATAATATTATCACTATATTCTCAAAACATTATATAACAAGAATGTTTTTATAAGAAAACGAACAGCGCAAATGAAGTGTTTGATCAGATCTTTAGGCTGTATCAACCATTTTTCTGCTAAATAAATATAGTTTTTTTTTTTTAAAAAAAAGAAAGTAAGTCGAGCAACGAAGATTTCTTGGAGAGATAGTCCCTCTTGGAGTCCTGTGGACCCCCTCCCCCATGGGTGCGTCTTTGCACAGAAGATACTCTTAGTAAGTTCTGGTGCTCTTGCGTAAAATTCAAGATGGCGGGTATCAGTATGGTGTGTCCTCAAACGTTTTCCTATGCGTATTCCCCCACCTACATAGTTACTTTGGTTATATTTTGTAGCGTTTGTCATTAGAGTGTTTCAACACTTTTGGACCATCCTTTTTAATGAATTAAATAGAAAAGATCAGTATATTGCTCAGCTATATTGTGCACTTTTGAAAGTTAAAAGTGTGGTGTATACACGTATATGCATCACTAAAGAAGGAAAAGAAAACAACAAAGTGTCGTCTCTTGCTTTTGCATTTTTGTTAGAAGTAGGAGATAAACCTGGAATAGTTACAATTAGAACCCATAGAATGAAAACAAATTAATTATTGGCAATTATAACGCACTACTCTCTCTCCATGTTCTCTTCATTTTTCGCATAGTTTTTCTCTTATTTGGCACAAACAAGTTGTACTTAACTCTCGTCGATGAAAATAACTTTGTTTCAAGGGCTTATTTAGGTCATTCAGAGCAAACTCTAGGCGTTTCTTGCGATTATTGTTAATCGCCCAAGCGTTATTTCTTTAGATACGCCAATTATAGCATGATGTTTTCAACGCGTTCCTCACTGTAAAAAATGGTAACTTTACTCGTCATCTGTGCAGCTCAATTGCAGTCTAAAGAGCACTTATCTTTGGATTAATTTTGATTGTATGCATTATTATGTTCTTGTATCTATTTGATAGTTTTCTGGGTGACTACTCCTACGTTCGTTTTTAACTGACTTTGTGATGCTCAATCTATCTAATATCAAGTACACCATTGAGGGGAGTCGTCTTACGATTTTAGACACCGATTTAGCCTAATTGTGAACCCTGATAATAATTGTTATTTCATCCTTCGTTGTTTCTTTTCCTTTGTGCTCCCATCTTACTTCTTAATAAATGTTTCTGGTAAACGGAGAGAGAAAAATAGTTTGATACTTCTGTCAGCAACCTTCTCAAGCACCAATGCAAGAGTAATCACGCTAACAGTGCTTAGCAGGTATCTTTACTAAAGACCTGCAAGGGCAGGGCTCGGCCCGCGGCCGACTCTGTTATTTCTTTGGGCCGGGCCGGGCTGGGGCAGATTAATTGCAATTGACTTTCGTTAAACGATAATTGGAATAATGCCAAACGTTGAAGAAGTGTGCCCGTGAAAAATGTTACAAAGAATGCAATAGCTATTTACAGTTTATTTTACTTAGCGGCTCCATTTTCACTACAGAGAATTCCAGACATTGCGCGGTAAATTGAGCTCTGACCTTGACCTTCACTGAACCCAAAATATGACAAGAAGAGGTGGGAAAGTTTTGCCTGTCGCTAAACAATATTTCCATCTTCACTTTATGCTAAAAATCAATTAAGTTAGATTTTTGTTACAGGAAATTTGCCAATTGCTCTCTTCAGGCAAAGTTCTAGGAGGCAATGGTACCATTCGGGAGGCAAGCGTCAGGTTGTGAACCAGAGCTTAGAAAATGTTTTTAGGGTTAGGTCAAGTTTAATACTAAATTTTGAGAAAGATTAGGGCTCGAGCTAAATTTTTAAAAAAGTTATCAGGCCGGGGTCGGACCAAAGCTTTTAAAATTTATCGGTCCCGGGCCAAGAATTTTAAAAACTTATCGGGCTGGACCGGGCTCGGGCCGAAAATTTCCAAAACTTTTCGGGCCCGGACTGGGCCGGGCCTAGCTACATTCGGGCTGGATTGGGCTCGGGCCGAAAAATTCGGCCCGTGCAGGTCTCTAATCTTTACTACCAACAAAACTATGGTAAACGAATGCTTTTTTCGACGGGAGTAAGACATGAAACCAGCAAACTACACTGAATAGGTGGTGCAAGTGGTAAACTATTGGTGCAAGATAGTGTGGAAGTAAATGCATAATACGTTGCATATAACATTTATATCATCTCAACTTGATTTACTCGTTAAACAATAGTAATAAAGCGTTCATTCTTTAAAAAAAATAGTAACTGTACGAATACTTTTCCGAGTCACTGTATGTAGTTTCTCTAATATCTGAATGCATTCCTTCGTGTGGAATTTTCTTTCATTTTCCACTTCAAATCACAACAATTTCTTTAACAATTATATAATCAACAAACTAAAAAAATGGCCTGTGTTTGATGACTTTTGTGCTCGTAAGTCAGGCCATCCCTGTAAAGCAATGCAGCATATAAACACACAGCAGGGATTTCACAAAACAAACGCACAAACTTGTTAGTTAATTAATAACATTGAAACTTCATTGAAAGAAACAAGAATGATCCAAAAAAAAAAAAAAAATGAATTAAAAGATTGCGATCTTGGCCAATAATAAGTTTTTGGATCAGGGACCACAAATTTTTTGAATGATCCCGAAATCGAGTTTTCGTATTTTCTTTTCTTTTCTTTATTTCTTTTTCTTTGCTGAATAAGCACATCATACTGATTTAAGTGATAGTTTAGGTTTGACTAGACTATATGTAGTTCACCAGACATAAGGCATACAAAAAATGATTGAAATATATCGGAGTCTTTTGGATTAGGGGTCACAAAATTTTTTGAAAGGCCCCAAAATGGAGGTTTCATTTTTTTTTTTTTTTACGGAATAAGCACATCATACTGAGTTAAGTGATAGTTTAGATTTGGCTAGACTCTATGTAGTTCTCCAGATATAAGTCTCACAAGAAAATTTTTGATTGGAAGATATTGAAGTCTTTTCGATCAGGGGTCACAAAATTTTTGAATGGCCCCAAAATGGAGTTTTCATAATTTTTTTTACGGAATAAGTACACCATACTGAGTTAAGTGATAGTTTGGATTTGACTAGACTGTATGTAGTTCTCCAGATATAAGACACACAAGAAAATTTTTCATTGAAATATATTGGAGTCTTTTAGATCAGGGGTTACAAAATCTTTGAACGGAACCTAAATCGAGTTTTATTTTATTTTATTTTTTTTTTACGGAATAAGCACATTATACTGAGTTAAGTGATAGTTTGGGTTTGGCTACATTATATGTAGTTCTCCAGATATAAGACGTACAAAAAATTTTTGATTGAAATACATTGGAGTTTTTTTTAGATCACTGGCCACAACATTTTTGAACGGACCCTAAATCGAATTTTTGTATTTTTATTTTATTTTATTATTATTATTATTATTATTATTATTATTTTTTTTTACGGAATAAGTACATCAATACTGAGTTAAGTGAGAGTTTAGGTTTGGCTATACTATATGTAGTTCTCCAGATATAAGGCTTACAAGAAAACTTTTGCCTGAAACATATTAAATCTTTTGATTAAAAAACAAATATATATTAAATTAGAGAGCGTATTACCAATAACAGTATAATAATACGAAAATATTTTAACATGATTCCAATTTTGTAAAATTTCCTTCTTTACATTCTAGGCAGCAGACCTGTATCGCATGTTTTTCCAGAATATGAACATAACCTGTTGGAGCAAATTTCTGTACGAGACATGCTGTGCTGATAGAAGAAATGCCATTATCAGTTGGAGGGCAATGAAGGAGTACGCCCAAAAGTTCGGCAGCAAGCTTTCATAACCGTCACTGGCACAAGAGTGGAAATGATTGGGTGTAGAAATGGAATCATAAATATCTATGGGTTTAAATTAATGGCAGAGTAACCAACTTAAAAGCGACAAAAGAACTTAAAGTACAATTTCTATTATTATTTGGCATACCATTTAAAACCAAAGCAGCATTAAATAAATGTAGGAAAGAAAAGTTCTTGTTTTGTATAATTGTAGTAATTTAAATACTTTTTTAAAAACCTTTTAAAAACCTTTTAAAACCTTTTTAGTACACATAATGTATCGCTAGAAGAACCCATATGTACTGAGCTTAATAAAATTCTGATCGTTTGATGAAAGCACGAATTTAGATATGCACTAAGAAAGGGCAACCTAGTCACCTGGAATACAAGTTTTGCGACAGTGGAAAATTATTTGAAATAAAATTACGGATAAGACCATTATATTACACGTAACGGAATTTCTATTTTAATTGATCATAGCAAATTTCCCCAAGATAAGCAAAAGAAAGTACATTTTCCCGAAGTCTGAAAGAAGGAGAGGGATGGCAGACCTTCACTGGATTGCAATCATCTTAAGATTCAGACTCTTGTCAACGATGTTACCAAAAGAGAAAAAATAATAAAATCATTTTCTATACCACATTAAATCAAATTACACTCTATAATACATGGTTACAAAGACTGCAGTAAAACGTGTATATATTATTTCATACAACTAGTACAGCCAACAGATAATACATACATTAGGTTATTTTTCGGCATAGTCTGCATGTCGGTTGAGCCACTTATCGCATCGTGGGATGAGTTTGAAAATTCCCTCCTGGTAAAAATCTTGTCCTTATGTGTTCAGCCACGTTGTCACGAACTGAACCGAAGCGACTGCCTCCGAGGTGCTCGTTCAAGTGCGGAAACAGGTTAAAGTTGCTTGGAGGGAGGTTCGGGCTGTAGGGAAGGTGGTTGATGATGTAACAGCGAAGCTGCTTCAACAGCGTCGGTGACATTTTCTCTACTAGCCACAAAGTTCCGATAACATTATGCGACATGCTGACGAGACATTACGGTCGCGCACAGAAATGTGAAATCGAATAACTAAGCGGACTCCTTCGCGAGACCAGTTTTCCAAACAAGTCGCCATTTGTGTTAACCAAGGATGTTATAATATAGAGGATCTGCCCATACAAGAAAATCGTGATGCCATACATCACAGCTTCGCCACACCTACTCTGCCCACTCCGCGCCACTAAGATCGCAATGCTTAGAGCCAACAATCATGGCGGAAACGAGAGTAGCCAATCAGACGTGCCGGCTCAGACGATGCTCGGTTGTTTTCTGGCTTCATTGAGTTCATATGATGAAGATACGTATGGGCAGATCCTCTATTTTATAACATCCTTGGTGTTAACCTACAACTAGCGCTATAGGTGGCGGGTGACTGAAACTGCACAGTTGCCAATTGCATATATTAAAATTACCACACACTCCTCATTCCTGTATAATACACGGAACTCCAGAATTATCGGCTTTGTAACCTTACTTTGACCCTTCCGTGTAATACAGTATATAGTAAGACACAAAAGGATTAAACTGTTTAGTGTATATATTAAAAATTCAATGGGAGTAAATTTTTTACGTTTCTGTGATAAGGAAAATGTAGAACGAGAGAACTTATATCGAATATAGTTCACGAAAGAATTAAAATTTTACTCTAATGATTAAATATGTTTGTTAATTTTCTATATGAATTCACAGTGCAATGCAGTAAAATGAAAGAATATATATATAAGGGTTGGACAAAAAATCTAAAACGTTTGCAAAAGTGTGAAAATCATACCTAGTATGGTGTGGGGCCTCCTTTTGCGTCCAAAACAGCTTAGATCCGACATGGGATGGACGTATACAACTTCTGAATCGTGGTGTGTGGAATTTTGTATCATTGTTCCCCCAAAACATGCTCCAGTTCCTTAAGGGATGCTGATTGAGGGTAATGAGACCGAATACGCCTTTCTGACTCAGATTATAATGGCTCAATGATGTTCAGATCTGGTGATTGTGGGACCCAGGAAAGATTTGATAGCTCTTGGTCATGCTCCTCAAACCATGATTTCACCGTTTCTGCAGCGTGACAGGGTGCCAAATTATCTTGGTGGATGCCATCACCATCAGGGAACAATATTTGGGCCATGGGTAGAACCTGGTCCCCCCAAATGGCCTCATACGCCTTAGCATTCATCATTGCATACAGGTCTATGATGGGACCTGCAGAAAACCACGATATCACTGCCCATACTGTAACAGAACCACCCCCATGGTTTACAGTTGGGAACAGACAGTCTGTATCATAGGCCTACGACGGTGTTCTCCATACGTAAACACGCCCGGTTGTTGGAAACAAGGTGAAGGTTGATTCATCGGACCACATTACGTGTTTCCACTGCTCATGAGTAAATGCCTTGTGGTCCTTGCACCACTGGATACGCCTCTTCACATTTACTGTTGTGACCAGGGGTTTGGCGATAGCGGCCCTGCCATCAATTTTCATTTTATGAAGTTCCCGTCGCACTGTTTACGATGAAACCGGTTTCTTTAGGCCGGAATTGAGTTCAAACGTAATTTTCATTACAGTAACCTTATTTTTAGCTGCTACAATCTGTTTTAATGCCTCACGGTCCCTATCTAACAGGATTGTGTTTCGACCACTGTTGTGTTTTGCAGACGTCGTTTGCCCATGAATTGTGTATGCCCTCGTGACATTGGACACAGTGCCTTTCGATACCCCCACATTGTTCGCCACTGTTGCCACTGAAGCTCCAACCAGACGGGCACCAACAATCATCCCTCTTTGGAAGTCTGTCAGGTCGCCCATTTTACAGCACCACTTTCACACCACGACACTCACAGGTGAACTGGTTACTGCTGACGGAAGAGAAGGCCATATGACACATTGAAAACAAAAAAACGATCAGCAACCGCAATACGTGTTGTACAGTGGAGGGTCAAACTTACGTGTCCTGTATGAAGTGCTTTTAGATTTTTATCTATGTGTAGTGATATTCCGGAAAAGACGAATACCAGTGTCATCAAAGAACAGTGAATAATTGGTCACCTCGCGATTTTCGTGGTCGTATCGCCGGAACAAACATATATATAGGTGACAGGTGATCAATTATTAACTGTTCTTTGATAGCACTGCTATATATACGAGGGGAAATCATAAGTTTTAATTATCACAGTAAAAAATCAGGATACAGGGATTGTTGTGATTTTTAATTGTTAACCCTCTCTATGTAGTCACCACCCAGATTTACACGTTTTCCCCAGAATTCCTTCACTTTACGAATACCATCATTATACAGGGTGTTCAGAAAGTAACTATGCAGTGCATAACTTGCCCCGTTTTATTTCCCATAAACCACTTTAAAAACCTGAAATTAACTTTAATGTCATGGAAGTTATAAGAGATGCTGGAAGTGGTCCCCTTGCACTTGAAGACACAGTTGCACACGTTTCTGCATGTTCTTGAAGACGTTGTGCAGAACATTGGGAGTGATGTTCCGAATGTGGCACTGCATAGTTACTTTCTGAACGCCCGGTAGAAGTCTGCACATTGTGCTTTAAATCACTCTTCCACCTCATGGATGACGTCATCTGTGTTGTCAAAATGGTGGCCACGCAATGGATTGTTCATTTGGGGAAAAAAGTCGCTGGGTGCGAGTTCGGATGCTACAATAAATGAAAGCACACGCCTTTGCTTTGTCAACAGCAACTTCAGACGAATGAACTGGTGGTCGTGTAAAGAAGGTGTCAGCAAACGAGGAACCCAGTGCGGAGATACCTTAGACACAGATGTGAAGTTCGCCATGAATAATTTTCTGCACACTACCGTAACTGAGACTAAAAAATGAAATGAAATTTTTGAATTTTACGTCCCACGTTAAATGGCACGATGAAATGGTGGAATGAAGAAAGTGGGAGGAAACGGGAGAACCCCGAGAAACCCCCCACACACGGTCTTTCTCCACCACAAAGTTTACTTGGCGGGAGCAGGGTTTGAACACGGGATCCCATACACCAGAGGTGAACGCTCTACCACTGTAACTGAGTCCAATCTCATTCATAATCGTTTGGATGACTACAGTTATGTCTTCGAGGATCAAACATTAAATTTCTTCACAGTTGCAGCATCGTAAGTCAGGGATGGTGTTTCAGGCCTTGGGTCGTCTGTGAGGGACATATGATCAGTTTAGAATTTGCTTTTCTACTTTACAATGGTGTTATAAGATGACAATCATCGCTATACACAGCTTTTTATCTGATCATGATTTTTTCTGGTATTATTATTCTTCAAATGTAGAAACTTGACTACACTGCGAGTCTCAATCTTATCAATCTTGCACTTTGGGTACTTTTGGCACACCCTGTAGAAAAACTAACAATCATTAGAAACTAATTTCCTTAACATTATGCACATGAGAACCAAACATAACACTGACAAAATTTCGTCGCCATATCTTAATAACTTCCTGGTGATATTTAAAACTTTACGATACTTCCTCGTAAAGTAGTGGTGTAAAAGTTATAGTGTTACACTATTATACGAAATGGAATAAAGTATTGTATAAGAATAATTCAACTACAAACACAATGTATCTTTTAAAACATCACATGCAGACTACATAAGTTAAAAAAAGGTAAGCATGATAAGGTTTAAGTTGTTACTATTTTATTGTGTGTTGTTTACGGCTACTTATAAAACTTATTTATACAAGTAATATTGAGTTACGTTAGAAGCTGCAGTACAATTAGAATGCCTATATATGTGTAGTGCCCAATTTATCATGACTACACCCTGTCGACCATATTTGGTGTTTAATGTTCTGTTAATTCGAGAAAAGATTTACAAATTATTATAGTTTCTGAACTTGAGACATGCGGGAATTGAACCTAATATTGTAAAGAAACCTTATTTTCGAATGGAGAGATATATGGATTCAACCCAGCAACAGCCCCAATGACGAAGATCGAACCCGTTATCTTCATCTACGGCTTGAAATTTCTCAGGAATCCATAATACTGCTAAACAACCCGAATTTTCGAACAGGAATTGAACCTAAGATCACAACCTTGGGAGGAGGCCTTCATTTCTCCATGCCACAGTATCTTCGTTAATGATTATACAACACAGAGAGAATTTAAAGCAGATGTTTTTCATTTTATATATCTTGTTATTGTTCCAGAAGTTGTCCGTTGCGAGTTACAGATTAAGTATACCAGGACTGTTTATTAAAATATTGTAAAAGCTCTTTTCTTTGAATGGTAGATAGAACTAGGTTGAGTAAATTGGAGTCCGAGATAGACTCCCACTACCGGTTTTTTTTAAAATCCTCTACTATAACAACAATATTTACAGAAATACTACAATACAACTTTTCTCTAATGCGAGGTAAAAAAAAAAAAAAAGACCTTGCAGTCTTGAGGCAGGATCTCTATAGAATTCCGGGTAAGCTAGGTAGAGTGGCGTAGGAAATCCAAATGCTCGAGGCATGCAGCAGAGGGTTAAAAGACACAGAACCCCGAAGCAGGTTAAGGAACTGAGGTTGGGACCCCGACAGAGCTCCGAGCAAGCTAAGCCAGATGGAAGGGTAGCCTAGAGTTCCACATGAGACTAGAAGCTTAGAGGTTGGGTTTCTCCTAGAGCTCCAGACAAGCTAGAAG
Organism: Thermobia domestica; assembly: GCF_964235325.1. NCBI lineage: Eukaryota > Metazoa > Arthropoda > Insecta > Zygentoma > Lepismatidae > Thermobia > Thermobia domestica. Next base: position 83,552,773 of record NC_137464.1, read on the forward strand.
AGGGGAGACCAATCGAAGACTGGTGACCGGCCGTCGAATTCTTTCCATTACGTAGGCGCTCCGGGCGACGATGGGTCTGCTGCTCCCATGTCGTTTTGTGACTTGTAGGTGGTGCTAGTGGCACGACGTCTGCTGCTTGTAGCAATCCAACGTGAGGGTACTACTCCAACTTAAATACATATGGTCGATGTTTACAAACAGGAGTACGTGTGATTGTTTATAAGCACTAGTACGTGCTACATTATAATACATATAACATATAATTCAGAAAGAAATAGTAGGATCTAAGAAACTGATACATATAGACGCTAGATTTCTGAGTAAAGTACTTAGTAAGATAGAATCAACATAATAAATTTAAACGTCATTCCCATGTAATCTACCTTCATGAGAAGTGACTCTTTTAACATCGTATATGCATCTTAAAGTCATTTATTATAGATAGTGCTCTCTCAGAGATCTAGCTCTTCATGCGACTAGCCTTCCTTCATTCGGAATATATTTTCTTCACTGTCTTTTATGACTACAAATACTCTCGATTCTCATGTTTCGGTGACCTAACCCTTAGTGCTGCTTTTCTTTGTTACCACACGTTTCAGTGTCTCACGCTAAACAAATCCGCCCATGCAGCCATAATTAAATAAAAATGGGAAATCGATATCAGAACAGTAGAGTTTTAATTTGGATTAGTCCAATTTTATACGTAACACAATGTATGTACAGTGATTGGGTTCATACACCGGCATTCTTAATCTGCACGTGAAGACATTGTTAAAATTGAAAGTATGTCGGTAGAGTACGGCCTCTGAAAGGATTAGAATATTTTAAATTAAGTATAATTGTACTCATTATATGGTAACTCTGTACTCATAAACTGTAGTACGAGTATCAGAGGAAATTGTGTTATGTAATAGCATTGATACATCTGAATTTTTCCATAGAATAATTGACGTTATTTAGAGTAACAAAATATGGAGAACAAAATATGGTATGGCAATTCTTTAGCACAATCATATCGTCGTGCTAGTTGTCAAGTACGTTGTTCCTTAGTGTGTGTGAAGTTGGCGCTCCAAGTGTCTAGGTCAGCTGAGATAATGGAAAACCAGGTAGTACATCTTGTGGGTTTTCTAGGCTAGCAAATTTCACCTTCTTCTCCAACATAGTTACAAGATATTGGTTCGGAATGTTTAAAGGCTCACATCTAATTAGCCCCTCCAAGTGTCTAGCTATTCTAGATAATCGATGGACTACGAGATACATATTACGAGCTGTATAGGCTAGAAATTTAAAATTTCTGAGACATGCTGAATAGGCACCTGAAGTTAAAAGTTACTTATACCTCAGTAACTATGTTGGACCAGAAGCTGAAATTTTCTAATCCAGACAGACCATAATATTTACTACCTATCCTATCCATTACCTCGGCTAGGACAGGATTTGGGAATTCGAGTGAGGTTAGCCCCATAATTTCCATGACTATCTTGGTCCAAGGCTGAAATTTGCTAATCGATACAGCCCACAAGGTATACTTCTTGCAGTATATATTATTTCGGCTAGCTCAAACACTTAAAGATAATTTCACCCAAAATTTTAGTGCCTATATCAGTAACGATGTTTGCCTGGAAGCTGAAATTTATTTGTCCAGGAAGCTCATAAAATTTCTTGCCTCAGCTAGACGTGAGGTGGTCGCGTAAAGTAGCCCCGAGTGTACAACGTACATCTGAAATTTGGTAGCCCAGACAGTCCATAAGGTGTAGCACCTGGCCCATATATTACCTTGGGTAGCCCAAACATTTGAATGCTCAGGTAAAGTTAGTCTCCAAACTTTCGCGCCTATCTCAGCAATTCTGTTGGCCCAGAAGCTGAAATTTACTAGCTCAGACAGTTAATAAGTTACACTTCCTGATTCATCTATTGTCTCCGCTAGTCTATACACTTACCTTGCAACGTGGGTTCCTGTCAGCACGGCATGGCGCGTCCTCAGGTTGCGGATCGAGAAGGCCTCTAGATATAGAGGTTAGCTGCAAATATACTGAATAAGCAGTCGCGGACAGCCGACTAGGAGTGGTCCTCCAGCTTGGGGGTTTGGGTAAGGCTAACAACCTCATCCTGTAAAAAAAGCACTTGTTCAGAAATATTCACAAAAGCCTCGGAAAGCACTGATTACTTGGCACGATCTCAGTTAGCTAAAGATAGAAGTCTAGTGGAGAGCTTTTGTGAACGCGGCATTGAACCTCCGGGTTCCATAGGCCATAGAGTTAGTTAGTTAGTTAGTCTATACACTTGGTAATCTAACTTCACGTTAACACTAAAACTTTCGGTGCTCATATCTCAGTAAATACTCGTACGTTGGAGCAGAAGCTGATATTTGCTAGCTCTTAATGTGTAATACCTAACTCGTCCGTTGTTTTTGCAGCGAGTGAAGCAAATAGAGGAGAATGTAGAGAGGAAATAACATGTGTGACAAGGTATGGATGTAGGACTAGATGGGGGGAGTAATACTCCCGGAAGTAGGAACTAAATACACGGTTCTGATTGGTTGGCGTTATCCGTTTCTTTCCACGTAACATACATATAGCAGAAATCAAACACCTGCCACTGTCGATCCTCGTGGCCGAGCGGGAGGTGTCCTACCCGCTGGTCTAGTTGCTAGCACTTGCGCCTTTGGTGTACAGTGTCCCGGGTTCTTTTCCCGGCGGGAGACCATTTATGATTTTTACAGTCTGTGTGTGGTTGTTGAAGTGTGTGGATGCCTCTGCGCGCTGTGCAATAGGGCAGGCTTTTCTGTGACTTTCGTGCTGTAAACATATCACATTATCTTCTTTAATAGATATATCGACAGAAAATCTGTTTATTTGCATAAACTCTTGTTTTGCACCAGTAGAAGAGAAACACAGTTATGAATAAAAAGGTAAGGCAAAATACAGTTAAATTATCATTTGATAGACAGACAATGAGCGTTCGACCAAAACCTTTTGAAGTTCATGTTTGGTTAGCAGATGTTGTCAAGTTACATATTGATCAAATCGAGGGCTTGCAGTTAAATAGTGATGAGTATTGTATAATGTCAAATTTATATCCCAAAGTGCTATGGACAATATTTTACGGACTTTGCCGGATAAGTTATCTTTCAAGCATGAAGACGGCACTGTAAGTGACGTGTTCATAACGAGTGAAAATGAGGATGTAACAAAAGTTAAAATAGTCAATTTGCCTATGGAAGTTGAAAATCCATCAATCATTGCTGAATTACGTAAGTACGGAAACATTAAAAAAATTGTGGAAGAACAGTGGTCAGAAAAATTTCTATTTCCTGTAAATAATGGGAATAGAATAGTGTACATGGAAAGCAAACAGCATATCCCCTCCCGACTCTTAATCAATGGTCATCGTGCAACAGTATCTTACTATGGCCAGCCACCAACATGTTTTTTGTGTGGATCAGACCAACATCTTGTGCATAGTTGTTTATTGAACAAAAACCGTCAAAAAAGGGAACCGTCCCACAATACGACATTACATGATTTATTACCAGAGCAAACGATACCAAGTAGTAAAAGCGATATTACACCCTTCCAAAAAGAGCCGACTGGTGCATCCAGCTCTGTAAGTGCATGCATTAGTGCTGACGAAAAAGGTAGACTTACTCTAGCACAGGCACATCCAATAAATCAAGATCCTGTCCTTGCTGACTCAGTTTTTGAAACTGAATTTCCGACTTTGCTCAGTACCTCATCGAACCAACAAGCATTAACCCTTCAAGAACAAATACATGAACAGAGTACAAGCACAACGACCAAACACGTACATACTGCCGTTCGTTCTAACACTGAGGTCTCCAATCAAAGTGATGCTTTTGCCAAGAAAGTTTCACAGGAACAACCCGGTTCAGCTGACGCAAAGTCAGCAAATGTGCACGAGGTGACTATTAGTGCGGGAAATATGAACGAAACTGGTGTTGTCTCCACGCTACGGGATGGGGAAGAAAACGGTACACCACCGTCATGTTCAACGAAGAAAAAGAAAAGGAAGCTCAGGCAAAGAGAAAGTCAGACTGGCAATCAACACCTCTTACAGAGCAAAGAATCAGAAAAAGTACAGGATGATTCTAATATGAATGAGCCTTCAACATAGTTTTTGCTTACTTTTGTATATTTTCCTGTGGTTCCATGACATGTATCTATAACGTTCGTTTCTACTTCAGTCCATTTACATGCGCAAAAAAGCATGAAAAGACTTGACATTTCTGGATCTACTAGGTCAAATTAAATATGTACGTATGTATGCACCCATATATATGCAGCTATATTTACTAACTAAGAAGTAATGAATATTGTAGTTCCCAATGCCAGGCGTATAGGTATTATCTGTCAGGAAAGTACATGTACACCTATTTTTCGAGTCTGGCATTCCTGCGCTCCATCCGTGGAGAGTATGAGAATTAAATCAATCAAATGTTTACTGAGGGGCAAAAAGAAAAGTTTAATCTGAATAAGACATTGCAGAGGAGCACAAGCTGTGAATACGAATAGTGCATATTGTAAATAAAGGACGACACCGAAAGAGAAAGCCAGAAACAGCTGTTAAACTTAGAAAAAAGAGTAAAAATTGTCGAAGTGGGAACATAAAACAAACTACAACAAATACACCGACAACTAAACGTTCACCACACCATGATCTTGGTGTAGTGGTTAAGGTGCTGGCTTATAAATGAAAAGGACGCGAGTACGAATCCACGTCAAGGACGTTTTTAAAAATTTTGTTAATAATACATACAGCTCATGAGAGATGGTAAAAGAGGTCGTATTTAGTCTTTCGTAGTAATTATTATTGGTAATGTTTAGTACTGATAATACTTTTTGTCTTTGCGTATTGCTTTTATTCTCTTCTTAATTTTGAAAGAGAAGAATATCCGAACAAATGCCACGAAAATTCCTCATATTTTGAATGTAAACGCCATTTGCAATTAGTAAAGAATAAAAATTGAACGTTCCGATGTAGCTGCAAAAAGTAAAAAGAAAAACATGGAAGTGGAGTGTTCGAATCCATACTCATGATTATTAAAAATACAATTTCTACATGCTTTACACCTCCCGACCACGTTTCTACGTTAGCAATTAAGAGGTTTGTGTTTAGGTTAGGCTGGTCAATACGTTTTGCAAAGGGGCCCGGTTTAGTTCTGACGCACCACAGGTGCGAGCAGGGAGCAAAACACCTTTTCTCTCTGCCTCTGTGTATCTATCTATCTATCTATCTATCTATCTATCTATCTATATATATATATATATATATATATATATATATATATATATATAACACTATTTGTGAATGCCATAGCCACCCTAATTTTCAGCGGATTGAGACAAAGCTTGGCACAAACATTAATTGTTGAAATATCTTGATGAGTTCGTTAACCAGAACAATCAGATGAAAATGTTCAAAATGGCGGCCCTTCAAACTCTTAAAAACTTCCAAGGGAACCAAATTTCGCCCATAAATAGGTATTCAGAAAGTTTGAATAACTTTTCCTCTTTTACTGAAATATTTGTGTGCAGGGACTTATTGAAATATTGAACCCGATTAATCGCATAAAGAAGGTTCACGCCCTTTCGCTACGGTCAGGCTTTTTTTGCTTGTTTGCAGGAGGGGGGTTATTTTTCTATCGGAAGAAGATGATTATTAGTGACGATATGGAATTACACATTGAAAGTGAAGTAACTTGTGAAACGTGTTATTTGAAGGAACAATATAATAAATGTGCTTTCCCCTAACACAGAGAACTGTAAATCATGTATTTCAAGTTCGGGAGCGTGAATGGCGAGGAGTGTTATTTGATTTGCTTTTTAGTAACACATTTCATTGCAAATAAACGTAGGTAACATTAGTGTTAAGTAAATTAATAATAATAATAATAATAATAATAATAATAATAATAATAATAATAATAATAATAATAATAATAATAGGTGTTGTTTGTGGCAAGGCAATAACTTCCTCAATTCTTCTTCAAACGTAATAATTGTAACGCCATATCACCCTTACAAACAAAATATTAGCAATTTATATCGAGAGAAAGGGAAATTGTAGAGTGATGTGAGCAACGTTGGACAGTATGCACTCATAGTAATCAGAAAAATAAGCAATTTCAATGCAAAATGGACGAAGAGTCATTGTCATGGGTAGTCATGGAGCCACGGCAGAGCACTCTTTAGGCAAAATGTCGATAACTTATATCGAGAGAACAGGAGGTGATAGTGAGATGGGACCAACGTTGGACACTGTGGACCCATAAGGCTCATCGAAAAAAATTAGTGGGGGGGGGGCGCCAGCCAGCCTTACTTATTTCCACATAATAATATAAAATTATATTGTCGAAATACACACACGAGTTAGTTAGTAATATTTATTATTATTATTATTATTATTATTATTATTATTATTATTATTATTATCATCGACAGCGTCTTTTCATTACGTTTGCATGTTTGACATGAAGCCAAAGAGAAGATGCATCATTCGTAGAAAGAATAAGAATAGTCAGTTACTTTAACTGTGAACGACAGCGAAAAATACGAAAAGAGTGATTAGTTTAAAGAAAAGAAACAATACTTTCTCTCAAATGAATAAAAAAAAACAAGCCGAGATAGATTCGAACTCGCATGGACGGCGTGAAAAGTCAGTGCTTTGTCCACTTTTCTTTTAACTGACTCACCGAACGTGTTTCAGTAACTTACTTATTGCTAATTTTACTTGCTTCACTCTTTCAACTTGCTTTTTCTAATAATTTATAACGACAGAGACACGAACACAGAAACATAAGGAACAGTTAAAAATCATAGATGCTCTCCCGCCGGGAATCGAACCCAGGACACCAGACACCAAAGTCGCACGTGCTAGCCACTAGACCAGAGGGAGGGCACTGCCCACTCTGTGTCGTTAGGGATTAGGAGCACTGTATTGCCAGCTATCACTCTGTGAGTTGTATACTATGATCACATGTTTCTTCTTTGCTGGAAGTTAAACCTACATTCTATGTAATACATGAGGTATTTAGACCTACATGCTCCTCATATAATGTAATAAAAGGGTCATGCTGGGAATAAGAAAAAGAATATTCCTTGAACAAAACGGAAACTATTGGCATCAGAAATATTTATCTACGAGGCATGCGCAGTAGTACATTTCAGAATAGTTACTGTTTAGAAAGTAACAGAAGAAAGGGATGTAAAAACGCAAATATGTCGTGTCAACGAGATCGATCAGAGTTGACAGAGGCGGAAGCAGATGTGTAGTAAAACAACAACTTGGTTAAATTGATAATTGGTTCTTTATTCTGTAATAGATCGTATCACAACTTTACAGGAGAGCAGAAAAACATTTACTAACGCTGTCATATAGTAAGCTTTAGTAACACGATCACATAGAGACAAATGGATGTAACTGTGAGTACTACAACTTGGATTTAACGAAAGCCTTTTAGATATTCAGTGGTTTGCAGGGTTGTATAAGACACAAAAAGATAAGACACAATACAATTCTTCATACCTCAGCTTCCAGTAATTAGATACATGCAATTTCTGGTTAGATACTGAAACTGCTGTCGGATTTTTATACATGACGTATTGCAGGATACAAAACGCTTTGCATTATTTGTTTGTTTGTAGACAGCTACTAGCTTAGTGTTCAGAAAGGTTGTGTGTAAACTAGGGATAGCCAATTCCGGAATTATTACTTTCCGGAGTCCCGAAGGTAAAACCGGACAAATTCCGGAATTCGGAAAATTCCCATTTTGGAATAATTCCAGAATTCGGAGCAATCCGGATTTTTTCGAAATCCAGAGTTTTTCTCAATTCCGGAATTTTCTAAATTCCGGATTCTTTCCGAGTTCCGGAATTTTTCTGAATTAGGGAGTTTAACTGAATTCCATAATTTTCCGAAATCCGAAAAGTGAAAGTTCCGCTTCCAAAAAATGAATTTATTTTGGTTAATATGAATCGTGGCGGAAATAAGTCTTTGACCAGGTAATGGCGACTGCTTTGAAAGAAATGGGGTGTATGAGAATTCAATCTGTCATATTTGTAGTTTCGTGTGGAGGAAAAACAAACTTGTGAACCAGCGGTTTAAGAACAACTCAAGTTATTAATGTAAACTTTTCCGACATCCTAAAAGAAATACGAAAGACATTTTGAATCGAAGAAATATAACATACAAGTTTGCAAGCGGAGACAAAGGAACCTAACGTAACCAGACTAAAAAGGAATCTTTTACCGCGTAGCGATCGCGGTTTAGAGAGCAAGGTGCTTGTGGGAATGCACATTTTATTTTTTTTACTTTATGATTTTTGATGGCGATTGATCGGCGATAACATACGTTTTATTATATTCAGATATTTGAAAACCCCGAAGTTTCAATGCTTGAACTATCAAATCTTCAGGAATAATAATAGTAATAATAATAAACTAATAATAATTATTAGTTAGAATTCGTTATTATCTCGTAGAAGATTAAAAGCTAGGAGCTAATTATCGCTCAGGTCATACCATTACAAGCAGAAACGTGACATTTGGAAAGAATATTTCGGTTTGGTTTAATGTTGCTCACGAGAAGAGGAGTTTCTCATCTCGTTTCTAAAACAAATAAAATAACATGAGAATTAACATCTTACATTCGAGACGGGTCAAGGCTAACTCAAAATTTTCGTCTCTCTTTGGAGATGAGAATCGAGACGAGACGAAAAGTATGGTAAACATTTCCCGTCTTGTCTCGATTCTCGAAATAGTGTATGTCCATTCTTTAAGTAACAATTGCTCTGTAGACTGAATCTCATAGGCTATTTCGTTCCATTATATTTCAGAGCTCATTGAATTATGCTCTGTGTAGGTATTTTGTAGCAAAGCTTTTAAATTTACCTCTGCATATCCTAAAAATTAGTTTATTATATGCCTTACTGTTGCGTATATTTATTACAGTTATTTTCCTTAAAACACAGTAGAATACTTTCTACATGAAACTTCAACGGAACGTTGTAGTTTAAAATGTTGGTAGTTGCAGAGGTGTGTCTTGAAGTTACGGAACCCTTACCCCGAAATCTCTACTTTAAGTAAATTTTGCCAAATTTCAACGGCAAGTTTAAAACTTTTATTATTATTATTATTATTATTATTATTATTATTATTATTATTATTATTATTATTATTATTATATCAAAAGGTGTATAATTTTTAAAAGAAATACGGTTTGTATCTGAATAGTAAAAGCCAATTGACTGTCGATCTCGGTCGTCGAGAAGTCTTCATGAGGGAAGGACATCGGTCGCGTTCTGGGTTTGAGTTCCCAAGGGGCAAGTATTCGGGGTCGAGCCAAAAATTGTTAAAAGTTATAGGCTTCAGCCAAACATGTTCAAAACAGCTGGGACCGGGTTTAGGCTTCTCAACGGCTCGAGTGGCTCAGCTTACAGCTCATTCACTATCGAACCGAACCGAGAAGTGAGCCGAGCCAACAGCTCACCCAACCGAGCCGATTTGAACCATCGGCTTAGTTCAGCTGAATCGAAACGTGCCGATGGACTAGTTTCAACTTAGCTGGCTTGAACCGGTTCACATGAGCCGAGTAGGGGACCCATCCCAACCGAGAAAGCTCGAGCCATCGGCTGAATTGAGCTGAGTCGACGGCTCGTTCTAACTGAGCCGGCTCGGGTCATCGGCTCATCCCAACCGAGCCGACTCGAGCTGTTCGCTCAGTTGATACGAGCCGAGCCGCTTGATATCACTACCCGAGTTGGTCTTCTGCTTGGGCTCAAGAATTCGACCGTGCAGGTCTCAGCCTTGATTTTAAGAATTACAGTATATGCTTATATTGTTGATTACGACATTCGAGGCTGTCTCGTAAAAAAAAAACTCTTGTCTTCTCGTTAACTAGACGAGACGAGATACACTAAAATTGCCCCACGAGATACACTATAATTGCCCCACGAGATGCACTAAAATTACGAGACGAGACGCACCCCTGTCGTGAGCAACACTAAAGTAGTCAACATTATTGCTTACATTTCTCATGGCTTTCGCTTTCCAGTCTAATCAGGCCATTATTTCAAAACGAGTTAAAACGAACTGAACGAGCGAGCGAGCCATTATCAAACTCGACTCAACTCGAAACTTGCCCTCGAAAACAGCTTGACCTTGATCGCTACGCGGAAAACGATTCGTCTATAGTCTGGTTACGTTAGGTTTCTTTGTCTCCGCTTGCAAACTTGTATGTTATATTTCTTCGATTCAAAATGTCTTTCGTATTTCTTTTAGGATGTCGGAAAAGTTTACATTAATAACTTGAGTTGTTCTTAAACCGCTGGTTCACAAGTTTGTTTTTCCTCCACACGAAACTACAAATATGACAGATTGAATTCTCATACACCACATTTCTTTCAAAGCAGTCGCCATTACCTGGTCAAAGACTTATTTCCGCCACGATTCATATTAACCAAAATAAATTCATTTTTTGGAAGCGGAACTTTCACTTTTCGGATTTCGGAAAATTATGGAATTCAGTTAAACTCCCTAATTCAGAAAAATTCCGGAACTCGGGAAGAATCCGGAATTTAGAAAATTCCGGAATTGAGAAAAACTCCGAATTTCGAAAAAATCCGGATTGTTCCGAGTTCCGGAATGTTAACGAAATCAGAAATTTCTAAATTCCGGATTTTTCCGAATTACGGAATCATTCCAAAATCGGAATTTTCCGAATTCCGGAATTTGTCCGGTTTTACCTTCGGGTCTCCGGAAAGTAATAATTCCGGAATTGGCTATTTTTAGTTTATACACAACCTTTCAGAACACTAAGCTAGTAGCTGTCTACAAACAAACAAATAATGCTAAGCATTTTGTATCCTGCAATACGTCATGTATAAAAATCCGACAGCAGTTTCAGTATCTAACCAGAAATTGCATGTATCTAATTACTGGAAGCTGAGGTATGAAGAATTGTATTGTGTCTTATCTTTTTGTGTCTTATACAACCCTGCAAACCACTGAATATCTAAAAGGCTTTCGTTAAATCCAAGTTGTAGTACTCACAGTTACATCCATTTGTCTCTATGTGATCGTGTTACTAAAGCTTACTATATGACAGCGTTAGTAAATGTTTTTCTGCTCTCCTGTAAAGTTGTGATACGATCTATTACAGAATAAAGAACCAATTATCAATTTAACCAAGTTGTTGTTTTACTACACATCTGCTTCCGCCTCTGTCAACTCTGATCGATCTCGTTGACACGACATATTTGCGTTTTTACATCCCTTTCTTCTGTTACTTTCTAAACAGTAACTATTCTGAAATGTACTACTGCGCATGCCTCGTAGATAAATATTTCTGATGCCAATAGTTTCCGTTTTGTTCAAGGAATATTCTTTTTCTTATTCCCAGCATGACCCTTTTATTACATTATATGAGGAGCATGTAGGTCTAAATACCTCATGTATTACATAGAATGTAGGTTTAACTTCCAGCAAAGAAGAAACATGTGATCATAGTATACAACTCACAGAGTGATAGCTGGCAATACAGTGCTCCTAATCCCTAACGACACAGAGTGGGCAGTGCCCTCCCTCTGGTCTAGTGGCTAGCACGTGCGACTTTGGTGTCTGGTGTCCCTGGTTCGATTCCCGGCGGGAGATTATCTATGATTTTTAACTGTTCCTTATGTTTCTGTGTTCGTGTCTCTGTCGTTATACGTTATTAGAAAAAGGAAGTTGAAAGAGTGAAGCAAGTAAAATTAGCAATAAGTAAGTTACTGAAATACGTTCGGTGAGTCAGTTAAGTGGATAAAAAGTGGACAAAGCACTGACTTTTCACGCCGTCCATGCGAGTTCGAATCTATCTCGGCTTGGTTTTTTATCCATTTGAGAGAAAGTATTGTTTCTTTTCGGTAAACTAATCACTCTTTTCGTATTTTTCGCTGTCGTTCACAGTTAAAGTAACTGACTATTCTTATTCTTTCTACGAATGATGCATCTTCTCTTTGGCTTCATGTCAAACATGCAAACGTAATGAAAAGACGCTGTCGATGATAATAATAATAATAATAATAATAATAATAATAAATATTACTAACTAAGTCGTGTGTGTATTTCGACAATATAATTTTATATTATTATGTGGAAATAAGTAAGGCTGGCTGGCGCCCCCCCACTAATTTTTTTCGATGAGCCTTATGGGTCCACAGTGTCCAACGTTGGTCCCATCTCACTATCACCTCCTGTTCTCTCGATATAAGTTATCGACATTTTGCCTAAAGAGTGCTCTGCCGTGGCTCCATGACTACCCATGACAATGACTCTTCGTCCATTTTGCATTGAAATTGCTTATTTTTCTGATTACTATGAGTGCATACTGTCCAACGTTGCTCCCATCACTCTACAATTTCCCTTTCTCTCGATATAAATTGCTAATATTTTGTTTGTAAGGGAGATATGGCGTTACAATTATTACGTTTGAAGAAGAATTGAGGAAGTTATTGCCTTGCCACAAACAACACCTTTTATTATTATTATTATTATTATTATTATTATTATTATTATTATTATTATTATTATTAATAATAATAATAATAATAATAAAAATATTTTACTTTCCACTAATGTTGCCTACCTTTATTTGCAATGAAATGTGTTACTAAAAAGCAAATCAAATACACGCTCCTCGCCATACACGCTCCCGAACTTGAAATACATGATTTACAGTTCTCTGTGTTAGGGGAAAGCACATTTATTATTTTATTCTTTCAAATAACACGTTTCACAAGTTACTTCACTTTCAATGTGTAATTTCATATCATCACTAACAATCATCTTGTTCCGACACGAAAATAACTCCCTCCTGCAAACAAGCAAAAAAAAAAAAAAAAAAAAGAAGCCTGACCGTAGCGAAAGGGCGTGAACCTTCTTTATGCGATTAATCGGGTCCAATATTTCAATAAGTCCCTGCACACAAATATTTCAGTAAAAGAGGAAAAGTTATTCAAACTTTCTGAATACCTATTTATGGGCGAAATTTGGTTCCCTTGGAAGTTTTTAAGAGTTTGAAGGGCCGCCATTTTGAACATTTTCATCTGATTGTTCTGGTTAACGAACTCATCAAGATATTTCAACAATTAATGTTTGTGCCAAGCTTTGTCTCAATCCGCTGAAAATTAGGGTGGCTATGGCATTCACAAATAGCGTTATATATATATATATATATATATATATATATATATATATATAAATAGACACACAGAGGGAGAGAGAAAAGGTGTTTTGCTCCCTGCTCGCACCTGTGGTGCGTCAGAACTAAACCGGGCCCCTTTGCAAAACGTATTGACCAGCCTAACCTAAACACAAACCTCTTAATTGCTAACGTAGAAACGTGGTCGGGAGGTGTAAAGCATGTAGAAATTGTATTTTTAATAATCATGAGTATGGATTCGAACACTCCACTTCCATGTTTTTCTTTTTACTTTTTGCAGCTACATCGGAACGTTCAATTTTTATTCTTTACTAATTGCAAATGGCGTTTACATTCAAAATATGAGGAATTTTCGTGGCATTTGTTCGGATATTCTTCTCTTTCAAAATTAAGAAGAGAATAAAAGCAATACGCAAAGACAAAAAGTATTATCAGTACTAAACATTACCAATAATAATTACTACGAAAGACTAAATACGACCTCTTTTACCATCTCTCATGAGCTGTATGTATTATTAACAAAATTTTTAAAAACGTCCTTGACGTGGATTCGAACTCGCGTCCTTTTCATTTGTAAGCCAGCACCTTAACCACTACACCAAGATCATGGTGTGGTGAACGTTTAGTTGTCGGTGTATTTGTCGTAGTTTGTTTTATGTTCCCACTTCGACAATTTTTACTCTTTTTTCTAAGTTTAACAGCTGTTTCTGGCTTTCTCTTTCGGTGTTGTCCTTTATTTACACTATGCACTATTCATATTCACAGCTTGTGCTCCTCTGCAATGTCTTATTCAGATTAAACTTTTCTTTTTGCCCCTCAGTAAACATTTGATTGATTTAATTCTCATACTCTCCACGGATGGAGCGCAGGAATGCCAGACTCAAAAAATAGGTGTACATTTACTTTCCTGACAGATAATACATTAAATATCAATGCTTTTACAAGTCCTATAAGAAAACGAGCACTGATGGATTTTATTAAAATCCATGATTTCGATATTCTGTGTTTACAGGAAGTTGTGTTTTGACATTCTGAGTTTACAGGAAGTTGCTTTTTCGGAATTCGAATTTTTACAAAATTACAATGCATAAGTGAATATCGGGTTAGATGGGAGAGGTACTGCTTTTGTAATAAAAAAAAAGGAATATCGGTAGACCAAGTGCATCGAATATCAGGAAGAGGTATCAGTGTGGTGTGTGATAATGTCCTGTATATTAATGTATATAGTCCTTCTGGAACGACGAAACGGATTGAACGTGAAATCTTTTTTAATGAAGACCTTATACCCCTAATACCACCAACAACGACCAATATTGTGTTATGTGGCGATTTTAACAGTGTCTTGAGAAAAGAAGATACAACAGGACAGTTTAATAAATGTCATGCATTGGACAATATAGTGCGACAACTAAAGCTACACGATGTTTGGATTACTCAATATACACATATTGAATATACGTACATAACTTCGACAGTTAAATCACGGCTTGACCGAATGTGTCTCCCAACAAGTACATAATGTATGCTCACTTTCAATTGTTCCGACCTCCTTTTCTGATCATGCAGCGGTCTTCCTAATATTAAAAGTTCAAGGTATTACACGTAAAACATATGGACGCTCGTATTGGAAACTGAATGAACTGCTTTTGTTTTCCGACGATACAAAGCTGCTATTTAATGAAAAATGGAAGTATTGGTGTACACAACAAAAATATTTTCCTACATTAAACGCTTGGTGGGTGCACTATACAAAAAAAATTAGGAGTTTTTTTCAATGGATGAGTGCCGAAAGACAACGGGACAGTAGAAATATTTTAGAATTTTTATATAGTGTATTAAATGATTTGTGGAAAGCTAATGCGACTCCTCAGAACTATTGGCGTGTAAAAGAAATAAAAGCAAAAATTCTAATAAAACAAAGGCAATACTTCGATACCTATAAACATAATATTCAAACTGCAGATTTATTGATGAATGAACGCATGACACTCTATCATGTAGTTCGAACACTCAAACGGAAAAACAATAATTTTATAGACTATATAACCACAGTTGATGGGAGAAAATAACAGCGTTTTCAGAGCTTATGACTCAATTTCAGGAATATTATAGAGATCTTTTTACAGCCAACCAGGCGAAAGAAGATGAATGGCCTTTCCTTTTTGATAACTTAACAGGTTCATTGTCAGATATTGATAATAACAGTTTGATTTCACCATTTCAAAAGAAGAATTCTTCACTGAAATTAAATCTACAAGTAAGCATACCAGCCCTGGTAAAGATGGAATTATTTATGTTTTACGAAAAATATTGGGATATCATTGGAGACGTCTCCACAAAAATTAGTAACGAAATATTCGAACACGGCTATGTACTTCAAAACAACGGGGTAATAATTATGATTCCCAAAAAGGGAACGTCTGGACACATTCAAAATTTTAGACCTATTACGCTTTTAAACAGAGACATCAAGATAATCACTAAAGTTTATAAGCGTCGCATCAGCCTCTTTGTCGACAAAATACTAGGCGACAATCAAACAGCCTTCTCTAGAGAAAAGAATATTTATTATGCACTAAGTACAATGCGTGACATTATTGCATATTTTCGTTTTCGGAAAGTGCCAGCATGTTTACTGTCTGTAGATTTTCAAAATGCGTTTGACTTATTGGAACATAATTATTTGTATGCCGTTTTAGCTGCTTATAACATCGCACCACGATTCATTAAAAACATACAAGATCTATATACAAACGCTATCTCTCAGTTACAAATTAATGGCCACTTAAGCACACCAATTAAAATTCAGAGAGGGATCCGTCAAGGATGTCCTTTGTCTATGCTACTTTTTGGACTAGCAATAGAACCATTATTACGAACGCTAATTTGCTATAAGGAAGTCAATCTTCATGATTTCCGCACTATAACTGTGGTGGCATTTGCAGATGATGTCACGGTAACATGCACTACTAATGAACAAATGATACATGTACAACGTACTTTAACAAGATATTGTTCTGCGAGTGGCGCTAAAATAAATTTTAACAAAAGTAAATGCATGATGTTTAATAATTGGTCATGGAGAGCTATGACATCAAATCTTGTGCAATATGATTCGGAACAAAAACTGAAAATTCTAGGAATTACATTTACTTGTGGAGAAGCCGATCAAGAGAATGCAATTTGGACTTCAACTGTGAATGCAATTAGACATGATAGTGCAATAGTTCGGTATCGGAATTTAAATCTTGTTCAGCGTATTTGGTACGTGAACACGTAATTCTGTTCAAAGCTATGGTATGCTGCACAAATTTATCAAATTTTAGATACATATGTTAAGAAACTCCAGTCAGTGATCGGCTGGTTTATTTGGACAGGATGCTATTTTAGAAATGCAAAAGAAGTTATGATGAATGATTACAATCTAGGAGGGTTAAAACTAATTAATATAGATCTTAAATGTAAAGCTTTACTTCTCATGCGCGCCTACACCTTGTTTCATCTTGATGATACACATACAAGTCAATGGCTACGTTGCTGGGCACCACAATTATCTGCCCCAAATCCACCAAATTATGATTACATAAAACATAGCCCAAAATATATGCAAACAATTATACTTGAATGGAGTTATTTACCCACGGAAGTGCCTGGAATATGTCAGACTTCAAAATTTTTATATAAGTTTCTCTTGGACAGATCTACTACCAAACATGTACCAAGGGTAGTCACAAAAAATCCATGCAGACATTGGTCCCAAATATGGTCTAATTTTCATTGTACCTTTTTGACATCTCAGGTGAAAAGTTTTTGGTATATGGTTATACATGATTTATTCCCGACAAAGGAACGCCTATCCGAGATACAACGTTCCGTTTCAAGTGCCTGTGCAAAATGTGGAGATGATGATACATTGATACATAGACTTACAAAGTGCACTACCGTTAAGAAACATTTGGATACAACTTGTAACGATGCTAGCGTTAATATGTCGTACATCCTCCAATGCTACTTTGCCTGAAATAATAATTTACCCTGACTACAAGTACTATCCGAAATCTAAAAATAACGCTGTATCATGGCTAATAGCCAATACTCTTTGGTATATTGACAGCTATAGATCTTTCCTCACAGTGGAAGATTACATGGATTTTTTGAGAAGATCAAGATGGAAGACGTGTCAGTTTTTGGAGGAAAACAAAACGTTCGAAAACTTTCTTAAGGCGGTATTGGACAAGTAGGATAAAACCATCACTTTATTTCTTCACTTTGCTGTTCAGACATGTTTATTCTCCGTTGTAAATCTACTTTGTAATACCATGTATATAGGAAAATAAAGTGACTATTAAAAAAAACGGGCTAGCGCTACGGCCTTGTAATGGCAGTTACTTTTGGCGTGGGTTCAAATCCGGTCCAAAGAGAGCTCTTTTATTTTTTTAATTTTCATAACACTTTTTCCATTAAAATAAGATGAAAATAATACTAAAAAACTGATTTACTTATTTTTGTGCAGATAAG